>NC_073691.1:31852586-32214927 GCF_029784155.1 Uranotaenia lowii | reverse complement strand
TGGGAGCATATTCCGAATGAATGTTGACTTTTGCTGATGAACTGTCCAACTATTTCAAAACACTTGTTATGAGTGACCAAAACATGCTTAAACAAGATCAAACCACTCGCTCGCTGATTGACTTTCACTTAAAACACGTGCTCTCAGAACAAACTTCGCCTTCATTCGGTGCAGTTGCATCAGATGTCAACAAATAAATTCCCGAGGGAGAGAAGGATGAGGATTGATCCGATTCAGTAGCTATTTTCGACTTTAACCCGCATTAGAATCACACTCACGTTTCTCCCTTTTCCCACTTCACTGCACTTTAACGGTCGACATTTTTTGGCACTAGTTTCAACCTGCTTCGAAGATGTGTCCCCCGAAAGATTCATTCACCCCACTTGGCTAACAGTTTTTTTTTTTCAGTTGAAAATTGAAATTGTCCTTGCCCTTGGGTGCATTTTTCCATTTTTCATAATAGTACATGAATATTAATAAATTTATAAATAACTTACGACATCGCCTCAAATGTTGATAATTTTAGCTTGAAGAATGTTTATGCTCGATTTAATCCAATCGGGTGTCAAGTCACTTCACAGTTGGATTTTATAAAAGCAACCCGTTTCGCTTAAATGCTGTTAAAATACTTTTAATCAGGAATGCTCGTTAAAGATTCACTTCACTGTAGTTCGTAATATATCACTCGTTTAGTTCCGCACTCGAATTTCAAAAAAAAAATTGAAAAAAAAAAACAATAACAATTGCTAACCGAAAACGTTTTCCCGGCCAGGAAGATTTTTTTCCTCTATTTCGTCGAAATTTCCGATCCGTACCCGTTATGGGTTGACAGTTGACTGAAATGTGACCAGCCCTAGGCCGTAGAGTTTTAATTGGATCTTTGGCCGATACTTGAAATGATAGTACAACAAATAAGCACTGCAACAGTCAGTAGCAGGTAGCGACAGGTCGTTCGTTTGTTCGTTACAAATTATCCGCGAGGCGCTTCATCGTTCTCTCTCCCGGTTTCTTGCTGTATTTGCCAGTATTTGGTTTGATTACAACGGCAATTGTCCCGTAGTTAGGTCTCAGGATTCCGCTGAGGGCCTTCTCCTAGTTATCAGAAAACGCACACAAATAGTAAAAGAGATAAACACCGGGAGAGAGCGTGGATCTTGTCGAAGCTTCTCTGATCTACGAGTTTGCCAAGAAAAACCGACAATAACAAGCACGAATTGTTATCAGTCACCCACTCACTGGGTGGGCATGCGTTTGTGGTGTTTTCTGTGATTAATAATGATGAATATTGTTTTGTTCTAGAAGTCATAGAACGTGTTGACGGAAGTGAAAATCATCGGATTATTGCAGGGTCAAAATGACCGAAATGACAATAAGACAAAAATGGCAAGAAAGACAAAAATTACAAAAATTAAAGCAAATTTATACAAAAATAAAAAAAAATTAATAAACTAAAAAAATTCAAAAATTAAAAAAAAACTTTCTTAGTGTAAATTTTGTAATTTTGGTTATTTTTTTTTTGTTTCCAAACCACTCTTAGCTGGTAAATTGATTCAGACATTGCTTCCCGACAAAAACATGGCCACTTAGAAACTCAGCGGAAGTTCCGCAACAAACCCAGGGCTATAAATCCAAAACAAATTATTGAACTTCCCGATTTCACTCAAATCATCTCAGAATGGCCAACCCGGTTGGAAATGATCGATTTGCAGTCCAAGTTCTGTTTATAGTCGAAACTCAAAACGAGGGTAAATGATCTTGAGCGGAACTGAATGGCTCAATTCGACGCAAATCGGAACAGTTGATCAAGCGGTATGGATAGTAGACTGAGTCGATTTTGGGTCATTTATGAATTTCTCAAACCCTGGGGTCTAAAAAGCTCTGTCATGGTCCAAAACTCATACATGATTTTTTGTAGAATTTTTAAGTAACGTTTACATGAGTAATTTTGAACTTTTAGGTTTGTATGGGAAAATTGAATATTTTGTACTGAAAAATCAACATCATTTTTGTTTCTTATGTGAAACCGAGCCAGCTAACAGTTTTTGTGCCAATTTATAAAATTCCTAAGGGAATTTAACCGCTGAACAACTTTGTCTAAGACCGTAACTTCGTATACAATTAGGCGAAAAAGTTATTAGCTATTTAACAGAGGAATGTCTTTTCGCATTGATAGACAATAAATTCAATTGACATCCCTGCAGGGCGCCTAACGAGGTATTGCATAACTACTTTTCTTGCAATACTTTGCGAGGCTCTAGCAGTGATGTCAATTGAATTTGTCGTTTATCAATGCGAAAAGACATACCTCTGTTAAACAGCTAATAACTTTTTTGCCTAATTGTATACGAAGTTACGGTCTTCGACAAAGTTGTTTAGTGGGAAATTTCCCTTAGGAATTTTATAAATTGGCACAAAAACAGTTAGCTGAATCGGTTCCACCGAAGAAGCAAAAACGCTGTTGATTTTTCAGTACAAAATATTCAATTTTCCCATACAAACCTAAAAGTTCAAATTTACTCATGTAAACGTTACTTAAAAATTCTACAAAAAATCATGGATGAGTTTTGGACCAAGACGAACCTTTTTGGATCCCAGGGTTTGAGAAATTCAAAAATGACCCCAAATCGACTCAGTCTAATGGATAGGGTTTATATCCGAACGATTTTCTTTTAAGTTCGGGGGATAACTAGATCTTGGTTTCTGCTTTCTAATGATGATTTGTAGAATATTTTAAAGTAAGATTGCCAGGTTTTATCAGGGTTTGCCCGGATATTTAATACACAATTTGAAAACAGTCCGGCCCGGCCCGGTTGCCCGGATTTCATTGAAAAATGCCCGGAAAATCAAACACAAAAAAAAAACAATTTTTGTTGTTCATTTTTTTTTATTCATGCCTCCAAAACGAAATTTTTCGAGCAAGTTTTATAAAAATAATCATGGTAGCTTTTTTGGAAGCATTAAATTCGTATTAAAATCTGTCAAAGTGTTTTCATTTAATTTTTTTTTTTTAAATTTTTTTTCTTGATTTTTGTGAGTAATTTATGAATTTTGATAAAATTTGCCCGGACATTCCCCGGATTTTTGGTCGTTAATTTTGAAATCAAATGCGAGGATTTTGGAGACCCAGACATGTGCTGAAAAAAAAATCTGGCAATTTTAGAGTAAATTCTGATAGTGATGACTGAAGAAAGAATTTTTATTTTGAGCGAAACTAAAATATGATAGCTCTCATTCCTAATCTTTGTGTAACTGTGAAAACTTCAATCAAATTTCATCTTTAAAGATTTTAAGGTTAAAAAACTAATGTTTTTATATAAATAACAGTAACTTAGCCTTGAGAAGTTGTTTTCAAACTATCCGTTCAAATTTATTACTTACTTCAAAAAAGATATTCAATTTTCACTTTGATTCACTGTATCTTATTTTGAAAGAATCGATTCTCTAAACCTCAATTTTTTTTTATCTCAAAAATAAAATTTGTTAGTATCAATCAATCAAATAGATTATTTGAATGTGCGTGCTTAGGGTCATATTGCCCCGAACAACTTTTAAAGGTAACGACAAAGTCAGTAATACAAAAAAAGATGCCTTAAATTACAGATTTTGCAAAAAAAGTACATTACTGTGGTGTTTTTTGTAATCTGTTTTTTGTGATTTGAACCAAAAATTCTGTGATGGATTTCTGTGATATTAATTAGTTTAATTTCATTGAAGATTCATGATGAATTGGGTCTTTTTTATTAGACTAATAACGCAATAAGGAAACTAAAGCCGTCTTACTCACCGGGTCCCGACGAAATACCACCGATCGTTATAAAACGTTGTGCGGAATATCTCAGCGCACCATTAGCGCTTCTGTTCAATCGCTCACGGTCATCATCTACATTTCCCCTTCTGTGGAAAAAATCTACGATGTTTCCAGTATTCAAAAAAGGGAATAAACAGGACATACAGAACTACCGAGGGATTACATCTTTGTGCGCTGGCTCAAAGCTATTCGAGATATTCATTTCCCAAAGCATCCTGAGTCAAATTAAAACGTACATTTCTTTTGACCAGCACGGCTTTTTTCCGGAAGATCAATTTGTTCTAACCTCACCCAGTTTACATCATTTTGCTAAAAAAATATTGAAAACGGACTTCAAATTGATACGCTATACACGGATCTAAAGGCAGCATTTGATCGAGTGAACCACACAATGCTACTAGCAAAGCTTGATAAACTCGGTGTTTCACAAGCTTTCATCACTTTGCTAGCGTCCTACCTCCAGAACAGACAAGTGACGGTTAAATTAGGATCTTATGAATCTACTGAATTTTGCAATCCATCTGGCGTGCCGCAAGGCAGCAATCTAGGCCCGTTACTTTTCTCGCTCTTTTTTAATGATATTTTTTATGCACCAGGAACTGTGGAAGGGCTTGTTGGGATTAATAAAATGAATGTTAAAGATTTCTTGTAACTGGTAAAAGCTACCACCACTAGTAACTATGAAATAGTAAAATTTCGAAATTTTCGGGAAAAACGCCAAATGAAAGGGCTTGTTGCGAGGATTATTAAAATCAATGTTAGAAAGTACTAGTAACTAGTAAAAGATACCAGCACTAGTGTATTCTTACTCTACTGGAATAATAAACAAACAAACTAGTAATTATGGAATGGTGAAATTTTGAAATTTTCGGGAAAAACGCCAAATGAAAGGGCTTGTTGCGAGTATTATTAAAATCTATGTCAGAGAGTTCTTGTAACTAGTAAAAGTCACCAGCACTAGTAACTATGAAATAGTAAAATTTAGAATTTTTTGGTGAAACGCCAAATGAAAGGGCTTGTTGCGAGGATTATTGAAATCTACTAGAACTCTCTTACATATTGATTTTAATAATCCTCCCAAAAAACCCTTTCTTTTGGCGTTTATCCCGAAAATTTTGAAATTTTACTATTTCATAGTTACTAGTGCTGGTAACTTTTACTAGTTACAAGAACTCTCTTACATAGATTTTAATAATCCTCGCAACAAGCCCTTTCATTTGGCGTTTTTCCCGAAAATTTATAAATTTTACTATTTCATAGTTACTAGTGCTGGTAACTTTTACTAGTTACCAAAACCGTCCAACATTTATTTTAAACATTTATTTTAAACGAAAAGCAGCAGTGCAAACAAGCTCCACGAATTTGAATCGGTTGAGCCAACAATCTCAAGCTCCTCTGGAGACATGAGCTAACGGGCTCACGAGACAAAAAAAGAGCTAGGGTTTCTTCCATATAGGCTAAGAGCTTAGCAATAGAGTAAAGTGGGGCAAGAGTACGCAGGCGGAAAGAGTACGCACTAGGCTTTTACAGTAAACGACAACATTGAAACTAGCAACACTGTACTGGTTTGACAGGTCATCGAGTCAGCTGATCATACGTGTTTTTGTTTGTCGTTTGGTTCGCACACGTCGGAGAAATGAGTTAAGTTCTAGTTTTTCCAATTTTTATGTAATTTTATGCGTATTCGGAAACATTATTACGCTTCGTGGAAATTCGCTAATCAAATCTGCATACGTGACAAAGGACACATAACTAACATAGATTAAATCTGTGGAACACTCATGCCAGGATAAGATCGGTATATTTACACAGAGAACAGAGTTCGAGGAGCTCAACACGTGTGTTTGAATACCAACCTAAGTTTCAAACCAAATGCGTAAGTGGACTAACATACATAAGATGTCGCTACCGGTACACCTATTTTTGTTTTCATTTTTTCGACACGCTTAGAAATTAATACTCATCGCTTATCTCAAAGAAGGCCAGTGCAATGTATGACAGTAACACGAATTTCGGTGTAATATATTTTAAAACATCATGATTAAAAAAAAATGCAAATCATATTTCAATCACAATTGAACGCTGTCAGATGCCCCATATTGTTCAAACAATTTTGGCGCTGAATTGAAAGTTGAACTCCAAGTGTTAAAGTATGTGTTGGGATTTTACTATCAGTTAACAGTTTTCTAGAACAGAAAATGTGAACATAAATGTTATAATTGTAAACTATGACTCGATATGCTGGTTGATGTTACCTGAGATCGATATATGAGGACTTGTAACTCATGTAACTTGTTAGTAATCAGTAGAAATGATTTAAGTTATTTATAAACATGAGTTACAAGATACCATCAACCGGAATACCGACCCATAATTAACAATTATAACATTTATGTTCACATTCTCTGTTATAGAAAACTATTTAATGACAGACATACTTTAAAACTTGGAATTCAACTTTCAATTCAGCGCCAATATTGATTGAACAATATGGGGCATATGCTGGGACATATGACAGCGATTAAAGTATGATTGAAATATGATTTGCATTTTTTTTTTTAAATCAAGATGTTCTTAAAATTTATCACACAAAAAGTTGTGTTACTCTCATACATTGCAATGGCCTCATTTGAGATAAGCTATGAGTATTAATTTCTAAGCGTGTCGAAAAAATGGAAAAATATGTGTACTGGTAGCGACATCTTATGGATGTTAGTCCACTTACGAATTTGGTTTGAAACTTAGGTGGGTATTCTCACACACGATTTCAAAAAATTTTTGTTCGGGGCCCGATGTCTGTTCTCTGTGATATTTAGCACTTTTAGCTTTTTTCACAAATGGTCGTAGGGGGCAAGAGTACGCAGGTTTGGTGGGGCAAGAGTACGCGTTGGTTTCCTTCGTCTTTTTGATAGCATTTGGAAAGCTAACCCAAAGAATAATCATGTTTTCAATAATCAGGACGTACAAAAGGAAAACCAGCCGGAAGATTTTCTCTCCGGAAATGCTGGAAAACGCCAGTCCGGTTGAAGGACGGAGAATCGAAGCGCCGCACACATGGGAAAACGATGTAAAACGGTGATCAAAATTGTTTACGCCAAAACGGAGCGTTTTAGACCCATAGTGTCTTCTGGACATTTTATCTACAGTACCGTTTATAATTGTATAGAAATTGGAAGTACGCGCACTGCCACTTCGACTTTGAACTACCATAACTTTTGACTCTGAAGATATTTTTTGATCAAATTTTCTGAGTAAGATAGATCAACTATCACACTGTTATACCACAAAAATTGAGCTTTCTGGAGTTTGTGTGGCCTGAGATAAAGTAATTCTACGAAAATCGGACTTTTTGGACTTTTCTCAATCATACTGCAATATCTCAGGAACTAAACTACATTTTTTGTTAAAATTTTGCAGAGTGATTGTTGAAATATAAAGTAAGCATGTCTGAAGTTTTTGGAAAGTTTTATTGATGGGATCAAAAGTTACGAGAGGTACAATTTTTAAGGCATGAACCTAAAAATGCGATTTCTATAGAATTTTGGACGATTCATGAGAACATAATCGTTTCCATCCACAAATCAGTCAAAAAATGTCTGGCAAAAGCAATGATGAAATGAAAAAATGAAATTAAATAACTATTTGTGTATTGAAATCAGAATCTCACAATATTGTTTTGATTTTTTGGTTGAAATAGATTTACTGGTTGTTAAACATAAAATAGGAGTTTCCTATGAAAACAATCGTCCATAATTCTATAGAAATCGCATTTTTAGGTTCATGCCTGAAAAATAGTACCTCGTGTAACTTTTGTTCCCGTCGATGAAAATTTTCAAAAACTTCAGACATGATAGCCTTACATTTCAACAATCACTCTGCAAAATTTCAACAAAAAATGTAGCGTAGTTTCTGAGATATTACAGTTTAAATGAGAAAAGTCCAAAAAGTCCAATTTTCGTAGAATGACTGTATCTCAGGCCACACAAACTCCAGAAAGCTCAAATTTTGTGATAGAGTAGTGTGATACTTGATCTATCTAACGCAGAAAAAGTTATGGAAGTTCAAAGTCGAAGTGACAGTGCGCGTGCTTCCAATTTCTATACAATTATGAACGGTACTGTTCATTAAAAGCACTTTAAAATGAGCTTTTGAAAAAAATGATTCAAACACCTAGCAGTGACATAGAAAAATTATTTTTTGTAATTTTCATTTTAGAGCAATTATGTATTTGGCAAGTTTTTTTTATTGTAAAAAATGTAGCTATTTTGTCGAAGACGTCAACTTCGTAGAAGCTAACCCAAAAAAGTTAGAAGGGTTCAAAATAAAATAATATATTTTATTCAGTATTTTCAGTTTTTTTAAATATATCTTTTCAGGCCGAGTTTATTCAAGCAAAGTATGTTTGAAAGAGTTTTGAGTAACCCAAAATTGAACAGTTTTATCGAACTCACTTTATAAAAATATTCAGACTGAAACGAGTTAGATTGGAAAAACTAAGAAAAAATAGCTGTTTCCAAACACCTGTATCTTTCTATTCCGGATGAGCTCGGTTTATTTTTTGGTTGCATCAGAATCAAGCAGGTTTCATCGTTATAAAAACACTAGCTGACCCGTTGTGCTTTGCTACACCTTCCGGAAATAAATGTAATTTGTAAAAACTTATTCAAATTTAGATTTTAGAGAGCATTTTTTTAAATCAAACCTCATCATACTTCAGAACCAACAACTTTGAAATGACAGCTGCAGTTGTAGTTCTGAATTGCAATTCAAAGATGGTATATATTATTAACTGAAACTTGATCTCTAAACTCGTTTTTCAAGATTTGAAATTTGTACTCTGTACCCAAAAAAAACCTTTCTTTTCTTTGAAAAGCTCTTTATCTTAAATTTCCATGGGAGCTCTCCCATCTTTTCCAATTTTGTCCCCCACTGCTTGAAGATGGTAGGCAAATTTAACCGGCTTGAGACCCAAGCAGCACTTATCATGGTAATGAAAAATATATTAAATTAGTTATGTATTAGATACAGTGCAAATTTCTTTATTTTTTAAATAAATTTACTGCGGCAAAAATATGAATATTTAAAAAAATATCAGTTGCATCACTTAATAAGTTCTCAGCGTTTTTTTTTATTTTCTCTTTGAAAGTCAAATATTCAAAAATGTTGGCAAAAACAAATTTCTTAATTTACTTTTGTCCCGTGTATTGGGGCAAGTGTCAATGCAATGCTTATTTACAGATGCGTCAGAGTAATGGCTTAAAATGGATTTAATACGAATTCCTGTTTTATGTTCTATCAAGTTTCACTGATATATCTGCAGTATTCCTGCAGAATAAATTTATGTTTGTTACTCCACTTTTAACGAATGCTGTTCAAAGGGAATGACCTTCATTTACAAAGACATTTAAGAATTTTCAATATTCGCTTCAGTTTCAACATTCGGAATACCCTTTCTGATCTTTCCAACATATTGAATAATTTTGAAGATGAATTTCTTAAAATTTCGACGTTTACCCTTGTCCCACCGTGTAAGTTTACAGGAGGAAATATTGTTTTGACCACTTTAACGGTATACTAAAAAAATTTCGTAAAAATTTTGCTTCCAGTTGAATATCAGTTCTAAAGTCTCGCTTTTCAAAAACGAAGCGGATAAAAAGTCTCTTTTATGCAGCCATGTAACAAAAAAACACTTTTCATGTTAAGTACGTACTTGAATTGGTATGTAAGCAAAAAGTACGATGGTTTTTTTCAGAATTATTTAAAATAAAAAGCTCCCATTTTCATTTCTAAATTCGTTTCAGTTGTGTTTTTTGGCTGAAGTAACAATTTCTAGAAGAAAACATAATTTTTATTTTTTTTAACAGAAAAAGTTGAACGTTTGAACATGTTCTAATGTTCCTTAAATGAAAAGTCGAATGCTGCCTACATTAACACGAACTAAATATGGAAGTATTTTTGCAAATCTTTCAATTGGTTTTGATTCGATTGATAAAATACCAATCCGTGTCACATCTAGGCGTCATTTATTACCACGTGCAATTAAGCAAGAAAAAAACACATCTAGGTTGCATATCGCTCCCACGTGCATAAGAAATAAAGGTACTTGGTTGAGAAAACGGCGCCTGATTGTTGAATTTTTCCAGCGATCAATGAACAGTATGCTTTAGTTACTATCCACTTGCGACGACGACGTTTGCTTGACCATAGAGACGAAAAACAAACCCCTCAAATAAAAGAAAATCTCACAAAATGGATGCCATGACTTTTCAATTACAGTTTTGACAAAACAAAATGTAGGTATATGTTTTAATCGATCGGCAAAATGTCAACCTGGGTCTCATCTAGGCGTCATTCATAACCATGTGCTGTACAAATGAGCTTGAAATTGAGTAGAAAAAAAATTACATCAAGGCTTCATATCGCCACCCCTTGCATTGAAAATATGCTTGGTTGAGAAATACGCGCCAAAATATTCCCACTGATCAGTATGCTATGCCATGGTTACTATCCTTTTGCGACGTTGGCTCGACGCCTCGACCTTGGAGACGAAAAACAAACCGCCCAAAGGAAGAAAAATCTCGAGAAAATGTATGTCATGACTTTAATTTGTTCCGAAAAACTACAAATTTAGTATGGAAGCCCCCCTTCCCTTAAGTCGGATGGAGTTTTGACTATTACAGAAACCATCCCCGGCCTCAAAAACCCTCAGATGCCAATTTTGACGATGATCGGTTCTGTAGTTTCCGAGTCTATAGGGAACAGACAGACAGACAAACATTCATTTTTATATATATAGATAGAGCTTACAACGTTAAACTATTTATTTTGTAGCTTTATAAATGATTTAAGTTAGCTAGAGGACAATTTTTTTGCATTTAAAATTAGCTAACCGAAAAACAAACTCGTCTAATGTATTGTATTTAAAGCGAAAACATAGGTTGTAAGGTTCGTCAATGGAGGCTCAGTTTTTGTCAATGAAAAGATATAATTAAAAAACTGAAAATATTGAATAAAAAATATTTTTTAATTTTGAACCCTTTTAAGTTTTTTGGGTTAGCTTCTACGAAGTTGACGTTTTCGACAAAATAGTTACATTTTTTACAATCTAAAAACTTGCCAAATACATAATTGCTCTAAAATGAAAATTACAAAAAATTATTTTTCTATGTCACTGCTAGGTAATTGAATCATTTTTTTCAAAAGCTCATTTAAAAGTTAAAACGCTCCGTTTTGGCGTAAACAATTTTGATCACCTTTTTACATCGTTTTCCCCTGTGTGCGCCGGATTGCTGAAAGCCTATTGCCGAAACAGCAGGTCGAACCGAAGCGTTATGAAGCAGCCGATCTACTGCCTTCAACTTCAGGGCGAGTGGAATCCATTGATTATGAAGAACCACTGAATCTTTCGTAAAGATCATAGGTGATTCCTGCAGTGATTCGACCACTTCCGAAGCGTAAGGACCCTCAACAAAGACGGAAGAAAGGCCAAAAGTCTGAAATCATCACGAGCAAAAAAGGTAAAACCGCCGGCGCAACGCAAACTTGCAACTGAGACAGACACTGCAAAAGGAACCAACACGACAATGAAGGAAAAGCCTCCTAAAGGTTCTGAGGCTCCAAAAGGAGCAAAGAGACCACGAAAGGCAAAGCCTGCTTAAAGCTCTTTTGACACATTCCACCGTGACGTGAAATCGCTTTTCCGGACTTTTCTGCACTGTTATCGTTCTAGAAGTCAACCAATTTACTTGAAAGTGAAAAAAATTGTATCAAACGGTCGCAAATTGAATTTCCTTTAAAATGAATATAATTTGGTCATTTTAAAATTTAAGTTGTTTTTGTTGTGACTAATTACTTTTGTGACGTGAATTCACGCTAGAATTAACCATGTCGGACTTTAGTACATACATCTTTGAATTCCTGTTCTCTCTGTGGAAATAGAATATCGGTGTTTTCGAATGAGTTGTAAAGAAAATAATTACCCACAATTTGATGTACGTAACTTCTCGATTGAACAACAACGAATGAAGTTATGCTGATTTGAAGTTGTGACGTGAATTCACTCAGTTCAAACAGAACAGGGTAGTTGACTGAATTCACGTCACGAAATATAAAATTATACTGTGGTTATACTTAACCACAGTCTTCAAATTTTATGTAGACTTTCAAAAACGATATTATGTTGTTCCGACTTTTACAATCATAAATTTTTAGTATCTGCACCTAACTTTTTCCTTATTTTGATTGGCACTTGAATAGCAACATATTGAGGAATCATATGTTAAAATAACTACTGTCCTTATTTAAAGATTCACAAAAAAAAATTTTTTTTATTTTTTTTTCAATCTTTTTGTATTTTTATTTGAAAATATTGAACTTATTAAAAAATCAACTAAATTATGCTCGATTTGTCAAAATCCGACCATCTGGAGGGTAAAAACAGCTTTCAGAGCACATTTTCATACAAAATTTAACGAAAAATAAAATTTTGTGACGTGAATTCACTCATTCGCGCTGTTGTAACTCAGCTAGATTCCAACCGATTTCTATAAATTTTAGTGTTTCAGAATCGTCTTATCATTTTTAAAGAAAATCTCATTTTTTTTATTTCAAAAAAAGTCAGAGTTTTCTCGTAAAATTAAAAACTTCCCTTTTTTGTGACGTGAATTCACTCATTTGCGACTGTTTTTGTTCGCTTTTCAAACCAACTATATTGGATATAAACAAATTCTTTTTTCTACAAAATGAAGCCGTGTTTTTTGGCTTTTGAACATACTAAAAATATTTCTGAAAAAAAATCATCCATGTATTAAAATTAATGATTTTGTAAAAGTTGTTTAGAACACCACTTTTTTCAACAAAAAAAACTGATTTTCAAAATCATCTAACACATGTGTAAAAAAACTTTTTTCTCTTTTTTCCGTTGGTTTTGTGTAATTTGAATTATCAAAATTATAGACAATTTTGAGATTATTTTATACGCGAACGGATAAAAATAACTTTTGAGCGGTACAAGCTCGTGGAATGTGTCTTTTACTTCTGTTTGTTTTGTTTTTCTTCGATTTGATTTTATAAGAGAATCCTTATGATTTTCAGTTTTTAACCCATGGAATATGAATTCACTGTTTTATTTTAACTATTGTTTATGAAATAAAGGTTTTGTTTTGTTTAATAATCGATTATAATGAATCAAGACCTCACTTCCACCGGACCAGAATAAAATACAATGAGCTTATTTTATGCGTACTCTTGCCCCACCTCATGCGTACTCTTGCCCCACTGGTGGGGTAAGAGTACGCTTTGGTAGTTTTTGAAAAATATAATTTTTTATCAATGTTTACAAACGTTATCAAAACTTTTTGCGTCATACAATCAAGGTGAAGAGCCTTACTTTAATATGGTTTAATTACTATGATCGATACTTTTTTCTTTAAAGAGATACAATAAGAACACAACTAAGTGCGTACTTTTGCCCCACTTTACTCTACGAAGCTCCAGAGACAAACACGATAGGAGCTTCGTCGATTGCTTTGTAAGCGGAGCTATAGAAATAAAGAGCTATGAAGCTCGCTCAAATGAGCTTAATTTTCAATCCCTGCTGCTCAGTCTACCGAATGAATGCCAACTTTGCAGATGACCTGAAGCTTTTCCACAAAATAAAATCCAAAAGCGACTGCACCATACTACTACTACAATCCATCATTGATACATTTGAGCATTGGTGCACGATGAATAAGCTGACAATTAGTGTGTCAAAATGTGCTATAATTTCATTCGCACGCAAAACTAATGTAATTCATTGGACTTACAAAATCTCTAACGCGGCGCTTGAACGAGTATCCTCGTTTAACGATCTTGGAGTTATTCTCGACGAAAAAATAACATTTCGTGAGCATTTGAACGTTCTTATTTCGAAAGCCAACAGGAATTTGGGATTTGTAACAAGACTATCGAAGGAGTTCAAGGACCCATACTGCCTTCGTTCGCTGTACTATTCGCTGGTTCGTTCCCACCTTGAAACAGCATCAATTGTGTGGTGCCCTCATACAGCATACTGGTCTCAAAGAATCGAAGCAATTCAATCGAGATTTTGAAGTATGCCCTACGATTTCTTCCATGGAACAACCCAAACGAGCTTCCAGACTACAAACACCGCTGCCTCCTTTTAGACATGGAAACACTCTATGAAAGGCGTGTGATAGCACGTGCTATTTTTGTGAAAAAGGTGATCAATGCTGAAATCGACTGTCCAGCATTGCTTAGACAGGTCGATATCAATGTACGCCCTCGTACTTTTAGGAGTTCGGAATTTATTCGGATCAACTTTCAGCGGACCAACTACGGACAACAAGAGCCACTACGCGCTATGTTTGAGGTGTTTAATTGGTTCTACGAGTTGAACGATTTCCACATGTCCACAGAGACTTTAAAATCAAACATAAGAAAATCTCATCTATTACGCAGCTTTACTCATGTAAATTGTTGATGTTTACTACTTTACTTACTTTACTACTTTTACTACTTAGCAATACTACTTTCAGAAAAAAAAATGGGAAAATTAGTTTTTACAGCACAGAAAATTACTGCAATTGGTGTGTTCATTCGCAATTGTCTTTAAGGCACCGTAAGTTTATTTAAAACTATATATTTTTTGTTTGTTTTTATAATATTTTTCATTAAAAACAAAGTTTGTTGCAAATTACCCCATTTTCTAAGGAGGGTGAATATTTTTCGAAAATTAAAACCAACTAAAGAAACCAATATTTTTTCTAACTACGCCAATTTGATGTCCCATCATCTTTAAAACTGCATAAGGGGTAGGATTAACTGTAAACATAAGTTTCTTAGAAGCCGTTGAAGTTGAAAATTGTTGCATGTTGTCCCAGTTGACGGTACTGCTCCATTAGGCGCAGCTCCGGACAGTTTGGCGGGTTCATGTCCTTTGGAACAAAATGGACAGAATTGGCCTCATACAACTTCAGGACACTTTTACGGCGTGTTCGTAAATTGATTTTGTTTGGGTGATGCATCAGTCGATCGATTTTTTTGGTAGATGTCAAATCACTTCCCGCATAAATAAGAATTGTAACCAAACGATTTCTTAAATAGTCAAACGACGATTTGATGAAGTGTAAAAAAACTTTTAGTAAACGATTATCCAAACTGTGATATACATTGGTTGAACCGTGAGTTCCGAATTCACAGTATTTTTAATATGTCGTTAGGTTATGTAATTGTTAAAAACTGTTAACACACTTATATGGAGGAACTGTTCTACAAACAGTTGAGATAATGTACAAAATCCGCTTGTAGAAACGTTTTTCATGCATCGAACTGTTATTGCTATAGTTTTCCTTAAAGTTCTATTGTATCCAAAATTTCCAATGCTTTTGCATACGACTGTTTGTAATTTACGAACGACAGCATCGATAAAAAATATCACTTCGATAGAAAAAATCATTTTACGAACACGCCGTTAGACTACACAGCAAAAATTATTTCCTTTAAAATTACGCAAATGTCCTGTAACAAAAAGGAGCAGGACATTTACCATAATTTTACAGGTCGAAAACATGATTACGTGTCATTTAATTTAAGTGTACAACTTTGTTACAGAACATTTGCTGTAATAATAAATCAATCTTCGTTAACTTTCAAGGAAAACAATTTAAAATTACAGGTTTTGGTAGTTACAGGTTGATTTATTTTAAAGGTTGCAGTTTCAGTGACACGTAATAGTCAATTTTTTTTTTCTGTGTAGTGGCATGATGCCAAGAACGGCAAAAGGCGCTTCTCGAGGCACTCAGATTTGTAGATCTCGCCATTCACTGTGCCCTTTGTCACGAAAGGCTCACTCCTCAGTCCACAAGATCAGATGGCCTGCCGAACGAGATATTTGGAGGCGAACTTCGACATTTTCTTCTTCTTAAATTTGTCGTTCTCAACTTGCTCTTGCCGGTGAAAAACTCCAACCCCGGATTTTTTTAAAAATCGCCTTTTATATACGTTTCGAGCAGCCATATTTTGTCAGCATCTTCTCGTAGAGCTTCCGTGCCGAGTTTCAGCCATCGATTGTTGCCGCTCATCTTGGTTTGGCAAGTTCTGTACCTTTTATGTATGTAATCAAGCTCTTGTCTTTGCATTCTGGACGTAGCCAATTCACGACTTGAGACGTTTGGATTTGTTTTAATCATCCGCTTCACTTTTCCTCCCGTCTTTTTATTCTCCGGTCCCGGTTCAGAGGTGCAAAGCATCGCATCATTTTGTAAGCAACGTTTGACTTTTTCCCTACCACATCAAACTAACTTCATCTTCGGAAGCGTCGGCTTGCGAACATAGCACGCCGACTTTTGATTGTAAATGAACGCATCGCAACGACGCTGTGGCACGATTGGTTCAAATGACTGCATCTCTTAAGTTCATTCCGATGCTTTGCGAACAGTTCGCCTACTGATTTTAAGGCGACGTCAACCGAAGGATCCGTTCGTTTGAATTTATCGGGGATAAGTACAAACGACCTTATCGAGATAGGGTCGTTTGAACATTCAATTGAATGTTCACTTTTGAACGTTCAATTGGATGTTCGTCTGATGCGTTCGGCAGCCTAAGGCAAGACGCCGAGCCGTGTTAGGATGGGATGGATTATCGATATGGTGCATTGCTTGCGTGTGGTGTTCGGACGTCGCTCGACGATTGAGGGTGTCGGGTGTCTTGTAGCGCGCGGATGACTAGGTAAAGAGAATGAGGCGCAGTTACAGTTTACTTTAAAAGTCCAATTTTACTGGGCTTGTAAGAGATTGTTTATTCTTTTTCAATCCAATTTGCGGATATTGGCTGTTTGCTTTAGTTCTGAACCTTAAACTACAGCAAACCATCAATATCCGCGAAATTTAATTTCAGGTTCAGTATGCATGAAAATCTGTTTTCAGATTTCAGATTCCCATTTCAGATTCAGATTTCAGATTCAAATTTCAGATTCAGATTTCACATTCAGATTTCAGATTCAGATTTCAGATTCAGATTTCAGATTCAGATTTCAGATTCAGATTTCAGATTCAGATTTCAGATTCAGAATTCAGATTCAGATGTCAGATTCAGATGTCAGATTCAGATTTCAGATTCAGATTTCAGATTCAGATTTCAGATTCAGATTTCAGATTCAGATCTCAGATTCAGATTTCAGATTCAGATTTCAGATTCAGATTTCAGATTCAGATTTCAGATTCAGATTTCAGATTCAGATTTCAGATTCAGATTTCAGATTCAGATTTCAGATTCAGATTTCAGATTCAGATGTCAGATTCAGATGTCAGATTCAGATTTCAGATTCAGATTTCAGATTCAGATTTCAGATTCAGATCTCAGATTCAGATTTCAGATTCAGATTTCAGATTCAGATTTCAGATTCAGATTTCAGATTCAGATTTCAGATTCAGATTTCAGATTCAGATTTCAGATTCAGATTTCAGATTCAGATTTCAGATTCAGATTTCAGATTCAGATTTCAGATTCAGATTTCAGATTCAGATTTCAGATTCAGATTTCAGATTCAGATTTCAGATTCAGATTTCAGATTCAGATTTCAGATTCAGATTTCAGATTCAGATTTCAGATTCAGATTTCAGATTCAGATTTCAGATTCAGAATTCAGATTCAAATTTCAGATTCAGATTTCAGATTCAGATTTCAGATTCAGATTTCAGATTCAGATTTCAGATTCAGATTTCAGATTCAGATTTCAGATTCAGATGTCAGATTCAGATTTCAGATTCAGATTTCAGATTCAGATTTCAGATTCAGATTTCAGATTCAGATCTCAGATTCAGATTTCAGATTCAGATTTCAGATTCAGATTTCAGATTCAGATTTCAGATTCAGATTTCAGATTCAGATTTCAGATTCAGATTTCAGATTCAGATTTCAGATTCAGATTTCAGATTCAGATTTCAGATTCAGATTTCAGATTCAGATTTCAGATTCAGATTTCAGATTCAGATTTCAGATTCCGATTTCAGATTCAGATTTCAGATTCAGATTCCAGATTCAGATTTCAGATTTATATTTCAGATTCAGATTTCAGATTCAGATTTCAGATTCAGATTTCAGATTCAGATTTCAGATTCAGATTTCAGATTCAGATTTCAGATTCAGATTTCAGATTCAGATTTCAGATTCAGATTTCAGATTCAGATTTCAGATTGGAAATGGCCTTCCGCTCATTATGAGTTGATGTTTAACAGTACACTTACGACTAGCGCTTCAACGTTAACCCAATCATCTCATACTTATACACATTGAGCTTAAATATATTGAGTCCCAAATTCGTGGCGTACACAATATGATTAAGAATAATATTAATACAATATTAATATTAATGAAAAATATGATAATATTTTGTTCACAAGAACTATCAGTAAATGCAATGAAATGATTAACTGTTGGTAGTATATTTCAAACATGATTTACTTTTCAAATGCCAATTAAATTCCTTTTTATTCCGTCCCGATGGAATGAACACTTCGTACAGGAAATGACGTTTGGGTTGGTGGCAAAGGGGTCTGCACTTATACCCCTTCGGCTCCAAACCAAAAGTAATTTTCAGTAAGCAGGACCTCAAATATGAATCTGAAATCTAAACCCAAAATCTTAACCTTAATTCTAAAACTGAATACTTAATATGAAACCTGAATCCGATATCTGAATCAGGATCTGAAATTTGAAATCTAAATCAAAATATGATTCTGAAATCTGAATGTAAAATCTCAATCTGAAATCTGAATCTGAAATCTGAATCTGAAATCTGAACCTGAAATCTGAATCTGAAATCTGAATCTGAAATCTGAATCTGAAATCTGAATCTGAAATCTAAATCTGAAATCTGAATCTGAAATCTGAATCTGAAATCTGAATCTGAAATCTGAATCTGAAATCTAAATCTGAAATCTGAATCTGAAATCTGAATCTGAAATCTGATTCTGAAATCTGAATCTGAAATCTGAATCTGAATCTGAAATCTGAATCTGAAATCTGAATCTGAAATCTGAATCTGAAATCTGAATCTGAAATCTGAATCTGAAATCTGAATCTGAAATCTGAATCTGAAATCTGAATCTGAAATCTGAATCTGAAATCTGAATCTGAAATCTGAATCTGAAATCTGAATCTGAAATCTGAATCTGAAATCTGAATCTGAAATCCGAATCTGAAATCTGAATCTGAAATCTGAATCTGAAATCTGAATCTGAAATCTGAATCTGAAATCTGAATCTGAAATCTGAATCTGAAATCTGAATCTGAAATCTGAATCTGAAATCTGAATCTGAAATCTGAATCTGAAATCTGAATCTGAAATCTGAATCTGAAATCTGAATCTGAAATCTGAATCTGAAATCTGAATCTGAAATCTGAATCTGAAATCTGAATCTGAAATCTGAATCTGAAATCTGAATCTGAAATCTGAATCTGAAATCTGAATCTGAAATCTGAATCTGAAATCTGAATCTGAAATCTGAATCTGAAATCTGAATCTGAAATCTGAATCTGAAATCTGAATCTGAAATCTGAATCTGAAATCTGAATCTGAAATCTGAATCTGAAATCTGAATCTGAAATCTGAATCTGAAATCTGAATCTGAAATCTGAATCTGAAATCTGAATCTGAAATCTGAATCTGAAATCTGAATCTGAAATCTGAATCTGAAATCTGAATCTGAAATCTGAATCTGAAATCTGAATCTGAAATCTGAATCTGAAATCTGAATCTGAAATCTGAATCTGAAATCTGAATCTGAAATCTGAATCTGAAATCTGAATCTGAAATCTGAATCTGAAATCTGAATCTGAAATCTGAATCTGAAATCTGAATCTGAAATCTGAATCTGAAATCTGAATCTGAAATCTGAATCTGAAATCTGGAATCTTAAATCTGAGATCTGAAATCTGAAATCTGAATCTGAAATCTGAATCTGAAATCTGAATCTGAAATCTGAATCTGAAATCTGAATCTCAAATCTGAATCTCAAATCTGAAATCTGAATCTGAATCTGAAATCTGAATCTGAAATCTGAATCTGAAATCTGAATCTGAAATCTGAATCTGAAATCTGAATCTGAAATCTGAATCTGAAATCTGAATCTGAAATCTGAATCTGAAATCTGAATCTGAAATCTGAATCTGAAATCTGAATCTGAAATCTGAATCTGAAATCTGAATCTGAAATCTGAATCTGAAATCTGAATCTGAAATCTGAATCTGAAATCTGAATCTGAAATCTGAATCTGAAATCTGAATCTGAAATCTGAATCTGAAATCTGAATCTGAAATCTGAATCTGAAATCTGAATCTGAAACCTGAATCTGAAATCTGAATCTGAAATCTGAATCTGAAATCTGAATCTGAAATCTGAATCTGGAATCTGAAATCTGAAATCTGAATCTGAAATCTGAATCTGAAATCTGAAATCTGAATCTGAATCTGAAATCTGAATCTGAAATTTGAATCTGAAATCTGAATCTGAAATTTGAATCTGAAATCTGAATCTGAAATGGGAATCTGAAATGGGAATCTGAAATCTGAAAACAGATTTTCATGCATACTGAACCTGAAATTAAATTTCGCGGATATTGATGGTTTGCTTTAGTTTAAGGTTCAGAACTAAAGCAAACAGCCAATATCCGCAAATTGGATTGAAAAAGAATAAACAATCTCTTACAAGCCCAGTAAAATTGGACTTTTAAAGTAAACTGTAACTGCGCCTCATTCTCTTTACCTAGTCATCCGCGCGCTACAAGACACCCGACACCCTCAATCGTCGAGCGACGTCCGAACACCACACGCAAGCAATGCACCATATCGATAATCCATCCCATCCTAACACGGCTCGGCGTCTTGCCTTAGGCTGCCGAACGCATCAGACGAACATCCAATTGAACGTTCAAAAGTGAACATTCAATTGAATGTTCAAACGACCCTATCTCGATAAGGTTGAAAGCATCGGAATGAACTTAAGAGATGCAGTCATTTGAACCAATCGTGCCACAGCGTCGTTGCGATGCGTTCATTTTTTTCAACCACAAGTTAGGCGTCGTAGCTGATCTTAACCTTTTCAAGAAATAATCAGCTTGCGACTTTTTCTCGATGACGTTTGCGCTGAACGTTCATTTGCACCTCTGTCCCGGTTTTCTTTCAGCTCCTTTGCCATGGTCCAACGTCAACCGCTTCTGGTACCGCTTCTGGTACCGCTTCTGGTACCGCTTCAACACTCTGGAGACGGTTGAATGGTGAATGTTCAACATTTTTCTCAACTGCCGGTGCGACAGGTCAGGAAATTCCAGGTGTTTGGAGAGAAATTGTTCTCTCGACTCGCATTGCTTCACTTTTATTTTTGATGAATCGAAAAACACGACTTCGAGCTGACAGCATGTAAACAATACACATCAATGAGAAAGTGTGTAAAATTTGGTTGATTTTAACCCAGCAATGGTAAAAAGTTTATGCCCTGTTGAATGTGTCGCAATAATTTCGTGTCCGCCCTTTATTGTCCAGTATTTACTTATTCGTTTATCATATGTCAGAATTCTGTCATTTTTTCTTTCCCAAAAATCTATGATCACAAATCACAAATCAAAACTCTTCATACAGACACTTTTGTTCAATCGAATGATGAATATCTTGCTGAAATTGAAGACTGTTCTGCATACAGGCCTTAACACTAGATATTTTTCAGAAATGTTACAGAAGTTGAGGCTATGCAAAAAAATATATTGAGTAAAAACGAGAATTTGCTAGGAAAGCACCTTTATGATATTTCAGTTCTAAAAATTTTGTGAAGAGAGATTTTTGTAATTGGTTTAGTTGTATTATTTTCACAAATGCTAATGTTATATTATGTGTAGTTAGTTTTTTAGACTTATTGTTTATTTTTGCTTCTGAACTCGGGTCTCATCATTCGTTTTTATAAGAAGGTGCAACGATCCAACCTTCCCCATTCCAAACGTAGGTATGAATGCAGCTGCACTATCTGCTCGATTTTTCTTCGGAGATTACCGGCATGGCTTGATTTCGGCCATAAAAGAGGGCAAACGGGTATTCGTGCAAAAATTGATGGGGCTTCCCCTGCCGATGGCTTGTGTGTTGAATTTATTGCATCGGAGTGCGGGACTATAAAATCATCGAACGCACGAGAGTTTTCCCCCGTTGATTTCGATAAAGTCCTCCGTGTGGTAATGAGATTGGGATGTGAGCGCCAAACTGATAAAACGAATATCGGTTGTTTATTGAGCGAAATATTCTGGTTATGGCATCATCATTGATGGGAGGCCTATCAGAAGTTTGATTTGAGATTCAAGTGGAATGGTCGTCATTGATTGAAGTATTTGTGGGTGGACAATTGAACAGTGATAAATTCAATGTCAATGTCAAGTAGTTGACTTTAGCTTGAAAGTTATGTAGTTATAATGTAATTATTTGGATTACGGTAAACAGTTCAAGTGCAATCATTGAGATGATTAGAATCACATCTATTAATACTAATAATTTATTAACCTTGACTTAAATTCAACTTAAGGAATATTTTTTAGGATAACATTCGAAACTGTAATTCATTCATGCTAGCGATCGCTAAAATTTTCCATTGCGGTACTTCCAAAACTGTATGTGTCATCCGGGCCAAATTCGTCCCGCCAGTTCTCGGTATTTTTCCGAAAATGATAACAAATCATGTGATAATTCGAATCTGCATAGAAAATGACTGACCTCCAGGAGGCGCGTGAACATATTATCTCGCTCTTCATTCAATCAAATAACAATCGGCAAGGATGGAATGCCAAGAATTTTGCGCTTATCAATCGGGCAAATTTCAATGAGCTGTCGCTAATAGTGTGATGATGATCAGGTCGTTCCAGATGTCAGTCTTGCCTTATGGGAATCTTTGCCTTCACACTTGACTTACTTATCTTGTTCTTCTGACAGACTTATGGTGGGCCATCGGACTCCCACACTTGTTAACAGTAGTTTTTATGGCTCCCCGGAATACTGAAATGACGCATGGCTAATATCATAAGTCAGTCCAATTTTATAACTTGCACAAACTGATGCTAGTGTCAATTTGTTGATTGTTAAAGCTTGTGAATGATCTTTCTGGAGGTCCCTAAATGGTGTCACATTGACATTAACGAGATTCAATTATTCAAAGTAAATCTTCTTTTTAATATGTGCTTTTCAACTTTCTTAAGAACTTCATGCAATTCGGTTGAGATTTTTTACCTGAATCAGTGCGGTTATCGTAACCCATCACAGAAAGGACTCGATGGTTGTAAAGTGGCGAACGATAAACAAATGTCACGCAAACAGGTGGCGGTCAATAAATATTTGAACATCACCAGCGTCAACCGGTATCTAGCTAGGTGGTTGTTGTTGTTTGCGAACCGATTTTCCTTATCTCTGTGGTCCAGCTTCCGTCATCCGTTGTTGGCGGAGAAAATTTCTATGTTTTTTCCATCTAATCTGAAATCTAACCTGAAAGATAATCTAAGAAAACTTCTAACAAGATTAAGATTTTGGATTATGTATATCGAATTCCTGCATTGCCTAACATAAAGTTATCAAAATATCGAGAAAGGACCAAATTTTTTGGTAGGCAGTGTTGTGGAATCGTAGATAAGAAAATGCTATCGACTTATCAGCTCAATATAGGTAGATGGTGTTCTTGGAAGTTACATTGCATACTTCCAGGGTATTTCTATCACGAAGCTTCTCTTCAAAAACTTAAATCAAACATACAATCAAACCTCTCTTTTTAAGACTCGAAAGTGTTTGGAATATAATAAATAATTATGAATTGGATTTTGGTTCAAATAGGGTTTAAGCATAAGTTGTATGACAGTTCGAATAACAGAATGAATTGGAATTTCCTATATTTTCCACATAACACTAGATTCGACTGAATCTTTGGAAGTATAGATTTTTCCATATCGTGTTTTGCCGGAATTTTCCATGGAATTTTGAGGAGAATTTTGATGTTGTTGTGTTTGATGTTTAAGAGGACTTAGGCCAATCCTCGTTTGAGATCCAGTTGCCAGGCCACCAAGGGCGGATGATATTCCGCAGGCAGCGATTTACAAATACTTGCAGATTTTGCGTCGTCACCGCATATGTGCACCAAGTTTCACACCCGTACAACAATACGGATTTGACGTTAGAGTTGAAGATTCGGAATTTCGTTCGTAGAGAGATCTGGCGTGACAGATCTAAACCGGGTTTCGATGTCTTTCTTGGTACCACCATCAGGCGTTATCTGGCTACCAAGATACTGGAAGCACTCCACTTTCTTAACTTGCTGCCCAGCTACCACGAAATTGGAAGGATTTTCTATGTTGATTTCCATCGACTTGGGAGAGCAAAGCAATAGGGGAAAATGGGGATCCTTAATCCCTTTTTCTTATTTTCATCATATCTGTTTGGAAATTTTTTCATTTTTCGATGGCCGTCTTTTGCATTTTTGACATGTAATTTCAAGTTTATTCGCTGCAAAAGTTTGATCGATACATGAACCCGTAGATGGATTAAAAACGTTTTCGTGGACTAAAACAATTGTGATATTTTGAAAGTTAAAGGAAACTCGATCCTTTTAATGAGGTTGCCCTAAGCTTTTTCAAAAATCAAGCAAAATCTATTGATAAAAGTTCCATTAAGTTTTTTGGCCATATTAGTTTTCATTTCAAAGTTTATGAGTTTAAGACAAAAATAATTCTAAAAGGTTGTCTACTACCCTATATTCATTGCATATTTAAAGGCGCAATTTCCAAATTTTCAGATAAAACAACTTTGTCGAGTATTTTTTTATCAGGAAATTATTGGATAAATATAAATCATTTAATGAATAATAATTTCGAGCATAGCAATGGAATGATCAACATCCATTCAGAAGAAAAATATATCTTTTTTGATTCGAGCGATCAAGTGGACCCATAACATACATTTTGGAAAACTTTTTCAAAAACAAAAAAATTGCTTTGAAAATATGGCATAAAGAAGTTCATATTATACTCAAACGATTGACACATTGGAATAAATATTTTTATTAAATTTTTTTCCGTGTGGGAAACATTATAAAGTGATAAAAAAAAGGTCTTCGATTTACATTTTGTAAGATTTTTCAAACAAAGTGCTTTAACTCGAAAATCAAATTTTTTGAATTTTTTGAGCTAACAGGTTTGTTATTTTGTTCTAAAATTCTTCTCAAGTTCTAGAAAAATGTGAAAATTTTTCCAAAACATGTGATCTATGTAAAATATCCCAGTTTCGAGATTTAGCTAAGGAATCGAGTATTCCCAGGGATCAAGTATCCACGTGCTTCCCTATTTTGTCAGTTGAAGAGTCAGTTTGTGAACAGATGTTCAAAGAAACCACTATAAGGAATTCGGAAGTTAATTTGTCGTCACCCTGCCGAAAACACGTGGTGTTTTGCGTTATTTGGGTGAGTCTAGAATTAGAGCGATGAGTATCCCCAAGCCACCAAAAGTCCCATAAAACAGGTTCAAAAAATCTTCTATTCAGCTTCCAGCGGTCTTTTATTCAGCTTCCAAAAAATCGTAAAATGATCAGAAAACTCTCTCCATATCAATTGAACTCTTGACATCAGTTCATCAGAATCGTCACACAAGTACCAAATTACTTATTGAAAAAAAAAAAACTTGCCCGGCTTGGGGATCGAACCTCAACCTTCGTGGTGTGAATCGAACACGCTATCACAAGACCATGCCTAGATGTTGTTCTAACTGAAACTAAAACTCGAAGTGGTATAGTTCACTCATGGGAATTGGGCAAAAGAAGTCACATACAACGGAAATATTGATCACTTTTGCAACTTTTAAGTTCATTAATGAGTACATGAAGTTCACTCAAGGGAATTTAGCAGTTGATTCGCTTTGTCAGCCAATATGTATCTTTCAAAGCCTTCATTCAAGTAAATATGTGACTTTTGGTTGCTTGGGTCGGTTCCCCAGTTTGGAAAGAAGGTTAGCTGCAAAGGCAGAATTGAAGGTCTTGTATACGAATTTCATCCATGAGTTTGTGTCTATGGGACATATGATAGAAGTTTCAGATGATGTCAGTTGATAAAGTCTGTTTCACATAGAATATGGTCGGATAAAATAGATCATTTCTCCACAAAGAAATAACGTTCAACAAAAGTAAAAATGTCATTTTGTAGGGTTTTTATTGCACTTTAAGAAAAAAAAATACATAAAAATCATTTGTCAGCTTTTCGGATGAATTTTTGAACTTTTTTTTGTGATACCACCCATCATTTTCTGCACAGTACTGCTGGTAACCTCATTCGCCATCTTGTTCTTGTTGTTGACATCCCGACTGTAGTGGCAGCTTGCCAGGTCCGGCCAGAACTTCACCGGACCTTTGTGGGACCGAATGAATGGCAAAACCCTCTTCTGGAGACATTCTTCTTTGTAAACATTTCCATTCATTGTGTCCCCAGTGATGAAAATCTTAGTCTTCTTCCCACAACTGCAGATCCCTTGCCAAATCATCAACTTACGAGCAAATTTATCTGCGAAAACATCTACCCGCAACATTCCCTTTACGCTTCGCAAGGTAAAATTTGTTACCGGGTATTTGTCCAAAACACATTTTGACGTAAGTTTCATCGTCCATCAAAATGCATCCGTTGTACTACGTCAACACTTTCTCGTACAACTTCCTTGCCCTGGTTTTGGCAACCAGGTTTTGTTTCAGCGTCCTGTTGGGGTGTTTACTTGCATGATACGACCGCAAGCCTTCTCGCAAACAAATTCGTCGAGCTGTACTGTGATTCGTCTTGAACTTTTTATCCAAATCACGCAAGGAGATTCCAGGATTATTGTGAATTGATCGAATTACCTTTGCTCGAAGCTTCCGGTCATACACTCAGAGGAAATCTTATTATAAATTTCATAAGATACATCTTATGAACCACTTTTTTGCGTCCAAAGTAATTTTTCATAAGAGTCTTATGAAATTCTTTCAATTTTCATACGGTGTTCTTATGAAAAATAGAAGAAACGGCATTGTGAAAAAATAATGAACACATTCATTCATTGCATCAGTTTTTTTTATCATCTAACAGTACGAAGCAATCGCCAGTTCATAGTTATTATAGTTTTCCTTCAATGTTAAATATTATTGTTATCTCCGGAATGGTAAGTTCGATTTGATGTTTTTGGTGTGAACGTTGAAAATATTAGTAAACCAAAATACATTATTTGTTTACTTTTCAGCAAACTGATGGGCAAAAAACGAAAGGTCGAAGATGACGATGCGGCAAAAAAAAACTTTGATGGAGCCGTCTGTTGATGCGCTGCTGATGGTGACCATGAAGGATTTAATTTTAAACAAATTTGGCAAACAATAAAGTGAATGTTTTCAGCATGAAATATAGAGAATTTTTCTTATTAGAAAGTGATTTACTGTTTCCATAAGAATCTCTTATGAAAAGCAACAACCTCTCATTGAAGTAGGCGTTCATCTTCAGAATTCGCGTCATTCATTCACGTCATAAGACAATCTTATGAATTTCATTAATTCTAGATTTTTTTTGATTAAGTCGTATGAGCCATTTGACATGTTTTGAGAAAATCGATGTTAAAGTTCGGAATCACTTTTTCAATTCTCATTTTATGAATACTGATCTAATTTGTCTAAAAATGTGCAAGGCAACGTAAAATTTGACGCAGAACATGCTACTGTATTCGGAAATGGCATAAATTAGGTTCCTATGAATGAAGGTGTACTTACGACTTTATGCATTTTCATTTGGCGCAAACGTCCTTATGGTCAATCGATAAGTTTGAGTCCAAAAACTGATTTGATTAACTCAAATCTTTAGCAATTTATTCGGAGTTCATTGTAGAAAAGCTTCAGACAATAATCTGGTCCATTCTATCCACGGGAATTACGTTCCAAGGAAACCTGGAATTATTGGTTGTTGGGAGTAACCATTTTCAATCCACCTGGACATTTATATTAACAATCTAAGGCGCCGCTGGCCGTTCGAGGAGTGCGAAAAGTCATTATCGCTTTCAACTATTTTGGCTGCCTCTCTGCAACGACAAAAATAATACTAGCTATTCACACATGGAAAAGTGAAGCTTATTGTACTCACCTGACACCAATTTGCAGCGTCTCACCATGCTAGGATCGCTAAAATCGCAAAACACCACTTCTTTGAAGAGTTTCCTGTCCTTTTACCTTAAATTTTCCAATCTTACAGAAGCACTTTTCCCGACGATGCATAACGTCGTAAAACCACCACGCTGAACTGTTTATTTTGCGTCGTTTTGCAGCACCTCAATGCACGGTAGAGCTAAATGACGCAAAAACCAAATAACACTCAAAAATGAGAAAGTCATCATACGTCCTAAATTCAAATCAATTTGTTAAAGTTATTCATTGATCAAATGAAACCAAGTTTTTACCAAACATAGAATACAACTTTATCAATCATTTTCAGTTAATAACTCAAGTTTGTTTATATTGGTTCATACGACCTAATCAAAACAAACTCTAGAATTTTTCTTATGGCGCCACTTCATAAGAGAATCTTATGGCATACATAATAGTATTTTTCTGAGTGTACGTTCCACTTTTAAGCATGGTTTGTTCTGCTCGATCCACCGTAAGAGTCTCCCGGTAACGTTGCAGCACCGAATTTACAGTCGATTTTGGATATTTCAGGAATTTCGCGATTTTTACCCCTGACCACGTCTGTTTCTCTACGTGAGTGTGCAGAATTTTCTCTCGCCTTTCGCTTCAATCTTGATGAAATTTTTACTACTAAGTAAACAAACCATCCGGATCAAAACACTGTCAATAGATTCGCGATGTGACAACTAGGGGCGCTGCAGTAAATGAAAAGATGCGATCAGATTGTATGTGAAACAAACTTTATGTGTCAGAATTCAATTAGAAGTGGTCCGGATACAGTCGGAATGTGTCAGAAACACGTTCAGAATGTGTCAGAATTAGATCCTGTATATATTTTCCCACACCATAAAGTATTGAAGCCGGAGAGTACTACTACCAAGCTAAGCGTAGTGTTTGATGTCTCGTGTCGTACCTCAACGGGCGTTTCGTTTAAAGATGCGTTTATGGTGGGGCCTACTGTGCAGAACGATTTGTTGTCGATCCTTTTGCGCTTCCGTCTGCACCGATACGCTATCAGTGGAGACATCGAGAAAATGTATAGGATGGTACAAGTTCAGCAACCGGATCAACACCTTCAGCGGATTTTGTGGCGAGATACACTTGCTGAACCCGTGAAAACGTATGAGTTAACGATCGCTAGTGCTCCGTATTTGGCGACAAGGTACTTGAAAAAGCTTGCTGAGGATGGATCAGCAAGTCATCCGATTGGTTAGAGAGTAGTCAAAGACAGTTTCTACGTCGACGACTGTCTAGTTGTAGCGGACAGTGTAGAAGTAAGCAAGTATTTAGTTAAAAAACTATCGATCTCACCAATTCAGCTTAGTTCAATATGCGGAAGTTTAATTTAAACTCACTACAGCCTTGGCAGCCATTCCTGAAGATTTGAAAGATAAAAAGTCAGTTTAAGAGTTCGATTTGTCAGATTCAACTGTGAAAACCCTTGGTTTGAAGTGGGACACAAAGTCCGACAATTTTTGTTTTAGTATTCCTCATTGGAGGTCATTAAGTTCGCAAATCAAGAAAAAAAGCGTACATTCTGAGGCCAAAGATTTTAACCGGTTGGTTACAAATCGTTTGATTTTTGTTTAATTTTGTAGTTTTGTATATTTAGCTTTAGAAAATTCATGTTCCTTGTACAGTCTTACAACAAGATAGCACCACAGTAGGCTACATTTTACTGCTGGCTGCTGTCAATTAACAGAGGAGGCAAAGGAGGAAAGGAAAAGAGAACATGGAAGGCGAAAAGGAAGCTTGGTTCCGAAAATTTGCTCTCTTCTGTACCAGGCGTCCGTGAGGAAAGTCCGTGTTGTGTTTAGTGTTCGTGTAATTGCAAGGAATTCGCCCGGAAACACCGGTTGACCTCCTCACGGCTCGGCCCACAGACCCTTGGTGGTCTCGCGCCAAAATCGTAAAGGATCAGCATTCAGCATTCAGCATCTACGTCCTCGGGTTTTGCGGAATCCTAAATTCCAAGGAGGACTTCCCTTCTCGGCCTGTTCGGATACGGGGCACTCTCGTGGGCAGGCCGATTAAAAGCCAAAGAAGGAAGATGCCTGCAACGACCGAGTCCAGCAACGCCCGCTGGCGTCGACGGTTTCGGCACCCCGTCGAAACGCCCTTAAATAGACGGCCCTCCTGCTTCCGGAACTGGATTTCCGGAACTACGACGTCGCGACGCAGCAGTAACAGCAGCACATCACGGTTAGTGAAACAATAACACGCCACACAAGACACAGAACATTGTTTTATACACACAGACAACATGCCACTTAAAAACATCAATAAAAATAACGTAGAAACATGAAATTTCCGGTTTCTTGTATTTTATCCGTTAAGTCCTTGGTTACCCAGTAGCCAGCCGGCTCTGAGGTTCCATACTCTTAGAGTACCTTGCCTTGGCTGGTCTAGCCGCTGCTTATCTATCCGAAACAACAGGCTGTTTGATCCTCTTGCGCTAATGGGTCTAGTTGTTGTGCAAGCGGAAATGATAATCCAGCTACTGTGGCATCTCAAAGTTGGTTGGGATGACCTATTGGATTAGCAGTATCAGAATCTATGGAAGGAGTACAAACAGAGTTTGTAATTGTAATTGTAATTGTGATTTTTATTTACGGGAACCTTCAAGTTACAAAATAATGTTGAGCTTCATGCCATTAGAATTATTGTCAGTTCCACGTTGTTTTGGTTTCAGTAAAGATTGTGTGTCAGTACAGTAACATGGGTTTTACGATGCGTCAGAGGTAGCTTATGGAGCTTGTTTGTGCCTGCCTGCTGCTACTCTGGAAAATTCTGGCGCAGTGTAAACTACAGTATAAGTGAGGCAGACTGTCACCGCGGAGTTCCAATCGAACTGTCAAAAGTCTTTACAATCGAGCATAACCTGGGCTTTAGGTTTAGGTTATGCTCGATTGGATCGACTTTTGACAGTTCGATTAGAACTCCGAGGGGACAGTCTGCCGCACTTTTAGCGCAGTGGTGGCGTTTGGCCGGGGGTTTGCCAGTATTGTATTATGATGGGAAAAGGAATTGGAGACGAGAAACTGTTTTTGCTTTCCTACTGCCTGCTTGGCCGAAGGTTGTTTGCCGGTGGTTTGAAATAAGGAAATGTTGTTTTTCTTGTGTGGTTTTCCTAATTCCGGTTATTTTCACGTATCATATCTGTGTCTATAGTAAACATTTAGTACTTCATGCTAGTTTGAAGCAATGAAAAAACCGCTTTAAACTTTAAATACCAACATCAATTTAATCTATTATTTTTATTTACATAGTATTCCGTCTCACGACATAACTTGACGAACATAATTCCTAAAATTCACTCGGTTCATAGCAACCGTTCTCCAATTTCTCGGGCACCCCACGTTCGCCAGATCACGCTCCACTTGGTCTAACCACCTCGCTCGTTGCGCCCCCGCTCGTCTTGTTCCTACCGGATTCGTAGCGAACACCTGTTTTGCAGGACAGTCGTCCGGCATTCTCGCAACATGTCCCGCCTAACGTATCCGGCCAGCCTTCACCACCTTCTGGATACTGGGTTCGCCGTAGAGGCGCGCGAGCTCGTGGTTCATCCTTCGCCTCCACACTCCGTTCTCCTGTACGCCGCCAAAGATGGTTCTTAACACTCGTCGCTCGAATACTCCGAGTGTACGCAGGTCCTCCTCGAGCAATATCCATGTCTCGTGCCCGTAGAGAACAACCGGTCTAATGAGCGTCATATACAGGTTACACTTCGTGCGAGGGCTAAGTCTTCTCGACCGCAGTTGCTTGTGGAGTCCATAGTAGGCACGACTTCCGCTGATAATTCGCCTCCGGATCTCACGGCTGGTGTCATTGTCTGCGGTCACCAGTGAGCCGAGATAGACAAAGTCTTCGACTATCTCCAGCTCGTCGCCGTCGATCGTGACCTTGTTATTACTGGACAATCAATTTAATCTAAACTTGTCAAATAGTAATACGACCCCTTAAAAAGTTACTAGATGTTTGTTTTTTTTTGTGTGAAACGTAGAAAAGCTTCATAAAAGAAATCAGGATCAGGATCTTGATTAATTGAAAACTGCAAAAACCTTTTTTTTTTATTAAGCCCAGAATTCTTATTTATTTTTTTTACAAAACAGCCGGTGACCAATTGGGAGGAAGCCCGGTAGTTTCGCTAAACTGCTCCTCAATCCAACGTCTGTAGTTCCTCACCTGTGTAAACACCGGCGGATTGTTGGCCCCTCCACAGTTAATCCCGAACGACAACGTTCCCACCAGCTCTCGATTGCAATACAGCCCGGCACCCATGTTCCCGTGACACGGAGCAGCAGCATTCGTCACCGCAGTGTTGCCAGCGCAGATCATCGTTTCCATCACACCTCCAGCATGCATTGCTGCCCCGTTACAAGCGTCCCGATCGTTGATAACCATCGGGAAGTAACGCTGATTGACGTTCACGGAAGTGCCGGTCCCAGCCGTTTCTCCCCAACCAGCAAATTCACACGTTTCGCCAATGCTGGTAATGGAAGTTCTTCGACGTGCTACATCTACCGTATTGGAGGGTAAATCGAAGGGTTCGTTTAAGCGTAGCACTGCTAGGTCATGTTCCCTAGTGAAAATGTTGAACTGGGGATGGACATTTATTCTGGAAACTTTCCTCGTTTGACGTCGAGCTCCTTGGTTCATGAGCTGCAGGTCACCGGCTACGATTGTCAACCAGAATGGGTCCATAAGCCGACGGTTCTCGTTGAAGACACACTGAGCTGCCGTAAGAACATGCTGTTGATCCACGATGACACCATTGCAAAGCACCGCGAATGGCGTCTCGATGGCTACGGTCGATGGGAATTGTCCGGAGTTTGCAGGTGTTCCTCCAACCAACCTGGCATTCCGTTGATCAGCGTATGCTAGAGCTATAACCAATCAAAACTTTAAAACCTTGAATTACCTAAGAATACTTCATTTTACCACAAAAAGCGAACAAGAGGATCAGAATCTTCATCTTCGTGACAGCTTTGGGACGTTCAAGTCACAAACTAAACTGAACCCGTAAACCCAACCCGAAACCAAGTCTCGCGCAAATCTAATGACCTGCTCAGGAAATTCCCTCAAATTGGAAAGGGTCAGTAGCCAATAAGTGAAGAAGCAAAATGAAGATTGATCGATTATTGTGTAAGCGAGTTGCGATTTCCATATAACGTATTCTGAATCCGAAGACAATGGTAATTGGTTGTTGGTAATCAGTGCGCGGACTGCATCCGTTCCGGGGGTAATTAGTTGGTTCGGAGAAAATTTGGTGAGTATTCCGCTTTTATCAATATCAATTTCATAATTCGTGGGGATAATGCAGATTAAAATCGAACGCAAAAAACATGGGGAATAACCGATGTTACAATGGTGACTTTATACCTGTTTTTCAATTAATGTTGATAAAATTAAAAATGGTTGATTGTCAATATGAATGATCGCCCAGAGATACATATTTTATCGATGAATTATAAATTATCGGTCAGATACACAGATATATATATAATCTTTTATCGAAAAGAAAATCAAAATCAGAGACATCTCAAGTAACCAAAAGTTCCATAAAGAGGTACCATAGAAGGTTAATCAGCTTCTGCAGGTGTTCATAGAGAATGCTAATCAAGCTGAAATTATAGTAATAAAAGCTACTTTGAAGTTAATTTCAGTGGCTGAGGAGAATGCTTTTCAGCTCCTAAGAGAACATATAGAACCTACTACGCGCAAAAAAAAAATCCGGTTGACATATTGCTCTGATAACCAGATGACAGATCGCTGATTACCAGTCTACCTAGGTTTATTTCATTGATTTTAATGTTGACTTAAACTTAAAAGCATAAGTGAGCGGATTCATTCAAACAGAATAGTCGATGGGATTTTTTATTTGTTTCTAAGGGATTTTCGATACACTAAATAAATAAATACAAATTAATCATTACAAAAACCCTAACACAGGACACTTTAAAGGGTTCTACTAATGTCCAAATAGCTGGGATCCGTATTCACGTCGCGGTTTCGAAAATCCGTTGATGATCGTCAAGGGATACAGAGCTATTTTTTGTCCTTCTGGTGGTAAAAATTTTACAGCACTTATCTGCCATGGTTAACACCAACTCAGAATTATCGAATTGATTCAATGCAATGTTCTGCCGATGTAAACAATTCGAAAATAATTACAGAAATTACAGAAGCATTTGACAAATCGCTTAAAATTCTCCTAAAGGATCCAGATGTGATTTTATTTCGTTAGAAAGAGCTTAGCAGACACCGTGATTGCCTTCAAGAAGATGTCACATAGAAGGTGCATTTAAGTTCTGCCTTAACGCTTCAGCCCAGGGATGAGCAAACCGCGGCCCGCGAAGCTATTCTCAAATTGAACAAATTTTTCGAATTTTTCCTTGCACTTAAAAAATAAAATTTGATCCAGTAGCATGCTATAAAACTCTAAATGTTACATTAATGTATATGTGGCTTGTTCGAAAATTGACTCTACGTGTATTGATTTGCATTTATCCCGCAATCATTCAGGTTGGTGACATTTTTATAGAAATTCAACATTCATTTTGTTCTCTTCTAGGAATTCGTGCAATACTATTGTCAAAAATGTATTTTATTTTATCATTTTATAGGGCTTGTGATATAGCTCAGTTGGCAAGTCAATTACTTCCTGACCCGATGTTCGTGAGTTCGAGCCCAAGAGTAAACATCGAACACAGTTATACCGGATAAGTTTTTCAATAACTGTCCGCCAACTGCAACGTTGATAAGGTCGCGAATGCCACAAAGATGGTAAAACGACTATAATCGAAACAAAAAAAACATTTTATTCGATTTTATTCGATTTTATTCGATTTTTATTCGATTTTTCTTAATGGCTTCCAACTTCATGGCTTCCAATCAGCAAGTCAGCAAAAGCTCATAAAAAACGGAGAACTACACACAAAATTTCTGAGGCCGAAATTTAGCAAAATTTTGCTCAAATTTGACCAGCTAAAAAGTTAGCAATGAAATTAGCAAAAAAAAATTACTAAATTTTTAGCAAAATAGCCGAAAGTGTCCAGACTAAATTTTTACTAATTTTTCAGTAAACAAATGCGTTGTTTGCTAAAATTTTAGTAACATTTTTGTTTGCCTCAGAAATTACTATAATTTTAGTAAATTTTAAATTTCAAAGTTACCGTTATTTAGTTTTTAAATAAAAAGATCGTTGCAATTTGATTGTTTCAATTTATTAAGAAAAAAAATACAACTGTATGCAAAAACAGCAGCAACAAAGAAAATTTTATTACTCACACTTTACACCGTATATTTTGTTATTGGTACTGTCTCGTAACTGACAGTGTTATCCGGAGTCCGGAGTAGCTTCTTGCCAACTATATGGTATCCGGAGATTCGATGATGGTAGGGAGGAAGTTATAACAGAGGACATTCGACAGAAGCCATTAAACCACTTTCACTGACATTCGATTTTCGGAGTGAGGCCGATACCATTCTACAAAAAAAGCAATGTGGTTAGAATAAAATTTTAAAAAAGCCCTTAGAACGAATTTTAAACTTACGAAGATTTGCTCAAAAGTCATCAAAATAATCAAAGGAAAAGCCTTCGGGAATGCGTAAACCGGATTAGCTTGGTAGTGAACCGTGACATGGCTTGGCCATCAACCAATAATTACAGGCCGGACCAATCAGCTTAGCTGAAATTTTATAACAGAGAAATTGAGTTAAGAATTGAAAATATGAATTGAGGCAGAAGTATATTTATGTTAAAAGAAACAATTTGTGGCATGCTACTACTTGTTTGTTTACAAGTAGTAGGATGCCACAAGTAGTTACGAACGTACCAAACAGTTTAACCCGTATTACCGTACGATTAGTTGAAACGGATCGTACGAATGGAATGTTAATATAAAACATCATTAGCTGAATATTTAAAGGAAAGCTAGTTTAGTATTTAGAGGATATTGACTTTAAGATAAGTGTTCGGAAAATGTCGCTCTAAAAACATCAAATCAGGCATTTTGCTATTACTTATACTTAATAAATTTCAAATACTACAATTTTTTATGGGCTCGATTCTTAGCGAGAGCTCAATGAATATGGGTTCTTTTGAAGGCAATAAATAATGCATATTTGAACTTACCTGTCTCTGAATGGAAGATAACTTAAAACATCAATATCAAAGCGCAAGGCCCAGCTGCCCGCGCAACCACACAGTAACCAGATTGACGACTCCCAAGAATTCCTGTAAAAAATAAAACAAAATAAGAGTTCTTTCAAAGTCTATCTGTTCCTTCAGGAAAAGCTTGCCCGGAATAGTTAGAACTTGTCGCAGTGCTCCGTTCGAATCCGAAACTCATATTTTCAATTTGCTGCGTTCTGGAACAATTCGAGTTTGAAGCTCGATGACGAAGCGTTCGAAAATTGGAGTTCAAAACTCGCAAACAGTAGTTTTACTGTTCCGGAAGGCAGGCAACTGAAAAATCGAGTTCCGAGCTCAAACGGAGCACTGTAAACAGTTTTTGCCTGTTCATCAGGTACCTACTTTTACACTCATTCACTTACCTTGTCTCCAGTTTTTTTTTTTAGAAAAACTGCTGCCCTGCTGCCCCACCGGGGAGACTAAAGAAAGGCTTTCAGCTGGCATCGTTTCCTCTCACCCTGGTATCACATACACAGAAAGATCTGGAAGTAATGAAATGTCCTTAGAATAATATAAAATCAATATAACTCAACCGTGATGTACTTTTACTGTTGGCAAATATGGGAATCCGTTCCATACCGACCTCCAGCAAGGAATTTTTGGACTGAATCCGGATTGTGGTATGCGTGCTCAAAGGCCGGTTTATTCTTTGTGCTTTACCGGATCGATCTTCCGGAAAAAGGCATTAAATATTCCAGCTAACTGTAACAGCTTCCAAATATTTTCACCCTCGCACCGGTGCAAAATAAAAACAAAAAATATTTGACAGGTTCCCGCTTGTGTCGCCCTTCTAAAATTTCAGCACTCCAAGACCGCGGTTTGTGCACAGGCTAATAGTTTGAGTCCGTGCTACTACAAATGCTAAAATAAGTAGTAAATGGGTGTTTTTTACTCAAATCCAGCAAAAGTCATGACAATTTGGAAAAGTGCTAACTCAGAAGTAAAAAAGAAATTTTGCTAACGGAAAGTAACAGCTGTTTTTTGCTAAGTGGAGCCTCGAAAGTTTTGTGTGTACTGATGACCGCATGATGTTGATTTTTTTCCTGGCAAAGAGGAAACCAATCGAGTCTCTACACTTAGAAAACAGAATTTCTTATTAAAATTACATAAGATTCTCTAAAATTGGCGTTATTTTGTTTTTCCTTTATAAACAATCTTTTATAAGAATTGTAAGTCCATTTTTAAGAATTCGAATATGAGTATCAATGATACCATATCCTGCTGAAACAAAATATCTCGTAGTGGTGCCCTTTGGCTTCATCAAAATTTAATGAGGAAAATCTATCTAAATCTGTTATAAGTGGGCGAAGGTTTGTTGGTATCGCACGTGTCGTTTTTTCTTTCCGTCGCGGTGAAAATTAAATTTCTGAAGTTTAACTAGTTTCTTATTGTAAAACTGTGATTTTTCTGGAAAAAGTGGATAAAGCATAGTGATCAATAATTGCATGTTTTATTTATTGTGCCCGACTCGATTCTCCGTTGATTTCGTTCACCTCGTGACATCGTTGAATGATTCGCTACAAGAGGAAGCATACATGCTACTTCAACAATTGGTGAGTTCGTTCCATTATCCTTCGCATTCAGTAGTTGTGAACTGATGTTGCAATCAAGGAATTTCTTACTGAGAATTTCCAGGAGCCTACAAAATTTGAAAATTCTGAAATATCGCTTATTATTTCTGAAAAGTTATGAGGTGATCCCCCGCAATTTGCGGGGAGTGCAGAGAAGTTTGTTTTTCTATTTCAACCTACATTTTCAATTAAAGGGTGATACGGTCAAAATTTGGTCAATATCAACTTGACGTATTTCTTTCAATTTTGCATTTAAAAAACCTGAACACCCCTCATTTTGAAGGTGTGTGTGTGTGTAGCATGTTGCTCCTATTTTGATTTTGGAATTCACTCTTCAGTTGTCAAAATGCCGTCCAAGCAAGAAGAGCAGCGTATCAAAATTTTGCTCGCGCATCGCGAAAATCCGAGCTACTCACACGCAAAGCTGGCAAAATCGCTAAAAGTTGCCAAATCAACCGTTTCAAATGTAATTAAAGTGTTTGGGGAACATTTGTCGACAGCCACGAAGTCTGGATCGGGGGGAAATCGAAAACCGGAAGCCGCTGAGACGACAAAGAGAGTTGCCGGTAGTTTCAAGCGAAACCCTAACTTCACTCTCCGAGATGCCGCAAATAAGCTGGGTGTATTGTCTACAACCGTGCATCGAGCCAAAAAACGAGCCGGACTATCGACTTACAAGAAGGTAGTGACTCCAAATCGCGATGATAAACAAAATACGACGGCCAAAGCGCGATCCCGGAGGCTGTACACGACGATGCTGACGAAGTTTGACTGCGTGGTAATGGACGACGAAACCTACGTCAAAGCCGACTACAAGCAGCTTCCGGGACAGGAGTTTTATACGGCAAAAGGAAGAGGATAGGTAGCAAATATTTTCAAGCACATGAAACTGTCAAAGTTCGCGTAGAAATATCTGGTTTGGCAAGCCATCTGTACCTGTGGCTTGAAAAGCAGCATTTTCATAGCTTCCGGGACGGTCAACCAAGAAATTTACGTGAAAGAGTGATTGAATAAACGTCTGCTGCCTTTCCTGAAGAAACACGGTTGTTCCGTACTGTTTTGGCCGGATTTGGCATCTTGCCATTACAGTAAAAAGGCCATGAAGTGGTACGCCGCCAACAACGTGCAGGTGGTTTCCAAGGACAAGAACCCTCCCAACACGCCAGAGCTCCGCCCAATTGAGAAATACTGGGCTATCGTCAAGCGGAACCTAAAGAAGACCAAAAAACTGCTAAGGACGAGCGCAGTTCAAGGCAAACTGGCTTTCTGCGGCGAAGAAGGTGGACAAGGTGGCTGTACAAAATCTGATGGCAGGGGTTAAGCGTGAGGCCCGGCAATTCGGATTTGGAAAAGCGGAAGCCTGACTGAATATTTTTCCTGAATTTTATGCTAATTAAACTTGAAAAAGAAACAGTAAACGAAAATTACCGAGTTCGGTAATTTTTTTTTACCGAAATCCTAACATGTGTAAATCGTTAAACTGTTGGGTAATTTTTCCGGTAAAAAATTAAAGAACATCGGTAAATCGATTCTTCATTTACCGATGTTCGTTTATTATTTAACGATTTTTACATGTTAGGATTTCGGTTAAAAAATTACCGAACTTGGTAATTTTTGTTTACTGTGTAGAAGAAATGAAAGATAGTGATAATGAACTAGTAGAATTTATAAAAAGCATTATCACATACCAAATTTTTGTTCGTCACGGGAAAACTACTATTAAGTGGTAGATACAGATTGAGTTGCATCTACCACTACACATTAGTAGGCCAAGCGTGGTTCGCCCCACAAGCGGTAACTTGCAGTGCGAACTAACAAAAAGATGGTAGACTATCGACCATGATAACAAACTGAGAAGGCTACACATATCGATAGATCCGTTTCTGAATTGACGTGAGCTTATCTGAGCGATCAAATTTCAATCTTTTTGATCGTTCGCACTGTAAGTTACCGCTATTGTGAGGCGAACCACGCTTGGCCTACTAACGTGTATATGCAAATCTATCTGTATCTACCACTTCATAGTAGTTGGCCCGTGACGAACAAAAATTTGGTATGTGATGATAGTGCTTCTTATAAATTCTACCCGTTCATTTTCACCATCTTTCATTTCTTCTAACTTTCTATCCGTCTAAAAAATTTCACAGTCTTAAGATGTTTTTACTAAAACACACATCACTTTTCACCGATGTTTTTTCACGGATGTGGACTTTCGGGGTAATCAATCTAGAACGATTTAGCTGGGCAAGACGAACATTAATTTATTAACAAACGAACGAATTAAAGTAAAGCGCGACGGTTCGGATCAACTAAGAAAAACGTTTATTGCTTGCTAGGTACGATACACGGTACGACACAGGACAGAACACAAAAGACGCGTGTGATCTGCTGGCCGTTTATTGCAAGTCTGATTGTAGGTACTCTGAGCTGTGCCAGCAGAGTACTTGCTATTGTGTGGCGCATGGGTCATTTTCGAGTGGCGCTAAATTCAACTCGGCTTTTGGAGAGTGCGGGAAAGAAAGGTTGATTGATGGTTTTGATATTTAGTGGGGATTGCAACACAACCGGATTTTAAGACAAACAACCGATAAGGCTGATAAATTAAATTTTTAAGAAGTTTTATTAGTCAGATCGTTTGGCAATCTTCAACAAATTTGTAAACTGAGTCAAAATCTTTGAAAACCAATTAGCCAAAGACTTCCTCCAGTGATGTCAGCAATAGTAGTTCTGATATCTATTCAATTGTATTTCTTAAACTGGAATTTGAATCCTTGATCAAATGGAGGATAATAAATATATTCAAAATCAGTTTTTCTTTTTCCATGCAGGTTTGTTGGTTCACGCGCCATATCACAAAAACAGGAGCTGATAGACAAATCTGACAAATGATTCGAATTCAGGCCCCCAAAACAGTTATTATATCATTGGCACCAGTAGTGCTGTTTCCAGTATTATTTTTCATCCCTAATAACTTAATGAAGTTATAAAGCGAGCGGCATCGGTACGGCCCACTCGAATTTTACTATCGTAACAGCAGAACGAACTTTAATGAAGTTTTCAAAAGTATGACGTAATGTACCGACTACAATGAGAAAATAAATGGTACCAATTTTGGTTTGCCGAGATTACTGGTATAAGGGTCATTATTACTGCCAAGAATTGAAATACCAAACGAGGATAAAAATAGATTTAAACCACTAGATTAGTAAAGTCAACTCGTCATGATTTATTCTGAAAAACCTAGTTACAAAAAATGCCTCCATTTACAGATGAGCTGGACTCCAGTTCGGTGGCTGTCCAACAGTTCGGTTGAACTGCTCGTTGATCCACCGGTTGTAGTTCCGCACCTGGGTGAACACCGGCGGGTTGTTGGCAGCACCACAGTTGGCTCCGAAGGACAACGTTCCCACAAGCTCCCGATTGCAGTACAGTCCCGTTCCGAGATTACCGTTGCAAGGGGCTGCGTTATTTGAGGCAGCAGTGTTGCCAGCACAGATCATGGACTCCATAACACGTCCGGCATGCATCGGAGCACCGTTGCAAAGATCCCGATCGTTCACGTTCATCGGCAGGAACCGAAGGAGCACGTTCAGTGGGGCATTGGCAGCATTCGAGGCAGCTCCCCATCCAGCGAACTGGCAGGCCTCGTTGATACGGGTAATTTGAGTACGACGACGCACGACATCTACGGTGTTCGCCGGAAGATCGTAAGGCCTGTCCAAACGCAGCACGGCGAGATCGTGTTCCCGGGTGAAAACGTTGAACTCGGGATGGACGAAGATTTGCGATACTCTTCGGGTCTGACGGCGAGCTCCCTGCGGTGCCAGAGCAACATCTCCGGCCACAATGGTCAACCAGTACGGGTCGATCAGGCGATTTTCAAAGTTTAGAACGCACTGAGCCGATGTGAGCACATGCTGCCGCTCGACGATTACGCCACCGCAGTGTAGCCAGAAGGGCGTATTGATGGAAACGGCCCACGGGAACTGTCCCCAGGCTGCATTTGTTCCTCCAATCAATCGAGCATCCGGTAGATCTGCAACTACCAAACCTGTTGGGGTGTCAGAAAAAGGTAATTTGACGCTGTACAATTTAAAATGTCAATCGTAGAATAAATTACCGCAAAGGGCGACTAGTACGATGGACAGCTTCATAATTGTGACACCTCCTCCGATACGCTCGAGAATTCCGACTGAAGAAAGTCGCCACCGGTAGTCTATCATTCGTTCGTTGTTGTTGGTCTTCTTCCAAAATCACAATCATAAAAGCGATAAAAAAAATCTAAAGGCATCGTAACTTATCGAGGGGATTTCTTCCCTCCGACCGACATTGAGTAGCGCTTTAGATAAGCACAACACCCGAACGGACCGGGTTCGATTGATGAATCTTAAGCAGATGATTTTCAATTTCTTGGAACTGTTTACGTTTATTTAGATGAAGCGGAAATGCTCACGCTCGCCGGTTTAGATAAGCGTGAACAAAGTTACGAAATCGGCGAAAATTGCGATCGAAAATGCACTTGAACATGTATGCTAATCAGTAAAATTTGGCCGATTATTACCAAAGACCTAGAAGATTACGGGCAAAGGTTGTTAGAAGTGTTGTCACCGATTTATTGTACCCCCTAATCTACTAAATCTTTTCCAGGTAGGTAAAGTAAAGGATGGATAATTTATGATGATCGACTGATAGATTCGTGATTGATAAATTTATAATCAGAATTTTTCGATTTATGCCAATTGTAGTAGAAATTAGATGGAGACTTGTATTGATGGAAGACTCAAAACTAGGTTTAAATGAGAGTCAAAGTTATTGCTTGGGATGACATCAGGAAACTATTAATGATCAAAACTCTGAAAGAATCGAGTTGCTAATTTAAAAAAAATAGTTTGTACGAAAGTTCAGTACTAGATGATCCAGTAGAAGACTTGAAAATAAGAATATGTTCTCTACAAGTATCAAAATAAAGAATAAGCGGTTGGTTACAAATCGTTTGATTTGTAGCCAACCGCTTATTCTTTATTTTGTTTGGTTTTAATTTTAACGAGATAGCATCATAGTAGGCTACATATTGCTGTTGGCTGCTGTCACTTAACAGAGGAGGAAATGCAGGAAAAATGAAGCACATGAAAGCCAAAATGGAAGCTTGCTTCCAGAAAATTCGCTCTCTTCTGTACCTCTTCACCTCTTCTGTGTGAAGTTAGAGTTTCCTGAATAGTATTTGTGAACGTCCACGGAATTCACCGGAATACCCGGAGACCCTTTGTAGCCTCGCGCCCAAAAACGTTCAGGATCAGCATCTACGTCCTCGGGCTCTGCGGATCCCTAATTATTAGACAGGACTTCCCTTGTCGGCCTGTCCGGATACGAGGCACTCTCGTGGACAAGCCGATTAAAAGCCAAAGAGGAAGACGCCTGCAAAGACAGAGTCAAGCACCGCCCGCTGGCACTTCCACGTCGTATGCTACGCCGGCGAGGTATCCTTCCCAACCGTTTTGGTCTCCTGCAAGTGCGTCGTTCTGAGGTTTTGATCAGCCCAGGATTGTCCGTCAGGATGCTTCCGTCCATAGCCCCTCACATTTCGGCTTGCGGCACGAAGCCTTTGCGAGATGCGTTGAGTTTCTGATAGAACTTTCGCTTCTCCTCCAGGCGGCGCTTTTTCTCCAGGAAAATCGGACTCGCTGCCTCTTCCTCCTACACTCCTTGTCGAACCAGTCATTCCTTCGAGTTCGTTCGATATGTCCAATGACGTTCCCGCAACGCTGTTGACGGCTGTCTCGATGCTATCCCAACAGTTCTCGAGAGGGGCTTCGTCAAGCTAGCCCTCTAACGACAGTGCGTAGTCTGCCGCGACCTCAGGTTGCTTCAGTCGTGCAATATTTAACCGAGGCGGGAGTGTGTTTCAATGTCAGCGCCTCGACAGGATCTGACGTCGATAATATACGAGAAGTGCCTGGCTGTCTAAATGGTGATACGGTCAAAATTTGGTCAATATCAACTTGACGTATTTCTTTGAATTTTGCATGTAAAAACTTGATCACCCCTCATTTTGAAGGTGTGTGTATGTGTGTAGAATGTTGCTCCTATTTTGATTTCGGAATTCACTCTTCAGTTGGTAAAATGACGTCCAAAAAAGAAGAGCAGAGTATCTAAATTTTGCTCGCGCATCGCGAAAATCCGAGCTACTCACACGCAAAGCTGGCAAAATCGCTAAAAGTTGCTAAATCAACCGTTACAAAGTAATTAAAATGTTTGGGGAACATTTGTCGACAGCCAGGAAGTCTGGATCGGGGGGTAATCGAAAACCGGAAGCCGCTGAGACGACAAAGAGAGTTGCCGGTAGTTTCAAGCGAAACCCTAACCTCTCTCTCCGAGATGCCGCAAATAAGCTAGGTGTATCGTCTACAACCGTGCATCGAGCCAAAAAACGAGCCGGACTATCGACTTACAAGAAGGTAGTGACTCCAAATCGCGAAGATAAACAAAATACGACGGCCAAAGCGCGATCCCGGAGGCTGTACACGAAGATGCTGACGAAGTTTGACTGCGTGGTAATGGACGACGAAACCTACGTCAAAGCCGACTACAAGCAACTTCCGGGACAGGAGTTTTATACGGCAAATGGAAGGGGAAAGGTAGCAGATATAGAAACACAGTTGTTCAAGGCAAACTGGCTTTCTGCGGAGAAGAAGGTGGACAATGTGGCTGTACAAAATCTGATGGCAGGGGTTAAGCGTAAGGCCCGGCAATTCGGATTTGGAAAAGCGGAAGCCTTACTGAATATTTTTCCTGAAATTTATACTATAACTTGAAAATGAAATTTAATTTGATTTTGTAAATTAACGATTTCACCGATTTACACGCGTTTTCCCTTGACCAAATTTTGACCGTATCACCCTTTAAAAACTTCAAAGAATAATTCCGATTTCAATAGAAATGTGAACGAATGTTTGCAATCGACAATCAAATTCTCCAGTCATTAATCTTCTAGTCAAATAGTTTTGATAAAAATTACATTTGCCCAAGCTGCTGACTTTGATACACATTCAATTAATTTTTTTTACTTATTATTTTGAACATTATGCAATTGACTGATTTTTGGGCGTTTGTTATATGTTTTTTCGTAAAAGTTCCATACGGTGTTTCGCAATATCTAAGATAAATATTGTAGTTTGAATGAATTTTCATCAACTTACAAGTACTGCTACATATAAAGCCACATATATTTAAGAAATGTCAAATTGACTCAGATAATGGTGCGATAACATAAGGCAAAAAAAAAAACAATATTTTCCGAGGTGGCAAAAATTTGAAAATTGGTTTTGACTATTGCAATCCAAATATGCAATTATTTTTTTTTTCTTCAGCTCTGATTTTCAAAATAACTTTTGAAAGTAGGTAAAAATTAATTTGAGAAATTTGTTCACTTTATCGGTAAAACTATAGAATGAAACATGATTTTTAAAATTGAAGTTTTTACCTACACATTCATCTGGCGCAACCCCTTATAGTGTAATTTTGACCCGTTATCGGAAAAGACTGGGTCAACTCCTTTTTCATGTAAAGCCCTTGTACCCTTTATAGTGTAAACAGCATGTACGTCAAACAGAGGTGAAAATTAGTAATGTAAGCATGTAAAATCTACACATTATTTTGGAAGCCCGCTCTGCATGGCGATGTCAGCCCTTCAAAGTGTCAGAAGGATGGAAAGAAAATAATAAAAACAAATCAGTTTGTTTTGAATTTCTTTATGAATAAAGGCAAGGCAAGGTATAATTTTCATGCTCGTATTATAGAATAGGTAAATATTCATTCAGCTGATCTTCTTTCAGCATTAACCGATTCATTGAATCGTCGATCGTGATCGGTTACGGCAGAAAGGGTGCTATATTCTGAATGACAAGTTAAAAAACTACCCTTTGTTTAGTAAGCCCGCTTTTCTAAATAATGTGTAAAATTGACTCGATGAAACGACACTTTTTTTTGACAGATCTCGGCTGTTCGCAATAATGGGTCAATTTTACAAGTTTAATGTGTTGCGCCAAATGAGTGTGTAATAATCAACTTTCCCGAAACCGCAAGTAATTTTGACTTTTATGTTTTGAAATTTTATTCATTTTTTTTTATTTTTTTCTTGTTCTGTAAAAACTATATTCAAATGAAATTTCAAATCAAAATTGCTGGCAAAACGAACTTCAGGACATTGATTGAGTTGATTTACAGTGTCAGACAATAGAATAAGACCGCTCTAATGCAAAATATTCAAATCACCTTTAAACTGCCAATTCAAATATAATAATATGTGACACCTAGCGGCAAGCACTTATTGTAATATGCCAACTTTGTATACTGCACGTTTGGTGCAATCAAAGCAACCCGTTTGTTTTACTCGACCAGAAAGCTGTCAGAGGGTGAAAAAAGTCGCGTCATAAAATAAGACCAGCTCATCGGTTCGGTTGTTCCGGCATTTTCAGCGCTCTAGATTTGAAGAAAAGGTGCTGTTTTCGGTGTTGTTTGTCCATTTTCGTGTCCTGGTATGTATTTCCCATAAAATTAATCATGTAAATCATGAAAACAAACAAAAAATAAAGATTTCCATACTCGTACCCTTTTTTAGCGAAAAAGCGATGGGTCGGGCACAGCACTGCACGGAGTTCCAGCGAGCGTATCGAATCTGTACAAGGCTGGCAAAAGCCAACGCGAGATTGCCGACTACTTAGGAAGGTCGAAAACTTTCATTTTCAATGCGCTTCACAACACCGGCAAACGGGAATTGACCGGCCGCCCCCGCAAAACGACGCCGAAGGACGCTTCGGCAATCAAGCGGGCCTCGCAAAAGGACCCTTTCAAAGAGTCCAAGCAGATCAGAGACGAGCTGAACTTATCTGTGAGTTCCCGGACGGTTCATCCACGGTTAGTGGAGAAGGGACTAGGAGGAAAAAGTCCCCGGAAGGTGCCGATGCTGACGCCGAAGCACTTGAAGGCGCGGCTGAAGTATACGAAGGACCGATTGGGTCGATTGGGTCGGTCCAGAAAAGGAGAAACTATGGAGAAATGTGCTGTGGTCGGATGAGACCAAAGTGAACCTCATAGGCTCGGACGGAAAGAGTTGGGTCCATCGCCCACTCGGCTGTGCGTATATGCCCCAGTATACAAATAAAACATTCAAACATGGAGGAGGTAGCATCATGGTGTGGGGGTGCTTTTCTTGGTACGGGGTGGGTCCCTTGTACTGGATCGACCGGATGTAATGCTGCCACACGCCGAGTGGGAGATGCCCCTAAAGTGGCAGTTCCAGCAGGACAACGACCCCAACATACCGCTAAAACGATTAAAAAGTGGTTCCAGGATAATAAGGTAGACGTTACGGAGTGGCCAGCACAGTCCCCTGATCTCAATCCCATAGAGAACCTATGGGAAATAGTTAAACGTAAGGTGTACACCGAAAAATCAAAAAACAAGCAGCAGCTGTGGGAGAGAATCCAGGCGGTGTGGTACGCTATCCCGTTGAGAACGTGCCAAAAGCTGGAGAAGTCGATGCCGAACCGGGTGCGAGAAATGATGCGTAATAAGGGTTATACCACCAAGTACTAACCCTGCAAATCGATCACGGTATGAATTTCCTTTTTGTTTATTTTTTTTTACCATTAATTCTAAAGCGGTCCTATTTTATGTCGCGTTATTTTAGTCAGTAAGTATGCTTAACCCTCATCCGCATTAGATTTCATTACCCTAATCAGCACTTGTGGTGTCAATTTGACACCACAAGCTCAAATCGTTATAACTTTTGGCGTGTTAGACCGATTTAAACAAAACTTACATCAAAAGAAACCTTGTAATGTCAGTAAAATATGTTTAGAACATTATATATAGCTAAAGTTAATAGTTTTCTCGTTATTCAGCATGAAAGAAAAAAAATCCGAAAAAACATGCCTCACGAAAACTGCTGTAGTTCATATTTTACACGTCCAAAAAAATATTTGTCTTATGCATATGAAAGCTGAAGTTAATGTCTACATCATGAAGACAAGAAATATTTTTTTAAATTTTTTTTAATGAAATGGTCACAAAAAGTTCAAAAAAGTGGTCTAAAAAACCTACTTTTCATTCGATTGCTAGTAAATACTGTTTGAGCGATGGTAGAGTTTTGAAAAAAATATGACTACAAAATGTATTAAAATTCCAACATTTTGCTGTCTTTAGATTTTTGATGCAACAAAAATTGAGTTTACTGGAATTTTTCAAAGTTCACTACTTTGCGCGATTTTTTTACAAATTGAAATTTCATCTGTTTTTGTGGTCCACCGTCAGGTTGTACCCGGATTATCAGTGCTTTTACTTTGTTTGGACCAACCAAGAGTATATTTATTGGAAAGCACATTTAATCTCCATTCTAGTGAGGTGCTACATTTCACGCTGTGAGATTTCACAAAAATATGAAAATTATAAACATAAAATCATTCCTGAATTTCTAGAACTACAAGCACCTCGTCCAGCAAAACGTGTTTGTTTGCTCTCCGAGTAGGTACGGTGGGTGGTGATTCGGGCAGAGAGCGAAGCCGACAGACGAAATAATGATGCGTGTCGTACGTTTCTTAGTTGGAAATTTTCTATTGACAGTAGTTCACGTTTGCTAGTCACGACACGCATCATTATTTCGTCTGTCGGCTTCGCTCTCTGCCCGAATCACCACCCACCGTACCTACTCGGAGAGCAAACAAACACGTTTTGCTGGACGAGGTGCTTGTAGTTCTAGAAATTCAGGAATGATTTTATGTTTATAATTTTCATATTTTTGTGAAATCTCACAGCGTGAATTGTAGCACCTCACTAGAATGGAGATTAAATGTGCTTTCCAATGAATATACTCTTGGTTGGTCCAAACAAAGTAAAAGCACTGATAATCCGGGTACAACCTGACGGTGGACCACAAAAACAGATGAAATTTCAATTTGTAAAAAAATCGCGCAAAGTAGTGAACTTTGAAAAATTCCAGTAAACTCAATTTTTGTTGCATCAAAAATCTAAAGACAGCAAAATGTTGGAATTTTCATACATTTTGTAGTCATATTATTTTCAAAACTCTACTATCGCTCAAACAGTATTTACTAGCAATCGAATGAAAGTAGGTTTTTTAGACCACTTTTTTGAACTTTTTGTGACCATTTCATTAAAAAAAATTTAAAAAAATATTTCTTGTCTTCATGATGTAGGCATTAACTTCAGCTTTCATATGCATACGGCAAATATTTTTTTGGACGTGTAACATATGAACTACAGCAGTTTTCGTGAGGCATGTTTTTTCAGATTTTTTTTCTTTCATGCTGAATAACGAGAAAACTTGTAACTTTAGCTGTATATAATGTTCTAAACATATTTTACTGACATTACAAGGTTTCTATTGATATAAGTTTGATATGAAGTTCATAATAATTCAAACGACTTAAATAGATTTTACTTTTGTGGTGTCAAAATGACACCAAAAGTCGGAAAAGGGAGTTTTTTTTGTCCAGGCTTCTAGGGTTCGTCCATAAAAAAAGTAAAGATGCAATATTGAAGAACTTTTGAATTCATTTAGGGTCCCCGAAGAAATTTTTGTATTTTGAAGCTTCTGAAAAAAGTTACAAGCCTTCAAACTTGCAATGGTGTCAAAATGACACCCTAATGCGGATGAGGGTTAAAACACATTTTTAAATAAAGGACAATTGTTTTAACTACGGATGATTTTAATTTCTTCGAAGAATGGAATTTACAATTTGTAAATGGTTTGATGCACTTAAATGGAAATTTTTTTTTCAAAGTTTTGTCACTTTCTGTTTTGGATTGAGCTGTGGTCCTATTCTATTGTCCGACACTGTAGCTTTGTGGGACCTGTTCTTAAAACCTATTTTTATTGCATTTGTTATGATTAGGAATGATTTAAAAAAGAAAAGTGAAATTTCACGAAAATGTGTCGTTTTTGGTTGAGACTGCTGCTTATAATGTTTTTGGTAGCAGAATTCAATCTATAAACAAGATGTACAAATTTTCAATTTTTCAAACAAGCGGAATACCTATGAGATAAGAAAGTAATATTTCGATATGTTTTTCCAATTATCTTTAAAGCCAATTTTAACAAATTTAAGATTTATTTTCAAACACTCTCCTTACAAACATATTGAGTATTTACCACACCGGAATGGGCGAAGTTCCCCCCATCGGCACATCCTGCCGGTTGAACTGTTCCCTAATCCAGGGCAGGAAGTGACGCACCTGGGTATAAACACCGGGGTTATTCGCAGTACCACAACCGAACCCAGTCGAAAGAACACCCGCTAGCTGCCCATTGCAGAACAGCCCGGTACCCATGTTACTGGCACAAACTCCGGGCCCAGCATTGATCACCCCAGCACAGATCATGGTTTCCGCGATACGACCTAGGTTAACGGGTAGCGCATTGCAGGCATCTCGGTTGAAGATCGGGGCGTTGATGAACTGCTGAATTGGAGCCGCGGTGTTGTTGTTCCAACCGGCAGCCTGGCAGGGCATGGTATCGAAGGGGATTTCCTCGTGGAAGACGGCGAAACCGATGTTCGGAACGGCCACTTCCGGTGGGAAGAAATTGATGGCTGTGCGAAGCACGGCCAGGTTGTTGGCGAAAGTGAAAGGGTTGTACTGCGGGTGGACGTAGATGGCGGCGATGTTGATTCGGGGGCCGTTGAAATTGAGTTGGAGCGCGCCGGACAGGATTGTGACCTGATTCGGGAAGAGAAGGGTATTTTGGGCCGTGAGGACACAACGAGCCGCTGTCAGGATGTGGTTAGCGTTCAGGATTACGCCTCCGCAGAAGGCGTTATTTGGGGGCGCTGGAACAGCTACGGCTACGATTGAGGGGAACTGTCCTAGAACGGCATTGGTTCCGCCGGCAATGAACGGTTCGAAGGGATCGTACTCATCGTCCGAGGTTAGCCGGAAGCCGGTGGCCACGGCAAGTCCTGAGGGGGGAGAAAGTTACGAGTACCGTTAGATAGAGTGTAAACGCTTTTTGAGTCGTTTGAACTTACCTAGCAGTAAAACGGCTAACGTTCCTTTCATGTTGATTGGTGTAAAACAACTAACCAGACGGTAGAGCGTAGTGGTCCGAGCAAAACACTATCGTGTTCAAAGATAATCGTTTTTGGGTTCTGATTTCGGTCAAATTTGTGAAAAAAGGTAAGCTTTTATGGTATAGATAAAAACCGTGAATCAACGCTCGTTGATTAGATAGCGAGCGGTATTGATTTCGGAAGCATGGTATTGTCTGTCGATGAGCTGCCGGAGTCAGTAACTGATTGATGTTCTGAAAGAACGGTCCAACTGATACCATGAAACTGTTGGTGGTTTTAGCCTTAGCTGTGGTAGGAGGTAAGCCATCTCATACATCGAAAACTAAACTCAGAATTTTAATCTACGACGTATTGAACTTGTTCCAGTTGCCACAGCCAGCGTAGAAGGTCCAAATGCGCGGATTACAGGAGGCGCCAACAGCGTCCCAGGCCAATTCCCGGCCGTCGTAAGCATCGACTCGCCCTACAATCTGAACTGCGGAGGAACAATCCTGAACCGTCAGCATATACTCACGTCAGGATCATGTGTCATGCACCCAACCACCTTCACCCTCATCAACCCCTTCTGGCTACGAGTGATAGCCGGTGACGTCAACCTCGTAGTCCCAACCATCCGCCGTGAAGTTCGTAACGTCACCCATCTCTTCGTCCATCCGAACTACAACCGCCTTACTGGAAACAACGATCTGGCCGTCATCCGGGTGAACAATCCCTTCCCGGAGTTCCACAATACCATCGAACCGACCCTGATCAACAACCGAGTCCTGGCCGACAACACCCAGTGCCAGTTCGCTGGATGGGGAGCGACCACAAACGCCGCTACAGCTCCACTTCTCCCAAATCAGCGATTCATCACCGTTCCAATCCTTCCAACCGCCCAATGCAACGCCGCTAACGTTCACCAAAATCGGGTCCTCACCACCATGATCTGCGCTGGATCGATCCCGGCCAATGCCAATACCGTCTGCCAGGGTAACATCGGAGGTGGGTTGTTCTGCAATGGGCAGCTTACCGGGGTGCTGACCTTTGGGCTGGCCTGCGGAGGAGCTAATCAACCGGGCGTCTATATCGATGTGCGTCAGTACCAGGCGTGGATCAACCAGCAGTTCACCCGTACCGATAATCCACCTCCAGGCTGGACGCCACCGCAGCCGCTGTAAAGCACAAAAAAATGCAAACCGACACGTTAGTTTGTAATCACTGATTCGATAATAAATACGATACACTTAACCTTTTGATGTGGTGTGTTGTGTTGTGTTGTGTTGTTTGTAGAGAAATCCTGAATAAAAAGAAGTCGAAGGTCGCGCACTTCAATTCTTGCTTAAATATCCATACAATTTTTCTTGACGGTATATGAATATGAGCGGTCATCCACAAATCTTATCGGTAGATCAAAGTGAGTGTGGGTTTCTGTTGTCAGATCACCAAATAATGCTAAGCCAAAGAGAGGGGGGGGGCCTTTTGTTCTGATCACATTTCAATTTTCAAAAAATTGCTAAAAACTATATCGAAAAGCCATTAGCAACTTTTAAAACCAGTTAACTTAAAAATGGGTGAACTTTTTTGCTGTGTGTATGCTAGCAAAAGTTTGTTTACATGCTTAAAAAGTGTTGTGCAATCAATTTGTTCGGATTCGTTTTTTCATCTTCACTATGGTCCGTATCGATCTTGAAACTAGAAAGAAAACTCTGCACACTTGGTGCACTGAAAAGGATGTTACCTACAACCAAATCGCAAAACGGTTCAATGTACACCACAGAAGTGTGAAAAATATCATCGAAAAATATGATAACGAGTCGTCTTTGAAGGATCTGCCTAGATCCGGAAGAAAACCTGGTCCCAGTCAGCCGAAGTTGGGTGCTAAGGTAGTCACTCATATCAAACGCAACCGATCGGTATCAACGCGTGATCTTGCTAAAAAGTTCAAAACCAGCATTGGAATGATTTAGAGAATCAAGGTCAGGAACTCCTTGAAGACGTACAGCAACAATCTCAAGAAAAACCTAGGGAAATATTACGAACGGATTCTGGACAACAGCAACAGGTGCATCTTAATGGACGACGAAACTTACGTCAAGCTGGACTCAGGAACGCTTCCCGGGCCACAATTCTACACGAAATCGATAACGATATACGAAGAGGTGGGTGATGCCGACTGCACGATTGCGATGGAAAAATTTGGCAGAAGGTTCTAGTATGGTATGCTATTTGTACGTGTGGTCTGCGGTCAAGTTTTTTTTTCATAAAGATACAATAAATGCTCAAGTTCATAAAGATGAATGCTTGAAGAAAAGATTACTGCCCTCTATTGATAGCATCAGTATCCCTCTCTAATCTGGTCGGATTTGGCATCTGCACATTACGCCAAGCCTGTACTGCAGTGGCTTTCAGACAAAAACATCCAATTCGTTGAGAAAAACATCAATCCACCATATTGTTCAGATCTCCGACCGATTGAACGATACTGGCCGATTGTGAAGAGGATCTTCAGGAAGGAAGGGAAAGTTTCTCAAAGCATGAAAAAATTCTAAGAAAAAAAATGGAAGGCAGCATCCAGGAAATGCACAAAAGCTTCTGTGTAGAATAGGATTGGTTGATCTTGGATCGATCCTTGGAGAATCGATCTTTTCAACTCCGATTTTCGATTTTTTGGATCGATTCTTCGGCCAGGAAAAGATCGATTATATCAGTTTATTTTCGATGCGATCTTTCGATCTTTTTTTCTCATTTAGGGGAAATAAGAGCATAATGGCCACATTAAGGAGGACGCTCATTTAACCATAGAAAACAGCTATAATAGGTATATGAGTTACATCATTGTTTCGTGTTCAGACACTAAAAAAGTCAATTTCCTAACTGAATGAAACTTGAAAAAAGTAGACATAAACGTTTAAAAATGCATTTTAAATGTTTGTGCCGAAATCTGAAAATCAGTCACCTTAAGGGCACCATAGGCACCATCAATCGGAGCAAGATGAGCAATTCCTGCCGTAGAATCTAGCAGCGAATTTAATTTAATGAAGTCAACTGAATTATACACTTGACTTATTTACATCTGACGATTTCCCTATTGGTAAGGTGTCGGAGAGATAATCAGAAAACTCGAGTTCGATTCCTGGTGGAGGCGATTTTTTTTTCATTTAGCATTCATGATCAGTTGAAAAATAATTTTAAAAATTTTCAATTTATTTGAATAAAATTTTGCAAATTATTTCCAAACCTTGTGAATTGGGTGCAGAAAGGTGTTTGTGATTGATTTAGAATAAAAATTTGCAAGAATTTGCTAATCTTAAGAAATAACAGCAATTTTTCTAAAAATTAGTTTTTAGAAAAAATAAATTAATTTGTTTTCTGACTTTTTCTGAATATTTTGTCTGATAACTCTCATATACATTAGACAATCTTAATAAAAAAACCTTCAAATAATTTCTTTTAATCTCTTGAATATTTCTTGTAAGTACATTTCTTAAAAATATCAAAGCGGGTCCGAGATTTTTGGATTTTGATTGGTGTTGATTTTAAACACTTACTCCGGATCACCTTACATAAAAGCGCCTAAAATTTTATTCTTTCCATATGTAGAAGGATTATACAAATTTGAAATGTTGTGTCTTTTTTTGCATATTTTTTAATAAAAATCAGTTTCCTCTTGTTACAAATGGAAAAGATTAAGATCGATTAATCGGAGATCGATCTTCAAGCTCCGATTTTTTAGATGGATCGATCCCAGAACCGTTCATCTGAATCGATCTTGTAGATCGATCTTTTCCCGAAGATCGAACAATCCTAGTGTAGAACCTGATGGAGGGCTTTTCATCAAAAGTGTTATCGCATTCTTTAGAACATAATGGTTTAACAGAATATGCTCGTTCTAATAGGTTTAAAAAAATCTTTGGCTTTCAAGTGTCAAATTAACTCTATAGTGAGAAATTAGAATTCTCAAATTCTCCATTGGAGTGATCAGTATTCCTGTAGGCGCTTACTTTTTAATTTGCCTTACTTTTTAATCTTTCTTTTCAACAAAGTCCCAAATATTTCACAAAACAAATTCAATCGATATACAACAGGATAAAATAAAGGGCGAACACGAAATTATTGCGACACATTCAACAGGGCATAAACTTTTTACCATTGCTGGGTAAAAATCAACCGAATTTTGCACACTTTCTCATTGATGTGTATTTTTTACATGCTGTCAAACTCGAAGTCGTGTTTTTCGATTCAACAAAAATGGAGGTGAATCAACGCGAGTTGAGAGAACAAATCCTTTCCAAACACCTGGAATCTCATGACTGGTGAATATTGAACATTCACCAGTCAACCGTCTTCAGAGCGTTGAAGCTGTTCTAGGAGCGGTTGACGTTGGACCACGGCAAAGGAGCTGGAAGAAAACCGGGACCAGAGAACAAAAATACGGTAGGAAAGGTGAAGCGGATGATTAAAGCAAATCACAACGTCTCAAACCGTGATTTGGCTAAAAATATCGGCATGTCGCAGAGCTACGTCCAGAATGCAAAGAAGAGAGCTGAATTACATACATACAAGGTACAGAACTTCCTAAACCGCGACGAGCGGCAACAATAGACGGCTGAAACTCGGACACGGAAGCTCTACAAGAAGATGCTGACTAAATATGGCTCCTGTGTGATGGACGACGAAACGTATATAAAAGCCGATTTTAAGCAAATTCCGGTGTTGGAGTTTTCCTCCGGCAAGAGCAAGTTCGATGTGAACGACAAATTTAAGAAGAAGAAAATGTCGAAGTTCACCTCCAAATATCTCGTTTGCAGGCCATCTGCTCTTGCGACTGTGGAGTGGGCCTTTCGTAACTAAGGGCACAGTAAATGGCGAGATCTACAAATCTTAATGCCTCGAGAAGCTACTTTTGCCATTCTTGTAGCAGTACGACGAAGCTCCGCTATTTTGGCCAGATTTGGCATAATGCCACTATTCTAAAAGTGTCCTGGAGTGGTATGAAGCCAATTCTGTCCATTATGTTCCAAAGAACATGAACCGCCAAACTGTCCGGAGCTGCGCCCGGTGAAGCAGTGCTGGGCAATAATGAAGCGGGAACTTCGAAAGAGCAAGAAGACAGTCAAAAACGAGAAGGACATGTTGAGAAAATGGAAAAAAAATGAGAAACTGTTACCGGAGGACAGTGTAAAGACTTCTATGGAAGGAATCACGCGAAAATGAGGTCAATTTTCCGCTCAAGGCTCCATCGATTAACTTTTCTTTTGATTTTTGGAGTAAATATATGTAAAAAACTACCCTAAAATTCTAAACATTATAAGAAAATCGGCATGGCTTTCCAATTGCACGAATTTGTTTCACCCTCAATTCTCCATCTTTCATACATATAATGAAATTGAAAAATAAAAATTTAAATTTTAGATCCGATTTAATTCAATTTTGATTTAAATCTATCACATCAAACATACATGTTATGAATGACCGTGAAGCAAATACTACCAAAAAGAAATTGAATTTGAAATATTCATCGTAAGAGTTTAATTTTTAAAAATTCAACTCAAGATTTATAAATTCAAGTTAATGCGTTAAATCACGGGAGATTCCAGCATCTACATATAAATCAAAAGCAGGGATTGTGTGCAAAAAAAATATGAGTTCCTATGAGTTTTTAGAGCCAAAAAGATTTCAATATGAAGGAACTGTTTTTTTTTAGTAAAAGAGATTTAAATTCATCTCCAGAACTCAAAATCTACATTCACTTTTAAAACAAAATGAAACAAAATTCACTTTTCCCGAGGTGCAAAAAATTTAAAATCTGATTTTGACTTAAATTTAGAAGCATTGAATGCGAATTTGTTTTTTTTTTCTATCAGCTCTTGTTTTTTGTAGGTAACTTTTTAGCTAAATTGTAAAATAACTAAAAGATTTTAACCTTATTATCAATTTTCCTAAAGATTATGAGAAGTTTTCCGTGACTTCGGGGCGAAAAAATGTGGTTCCCCGTTTTGTAAAGTACCGTAATCCGGGGTAATATTGATCACTTTTTTCAATATATTTCGATTATTTTTTCTGCTAAGGGGAATGTGGCATGTTTTATATTTTTAAAACCAGTACTGGACTCTTATGAACGTAAAACATGGATGCAGAAATTTTTTAGACCTCTTTAAATTTGTTTTAAAAATCGTTTGCGTCTCTGTTCAGAATTTAATTTTTTGGGGTGACATTGATCAGTCTCTATTCTGACGGTATAAACGAGTTTTCTTGATCATAAAGGATACAAAATACCTTCATAATATTTACAAATGCTAGTTTATCAATTAAACCTTGATTTTTAACGTTTTATTTTAAAAATATGTATAATCGAAAAAAGAACTATGATGCTGCCTACATTTAGGGGCAATAAATAATTATAATTGCTAAATAGTTTGAGCTTCGAAATACAAATGAAATTTTAACTTTACACATTCCCCTAGGCCCTCCCACTATTTCCATTTTAATTTTTTCTTCAAATTTAACGATGTGATAGGGTTCCTATCCATTTTTCCACTACAGGCTTAATCTTGGAAAATGTCCTTAATTTTTAAATATTAAAAATTTATCATTAAATGACTATAAAAATAGCACTATAACTGTTTATATACAAAGAAAACAAGTTGCTCTTTCACATTAAACAACCCGTTTGCTTCTAAATGCTTTTTAGAATCATCAGGAAAGCTGTTTGTTTGCGAGCCTTGGACAAATAGATATTTTAAGATTTTGAGATTAGATTTTTTACTAACAGAAAAAAATTTCAAATGCAAACCAAATTTTGCCAATTTGATACTCAACTAGTAGGCTTTCAAATGTAGAAAACAGTTTTCAAAAATTCAAACTATAGACTGAATTATTGATGATAATGTGGAAGAGTTTATTGTTGGTCAAATTTACCCCGGTGATCAAAGTTACCCCGTTTTACGGTACACTAATGCTCTAGTGAAAATGCTTTTCAGCCTTCAACAAAGTTGTGAAATAAACCAAAATTTGCATTATCAAATACTTAATTAAACAAACCTTGTTGTTAGTTATAATGTTATCTATTCAATTTCCAGAAAAAAATGACAAATTTATATTTTCAAATCGTTGAATTTTCGGAGCAAAATTATCTAGACAAAATCTGAATGGTTTTCCGGGAATTTGTCACTTTGTGGCATTCCTCCTTAAAAACTGCATCGTTGAATAAAGGATAGAGAATAGATCCATTTTTTTGTTGTTCATGTGGGTTAGTTACTTCACCAGTCTTCATTGATCGATTTAACTCAAAACTGATTAGTTTCAAAATTACTAAACGTCACACAACTAGAGGTGATAGTCAAAATCGGACCAAAAAATCCCGTTATCAGTCGACTATTTTTTCAGTAACAAGGCTATCTATCAAGCTAAACATTCCGAAGATCTTCTAGTAATTTTTAACCAACACTGCTGCATTTCACGATCTACAGGGTCCGGCAATTGAACTGCTACAAAATTTTAGGAGTGGTTATTACGAAGTATACAAAACCGAGTTAGATGACACCTTGTCACCTTATTAAAATTATGTCTAAGATGTCAGAGGATATTTTTGTTAATTTTGTAATCAACTTTTTTTTGTAAAAATAGTCCTCGAACCTTAACGTAGTGCTTTGATTGCCTAGTTCCAGGCTTCGAAACGGTAGAAAGACACATTTCGTGAGATGTCCAATAAGTATAGGGGAGAGTGGGGATACTTGATCCCCTTTTCTTATTTTCACCATATCTTTTTGGAAAAATTTAGCAACTCGCCGTCTTTGACATTTTCTGACAGCTTGTAACTTCAAGTTTCTATGCTCCAAAAATTAGAACGATACTTGAACCCGTTGATGAACTAGAAGCATTTTCGTGGGAGTAAAAAAATTGCGATTTTTCTGAAGTTAGGGTAGACTTGATCCCCTATTGAAGGAGGCTTGATATTTTATTCAGGAAGCCCTAATCCTTGTATAAAAATCAAACAAAACCCCAAGATAGAATGTTAATTGACTATTTTGGTCACGTTTGTTCTCATTTCACAATTTATAGCAGACATAAGAAGAAAATTCTATAACTTTGTCTCATCGCTAATAACATTGCATACTTAAAGGCGCTATTTTTTATAATTAAGAGAAAATTAATTATTTTTGCTCTTTTCTTCAGAAAATTGTTTGATAAATATTAGTGTTTGGATAAATATTAGTGATTTCGAAATCAGCAATCATAACAATCAATTCAGAAGAAGAATATGCCGTTTGGAAGGGGGATCAATTGTACCCAAATCTAGGGGATCAATTGTACCCATAATCAACATTTTAGAAAACTTTATCTTAAAAAAGTTGAGAGTTTTCCATTGCTTTGAAAGTATGGCATTATGAAGTTCATTTTACGCTCGAACGATTGATACATTGGAACAAATATTTTTTTCATAATTTTCCCATGTAAGGATAATTTTAAAGTGATGAAAAAAGATCTTCAAGTTACATTTTGTGAAATTTTTAAAACAAAGTTCAATTACTCAAACAATTATTTTGTTAAAAATTTTGAAACTACAAGCATTGTTGTTTTGCTCATTTTGGCACATTTTTCTAGAACATCTGATCTTTGTAAGACATTCCAGTTTCGAGATATAGCTAAGGAATCAAGTATCCCCAGGGATCAAGTATCCTCATTCTCCCCTATGTATTTTTTTATTTTGGCTCGCACCTGGAGATCAGAAGTACTTAAGTATAGTATGGTCGGGATCGTCAAGCTACAGTGGCGACAACTGCCATGGTGAAGATCGTCAAGATGCACCCTGAAAGAGTTTTTGGCGTAGTAACACTTAATTGGCGATAGATTTTAATACACCGGATCAAAATCGCTGTCAGATCATGGAAGATAATCTTTAGGCCCAGCCTTATAAGATCCTAAGATTTCAAGACTTTTCGTTTGAACAGAAGAAAGAGCGGGTAGAAAGGGCGAAGGCACAGCTTACGCTGTCCGCGCATGAAAAATTTGGAGAATATCGTGTTTTCTGCCGATGAATTCGTCACCGTACAGCGGTTCGTGAAAAAACAGAACTGTAGATTTTGGTTGCTAGAAAGATCACGAACCTATGCAAACGTATTAAAGGCTTTCCTGGTGAAGATCAACCGAACACCCTGAAGAGGTGTAGATCAATAAATTTACGTATCGAAAATACTTCTACTGCATATCCTCGAACTGTGGACACATCCTAATTTTGGTTTTGGTTGGTGGTTTTTCAGCAAAACTTCGCATTGGCTTACGAAGGAAAGAGGTCCCAATTTTTGAGTGCGAATTTTTTTTCGAGGGTTAATTTCGAGTACGGAGTGGTCGGCGAGTTCGCCGGACCTGAACCCTATGGACTTGGCTGTCTAGGTTATACAGAAGCCCGAAGTCTACTCTACAAAACATGACGGGTTGGAAGTTCTGAAGCGCCATCTAGTTGAATCCTGGGATAAAATACCACAAAAAACACCTGTGGGGTTTTTAGAATATGTGCCTTGAGCTTTTGCAGCGATTGGTTAAGCTCAAGGACAAAAAAATCGAAAGGCGCCAATGGATTTTGAATATATGATCTGTTTTGATGTAAATCGTGTTAAATTTGAAAGAAAAAGTTTTTGTTTTGATCAAATTATTTGTTAGTTCCAATGTAGCACTTCAATTGCCGAACCCTGTACACCAAATATTTCGCCGATACTGCTTTAAGCTCATCCACTTAATAATATTGAAATTTTATGTTAAAATCCAGTTCAAGGTTTGATCCTCTGAATCTCAAAGATTGGACATTTCAATTGCAATTGATTGAGACCTGAGAACTGAGATATGAGGCATGAGACCTGAGTCATGAGACCTGAGACCTGAGACCCAAGACCTGAGACCTGAGACCTGAGACCTGAGACCTGAGACCTGGGACCTGAGACATGAGACCTGAGACCTGAGACATGAGACCTGAGTGAGACAAGGGACAAGAGACCTGAGACCTGATTATTATGAAAATTTTAATTTATTTTTATGACTAGCTGACCCGGTGTGCATTGCTACACCTTGCAAAAACAAATGTGATTTGTAAAAAATTATTCAAATTTAGATTTCTGTAAGCATTTTTTTTTTTAAATCAAACCTCATCATGGTTCAGAACCAACAACTATGAGATGAGAGCTGCAGCTGGAGTTCAGAATTGCAATTCAAAGATGGTGTATATTATTTACTGAAGCTTGATCTCTAAACTTGTTTTTCAAGTTCTGAAATTTGCACTCTGTTTTTAAAGCTTCATAATGACTCAAATAATGTCAATATTTATGGATTTTCCATAATGGGAAGTTACGAACATCTATAAAAACATTTGTCATTTTACCCGGCTCGAGTTTACATAAATTTCTAATTGAAAGAAAGTGATTCGCATATTGGAATTTATTGCACATTGTACTTTATGGAAATAGCATTTTGAAAATCGATCAATAGCGTGAATCGGGACAGTTTTTCCTAAAATTCTGTATTATGAGCACTTCCTGCCCCTGATTAGCTTTTGATGATGTATTTTTTTAAGTTGTTAAAATGAGCCATCGAAATTTGAAAAAAAAAAACGATGAAAAGGATTTTTAATAAACATTATCAAACAGCTTTTTTCACCATCTTCGCCCTTCGAAGCAGTTTGAATATCTATCCTTTTTGCGTCAAAATTATGCTAAACAAATGTTTCGCCATATGCCAAACTCGTGGACATGAGACATTATAGCTTGAAGTTTTCCAAAAAAAACACTTATCATGGTATGAAAATTATCGATTTTATTCATTCCATTTTTTTTTTCTTTTTAGTAAATTTATTAAAGCAAAAAATATCAGTTGCATCACTAAATAAATTCTCCGCGTTTTTTATTTTCTTTTTGAAAGTCAAATATTCAAAAAAGTTGGCAAAAACAAATTTCTAAGTTAACATTTGTCCCGTTTACTGGGGCAAGTGTAAATGCAAAGCTTATTTTCAGATGCGTCAGAGTAATGGCTTTAAAATGGATTTAATACGTATATCTGTTTGTTTGTTTTGTAGTTTCATTTATATATCTGCAGTATTCCAGCAGTATAAATATATGTTTGTTATTCCACTTTTAACAAATGCTGTTCAAAGAAAATGACCTTCATTTACAAAGACATTTAAGAATTTTAAATGTCCGCTTCAGTTTGAACTTTCGGAATACCCCTTCTGGTCTTTCCAACATATTGAATTATTTTAAAGATGAATTTCTTAAAAGTTCGACGTTTGCCCTTGCCCCATCGTGTAAGTTGACAGGAGGGGATATTGTTTTGAACACTTTCAAAGTATACTTAAAATTTCTCATAAAAAATTTGCTTCCAGTTGAATATAAGTTTTAAAGTCTTACTTTTCAAAAAAGAAGCGGACAAAACGTCTCTTTTATGCAGCCATGTAACACAAAAACACTTTTCATGTTAAGTACATACTTGAATTGGTATGTAAGCAAAAAGTACGATATTTTTTTAGAATTATTTAAAATAAAAAGCTCCCATTTTCATTTCTAAATTCGTTTCTGTTGTGTATTTGGGCTGAAGTAACAATTTTTAGAAGAAAACAAAATTTTATATTTTTTTTTCGGAACAGAGAAAAGTTGAACGTTTGAACATAATCTAGTGTTACTTGAATGAAAATTCTTAGCTTAGCTTAGCTTTCGAAAAATGAAATCCTCCACTTTGGCTCAATAAAAATCAGTTTATTTCACTGATACCTTTCACTTTTGAACACGTCAGTCCTATCTTATCTAATTTAAAGAAAAGGCTCTTGATCAGTTCATGTGTCGGATCAGATTTTTTTATCTTCTTTTTCAGTTAAGTACATTTTTACATGATCAACAAAATGTTTCCGATCTACCTATGTAGACAGCTTATTCATATTTCTGTTATCAATATGATTCGAAAATAACCTTGGGTCTAAAAATTGTATGTAAGTTCTTTTAATTCAGTGTTTTTTTTTTCAACTGTCCGCAAAGTGTCATACCATTATTTCAACTAAATTTATATTTTTATTTCCACGTGCTGTGTAAGATTAAGCAAGAAAAGCACATCTAGGTTGCATATCGTCCCCACGTGCATAAGAAATATAGGTACATACTTGGTTGAGAAACAGGCGCCTAATTGTTCAATATTTCCAGTGATCAACGAACAGCTTTGGTTACTATCCACTTGCGACGACATTTGCTTGACCATAGAGACGAAAAACAAACCCCTCAAAGAAAAGAAAATCTCTAAAAATGGATGCCATGACTTTTCAATTTCAGATTTTGGCAAAAATAATGTATATGTTTTATTCGATCGGCAAAATGTCAATCTTGATCACATCTAGGCGTCATTCATAACCATGTGCTGTACAAATGAGCTAGGAATCAAGTAGAAAAAAAAACACATCAAGGCGTCATATCGCCATCCCTTGCATTGAAAATATGCTTGGTTGAAAAATACGCGCCAAAATATTCCCACTGATCAGTATGCTATGCCATGGTTACTATCCTTTTGCGACGTTGGCTCGCGACGCCTCGACCTTGGAGACGAAAAACAAACCGCCCAAAGGAAGAAAAAATCTCGAGAAAATGGATGTCATGACTTTATTTTGTTCCGAAAAACTACAAACTTTGTATGGAAGCCCCCACTCCCTTAAATCGGACGGAGTTTTGACTATTACAGAAACCATCCCCGGCCCCAAAAACCCTCAGATGCCAAGTTTCACGATGATCGGTTCAGTAGTTTCCGAGTCTATAGGTAACAGACAGACAGACAAACATTCATTTTTATATATATAGATTTAAATCGATCTTCAAAGTTAATCAAATTACAGTTGAATGCAATATCACTCAGTTCGTTGGCATCGGAGGGCTCCAACCGGGTGGTGGATTATCGGTTCGGTCAAATTGCAAATCGATCCACTCCCGATACTGCCTCACATCCATATAGACTCCCGGTTGATTGGCCGTTCCACAGGCCAACCCAAAGACCAGCACCCCGGTCAGCTGATCATTGCAGAACAGCCCGCCTCCGATATTCCCATGACAGACGGTATTCGGATTGGTCGTGATCGAACCGGCACAGAACATCGTCGGCAGGACCCGATTTCCGTGAACATTTGGCGCGTTACACTGCTCTGTCGGAAGAATTGGAACGTTTATGAAATGTTGCCTTGGAAAAAGAACATTGGGAGCAGTATTGGACAGGGCACCCCAGCCAGCGTACTGGCACATGGTGTTATCGGATAGAAGCCGTCTGTTGATGGACGCTGGTTCGATGGTGTTGTGGAACTCCGGAAGCGGGGTGTGCAGACGCATTACGGCTAGATCGTTGTTTCCGGTTAGTAGGTTGTAATTTGGGTGAACGAAGATATGGGTGACGTTCCGAACTTCACGACGTATCGATGGGGATACCAAGTTCACGTCTCCCGCAATGACTCGTAACCAGAACGGATTAACTAGTGTGAAGGATACCGGGTGCATCACGCAATAACCGGTGGTCAAGACATGCTGCCGATTTAGAATTGTCCCACCGCAGTGAAGATTGTAGGGTGAGTCGATGCTAACGACGTATGGGAACTGACCGGGAAAGGTTTCAGCTCCACCAGCTACCCTCGAGGATGGGACATCTTCTTTGGATGCGACGACTGTTAAGTAGATGCGTTAATTTTGTTGTAACTGAATTCATATCACCGAAAGTACCTACCTCCAAAAACGAAAAGTATCAAAATTACTAACGATTTCACCATGTTAGGGACCGTTCCTTCAGAACTATCAGCAAATACTGGATAAGACAGCTCATCGCATAAGGCAAGTACCGTCAGAAAAAGTCCCGAGCTCATCAATCACCGTGAACTTTGCTTCCCAGAATTTGCAAAATTTAGAGATTCGCGATAATTGTAATTAACGTGATAGCGTAATTAGAATTTCCCCTGATAATTCTCTGTCCGAAGCGAATATATTCATTGATAAATTTGGTTCGCAACAGTTGCGTCCGTTGATGAGCTAGTAATTTCGGATCCAGCGCCATGAAGAGTACCGGCACAATTTTTCTTCTTGGTAAGCCGTCCTATTTCATTCGAAGAAACTTTGTCAAAATCACCTATTTTCAGCTCTAGCCGTGGTCAACGGTTTCCGGTTGAGTTCCAACAACCTCGACCTAAACTCAACACAACCTTTCATAACCGGAGGAACCAATGCCGTCCTGGGTCAGTTCCCCTCGGTTGTGGCCATCTCAATACCAGGTCCCATCTCCAATGCCTTCTGTGGCGGGGTGATCTTGAATGCCAACCACATCCTGACAGCTGCAAGATGCGTTCTAACCGAGCAAAACACGCTCCCGTATCCCTATCAGGTGACCGTCTTTGCCGGTGATCTTCAGATCAACTTCAATGGTCCCAGAACCACCATATCTGCCGTCTACGTACATCCCCATTACAACCCGTTCAAGTTCGACCACAATCTGGCGGTTCTCCGAACTACTACCGACCTAGTTCCACCGGCAGTTCCAATCCCCAACCTAGATCACGCCCAACTCTATGAAGACATCGCCTTCGACGGTATGACCTGTTCCGTGGCCGGTTGGAGCGATAACGTAGCACAACCTCTCCAGCAGTTCATCACAGTACCAATCCTGAACCGGGACACCTGCAACGGACTGGAAGTTCATCTGGGTCGTATCTCGGAAACGATGATGTGTGCCGGAGCGACCAATCAGGGTCCCGGGGTTTGTAACACCAACGTAGGCACCGGGTTGTTCTGCGAGGGACGCCTAGCAGGCATTCTGTCGACTGGGTTGGGATGCGGTACAACTCTACATCCAGGCGTTTACATGCAGGTGCGGCACTATTTGCCCTGGATTCGGGAACAGTTCGATCGGCAGGACATTCCCGAGGGCGGAACGTCACCCATTCCAGTCTGGTAGGATTTGTAGGTTTGACTGAAACTCAAATTTAAAGAAGGTTTTATTTATGGCTCAGAACCCTGTTTTAATAAACTTACAACAACATCAACAAAGAAACAGTTTTATTTGCAAGAGAGTGATAAAAATAATAATGGTGACAAATAAAAACAAATTCACTCCCGGAATGCGAAATCAACTTCGATGAAATAGTCAAATCTAGGGTTATTGAAACGGTTGGCATTAGAGAACTTTCCATTGGCTCAGACATGTCAAATTCATTGAGGTTTGTTCTACCATCAACATAGCGTTTAGTAAGCTAGCAAATTTTAAAAATAGAAGCAAGTGATAGTTTGAAGCAAGTTTAAAATATACCGCCTCATCTTTGATCTATTTATATGCCAGAAGAGCCAAGGCAGCGGTGAAACATTCTCTCAAAGATCACCCCGAGTATACTCTCCCTCTCCAACAAACTTTTTCGGAATTTTTATACAGCTAAGTCATACCTTAGTTTGGTGTTTCTTTCAAAATTAAACAAAAAAAGTTGAAGTGGTTGTGCATAAGAAACGACCGAGAACGCAGAATTCAAGGGTGTCAACGATGAAATTGCCACACTATGAAATTGCTCTAAATTTTTAACCGTTGGGTAGAATTTGATAAAAATTTGGGTGGATTGAGTTCATAGTGCATTGTTTACATCATGGATACATTGGAAGTCCTGTGATCAAAACTCGCGGAAATGGAGTCGAAAGAACAGCTCGAGCGTGGTAAAATCTTGCGCATTCATCACGGATCTTTCGCAACGTTCGATCGCTAAAACGTTGGGAATCGCGATTTCCACAGTGTTGCGAGTGATTAAGTGGTTCGAGGAACGATTGACCACCGATCGGAAGCCCAGAAGTGAAGGAAAAAGTATTCCGTACAAAACCAAAAATCACAACCGCGTAGTTGGGGCCTTCAACCAAAACCCGAACGCCTTCATTCGGGATGTGGCTAAGAAGTTGCACCTAAGCCGATGTTTTGTCGAGAAGGACAAAACTACAAAAGGCCGATAATCGCGACGAGAAACAGAACAAGTGCACCTCAACATGCTGATGAAAGTTGAATGCTGCATCATGGACGACGAAACATATGTGAAGGCCGACTTCAAACAGAACCCCGCAACCTGTTTTTCACGGCCAAGGATAAGTTCAGCGTTCCGGAGCATGTCCGCACTCAGAAGATGTCCAAATTTGCGAAGAAATTCCTGGTTTGGCAAGCCATCTGCACGTGCGGGAAGCGGAGTGCACCTTTCGTGACCCAGAACACGATGAACAGACTGGTGTAGGTACATGAAAGAGTGCCTCCAGAAGCGGTGGTTACCTCTCCTAAAGACCCACAACGTCCCAACAATCTTGTGGCCGGATTTGGCCTCATGCCACTACTCCAAGGACGTGCTGAAGTGGCATGCGGACAATAAAGTCAATTTCGTGCCGAAAATGTTCAACCGTCCCAACACTCTGGAGCTCGTCCCATCGAGAAGTACTGGGAGATTATGAAGCAGCACCTTCTTAAACGACCTAAGGTAGTGAAGACAGTCAAGGAACTGAAGAAAGTATGGATCTACATGCAGAATCATATGGCTGGCGTTAAGGCCAAGGTGCGGGCATTTGCATATGGACTGTAAATAAACGGGAATAAAATGGTAAAATTAAGTTTATTAGTTAATTTTCAATTCCTGAATATTTGATGGCAATCGGATGATAACTCGAACTTTGCGAATCAATTTCGTGTTTGGCAATTTCATCGTGGACACTCTTCACGAAGCCTTTCTGGTATCGATGTGTTTTTCGTAGAAAACAAGCATACTCGAGTAAAGTTTTACGATTTTTTGTCCAGGAATTCAACCTCAAGCTAAGCCATTCTTTCATAAATTGTCGATTTAATACCTATTAATGATCTAAAGGGGCCGATAAAAATAGTTCGCAACTCTTTACAGCTGCATAACAAAAATCGAAATCAATATAAGTATAAGCAGATTGAAGGAAGATGTCGTCGAAATGTTTGCGCCCGGCAGATATGCAACGAATGCGATCAACACACAAACTTTGTATCAAACGCTTGAGGCGAGAAAAGCTTACAATGACTGCTTTGACGTGAATCAGATCCTATCGGCTTCCCTTCAATTTTGGCGTCGCCAACGATTTGCTCGAGAGAACAACAGCCTGATTATCTTGAAACTAAGAGATCTTCGTCTGAATGCTTGACTCAGTGCAAAAGGGAAAAGCTCTCTAAAAGTTTCTTCATTCCAACAAATATAAGTTGCTGAAAAAGGGCTAAACAAATAACGTGGGTAAAATTTTAATCAGCAATCTTGCTGAAAGAAGGCCTCCAAAATTCACTAAGAAGGGTGCTTTGAGCCCTTAATCATCTGGATTTGGAGAAATTACCCAGCTAAAATGTCACAGTCTGTCAAATTTCAAAGGTAGCAGGAATGGTTGAACAAAGAAAAATGATAGGTACATTAACTACTATTTAACTTCTCTAGTACTAAAAATGCACTAAAACTTTTTTAAAAGAGTTGAAACGCTGCAACAGCATTTTGGTTTGCCTTTATTCAGCCAGCAAGCTGAAACAGCAATTACGCTTTACCTCAGCTTTTGTTCAGCGAGTTGGCGTTTTCAATCAGCCAAAATGTTTGTTAAGATGCGTCTCATTGGAATCAGTATCATGTTTTCAATTACCTTTAAATCAATTCTGTACCAACACGTGAAAAGGATCTATCTCCAAAAGTAAACAAAAACCAATTTCAGTACCTCATGATAGGCCAACATTTGCACTACTTAACGGTAAAACCCTTTTCAGAAAATATTATTCCGTTACATTAAAAACTCAATTTGAGTAAAGGATCTATAAACATTCTAAAACCAGAACTGCCATCACATTGATATACACCCTTTACTCCGGATTTTTTTTTCGCTACTACTCCGCAAACAAACTCAAAATAATCAATTTGACTCTTTATTGAACATAAAAACATAGTTGCAAATGAATGCGAGCTTATAACTAAAGCTAAAAATAAGAAAATAGCAAAGGGTGTATAAACAGGTTAGACAAAATATTACGTGAGCAAGGTTCTATCTACGATAGCGCGTTGTTTTTTCATGAATATTGATATTCCTCTATTCTAACACATAGTTCTCTGCTATCTGCTTCTAAAAATCGTTTGTCTTGCATAAAAAGCAAAAATCTCAAGCGATTTTTAATTAGGGATTTATAATAGGTTTTATTTTATTCAAACGCACTTTTCTCGATACGCCATATATGGAAATTGGTCCTTTTTATGTGTTGGTAAAGATTAAACACTTAATTCAACATAAAAACATAGTTGCAAATGAACGCGAGCTTAAAACTGAAGCTAGGAATGAGAAAATAGCAAAGGGTGTATAAACAAGGGAGAAAAAATATTAAGTGAGCTAGGTTCTATCTACGATAACGCGTTGTTTTTTCATGAAAATTTATATCCCTCTATTCTAACATGTAGGGGATGCTTCTAAAATTCGTTTGTGTTTCATAAAAAGTAAAAATTTCAAGTGATTTTTAATTAGCGATTTAAAATAGGTTGTATTTTTTTCAAACGCGTTTTCCTCGATTCACCATATATGGAGATACATCCTTTTCACGTGTTGGTACAGAATTCTTTTTTGCTCTTGATTCATGGGTAAAATTGGAATACTCATGATATACTCCGTGTGAATAATCACCATCATTCAAATGTGTAACGAACAGCAAGGAACGGCACCTAGCCATAAGAAGGACAGTCGTATTCGGTACGAAACACCAGCTAGACGTGGTACAAACTAGCTACGACAAGTGGCTCTTCCGAGGATACTACCGCAATGACTCGAGATTCCCACATATACCTCTCCACTTCGCGGCTCGAGGCCTGATCTCTTCTCTAAGGACTTGAGATCCGACCCCTCCTCGGATCGACTCGAGGTTGACCTCTCCTCTCATGATTCAACGCCCGATCTCTCCTCAGGTGACCATTAATGTCAACCTTCCAGATTTTGTCTGGATCTTTCAGACTTTTTGGACTTTTGCCAGACATTTTTTCAGGTTCCCAGACTTCCAGACTTTTGACATTTCCTCCAGACATTTCCAGACTTTTGGCTTAGGACGTAAATTGTTCTATGAAACTATGAAAATTCAAAATGGTCATGGTAAAATACGCCAGTAAATGATTAGAATTAATGAATTTTGAATGCAGCAGTGGTTGAGAAGTTGTGCGTTAAGTTGAGAGTCAAACAGAACACGTAAGTGATAGTGTCAGAAACAAACGATTAGTGGCTATCTGCAACATTGGGATCTGGCGACCCAAAAAAAAGGTCACCATCTTCCCCAAAGGTAAGCTATTTAGACTTTTCCAGATATTTCCAGACATTTTTTCAAAATCTTCCAGACTTTTTCGAAAAACAGTTGGCAACCCTGCTGGTGACTCGAAATCCGACCTCTCCTCGTAAGGGCTGTCCCAACGGTAGATGCAAAACACGGTTTTCGACCACGCTAAAACATTTCGGCTGGCACCGGTGTTGTAAATTGCTGTTTTAGCACAGTTATCGATTTCAAAATTCCCAACAGTTATACGCCTTTGTTCCAAATTCATGCAAATTTGGAACAGGATTTCAAAATATACGACAGACCGATTTAGTTCACGGTGAGAAAATTTTAGCCAACAATGATTTCTTTCACACATGTTTGGGTAACATTGGGTGTGATAATAATTTCTTTTTGAGATATTATTTGAATTTTTTTTTCGCTTCAACCACCCTATACGTAACATAAATTGAGAATAGATGTTAATAAAAACCATATCAAGTAGAAATAATAGATGGCACATTATTCTCGATTTAATATCATTAAATAAAAAGCTTTTCATTTGGGCTCAACGAGTTAGTGAATCCAGTCAGCGTTCTAAAATTTGAAAAAAAATAAACGAAAAGAAAATTTTAATACTTTTTCGATGAGGTAAAATAAATGTTTATTGTTTGTTCTATAATTTTTGTTTTATTTGAGATATTGAGAGATTTTTAGTTTCGTATGGATTGCTCGGAGTTTTCGTCAATATTTTTATTTATTTATTTTTCTGTATCCATACATAAATTTACAAATAGTGAAGCAAGTTTTTGTCAAACAAAAAGGGAAATTTCCTTTGACTTTGGGATAAACATTTCTCGTTTCCTTTATCAATGCCAGCAATAACTTGAAAAAAAAATTGCTTTTTCATTTCATTTTAACAAAACCTTATTCCATTGATTCAAAGCAATTTGATTGAATTAATTGAAGAATTGTTTCAATTGACCTTTTTTCCTCGTTGTGTAGTCATATTTGCTTTTAAATTAGTGAAATCCTGGTAGAATAGTTGAAATAATTATTCTGTCAAAAAGAATATTCGTAGAATTAATTTTAAGACAATCAACCGTGAAACTCAAAACTTATGCAATTTTTCCAATAAAATGGGTTTTTCTTCTCAATTATTGAGTGTCTGCAATGGAAGTGTTTCCGTTTTAAATTTGCTCCTACACCGGTGGGGAGTGGGTGTTTTAGACGATTCTAAAATTTTAAATTGTGCTAAAACTGGTATACTTAAAACCAATATTTACGCCTGAACCGTTGCAGGTGCTCTAATTGTAGGAAATAAAACTAATATAACTAAATTAAACGAAACTTGTATACTGAAAGATTGGCAACACGGTAAATAGGAAATGAGCGAACACAGAAATACTCGGTCGGCCGGCAGTCGGCAACATGCGTGAGTCAGCGTAAGCGTCAGGTAACGAGAGAAAAGTGTGTAGAGTTCTGAAAAGAGAGTGCGATGCGTTTTGAAACGAAAAGCGAGATCAGTTTATAGACGAACTTTATGAGAGATGGATCGCGTTGATCTCTCGTGTCAAAAAAAATTAGAATTCGAATGAAAGAAAATGGCGGTAACTACGGTCGGTCTCGACAGTAATGACTCGAGGTAACTACTTATACCCCTCCTTCTGTTGATTAACGGCCTGATCTCTCCTCTAACGATTTGAGACCCGACCTCTTATCGTAAAGACTCGGGGTTGACCACACAAACCTCTTCTCCTGAAGATTCGAGGCCTGACCTCTCTTCTAACGACTCGAAACCCGACCTCTTACCTCCAAGATTTGAGGTTATCCACTTTTATGCCTGTTGTGTGCCGATTGAGAGCAGCTTTCCAGCTCCAAACCATGGGGTCGAAGGCACACTTCTCGACAACCCCCCGTCGATGGGGTACTGCAATGTAATTTTGAAGATTTATTGTGGAATCAAAACAAACGACAGAATTACATTGCAGTACAAACATTTTGCAACACAGTACAGCGCAAAAGTTTTGCAACAAGTAAAAATTAAATAACTTTTTTTACGAAATTGCATTTTGTGACTAAAAGTCAGTTCTACGGCGAATTGCAAGTGCATCAAGGGTGGTGCACTCTACAGTGTCGTTCAAAAATACATCGACACCTGCAAATTTGAAAGTTTTTTGGAAAAAATGGAATTCACTTCCAGTGGTCACTGAGACACTGGAACATTGCTGAGGCGCGTTGGGGCAAGTTGCTCGACTACAGTATCGTGCAAAAGTATAGCGACACTTCAAAAATTGGATTCTTGGAAAAAATTCTAATCGCTTTCGGAGTTCATTTTGAAGCGATTGTAGCATTACTGGGTGTTATTAATACAAGTTGCTGACAACAGTACCGGTCAAACCAATAGCAACTCATACGAAATAAAAATAAATTGAAATTATTTATAAAAAAACATCCGAAAGTCAATCATTGGTGGCATATATGGTCGTTTTGGTGTTTTAAGTGTGATTTGAGTGGTGTTGAGTGATGGCTAGCAAGGCGGAGAAAAAGTTAGCAGCGGACCTTCTGACGAGACGACGAGCATGTGCCGAACGAGATGTGGTGGAGAAGTTCGTAGCGGATTTCACCTATGAACGGGATTGTTGCCAGGTTGCGGTACGTTTGGAGGCGCTCAACAAGTGTAACGAACTCTTCTTGAACGTGCAGAACGACATCGAGATGGGTGACAGCGAAGAACGGTTCGAGACACATCTGGAATTTCGGGCGGATTTCGAGGATCGGTTTTGCAGAGCGAAAGGTTTCTTGTTGTCCAAACTGGAAAGTAGGGAGCATCCGTTGAGTTCGACGATCATACACGCATCGGCTTCTCACAGCATGTCTTCCAGTTTCCATCATCGGTTGCCGAAAATCGATCTACCGAAGTTTAGCGGGGATGAATCGAGATGGATATCATTCCGCGACAATTTCATTTCGATGATTCACTGTAACGAGGACATACCGATCGTCAATAAGCTGCAGTACCTATTACAGTCGCTGGAAGGAGAGGCCAGAAAACCATTCGAGTCGGTGGATATCCAAGCCGATAATTATTCGTCGACGTGGGATGTGCTTAAGAAGCGTTACGATAACAAGCGATTCCTCAAAAAGGAGCTGTTTCGAGGCCTGTACAATCTTCCACCGATCCAGTATGAGTCAGCTCAAGACCTCAACACACTAGTGGATGATTTTCAGCGACACGTCAAGGCTTTGGGAAAGTTGGACGAACCGATCGAGCATTGGGACACTCCGCTCATCTTTATCCTTTCAAACAAGTTGACTTTCAAAAAAAGACATACACCGTCTTAGCCGACATAGGCTTTACAGACTGAATAAATGTCGTGGACAACTTAAGATTAACATGTAATACCCTGTACCGAGATGGGAATCGAACCCATGCCATCAGTGGACCAGCGATTACCGTCTTACCACGCTAACTACTCGACCACCGAGACGTACAATTCATATTCATATCATATCCACAAATATTAAAATATTACAACAAATGTTGTTTTATATATTTTTATGTTGTGAATATCTGGAAATTGTGAAACATGCGTAATTCTCACTTTGTTGAATTTTGAATTAAAAGTAAACTCTATTTTTTCAGTTTTTCAAGCTCAATTTTGGCACTGTTTGCAGAATATTATATCTTTGCAAGAGATTCTTGTAACGAGGTATCGCTGAACGGTTGGTATACGGTTAAGGGTTAAGGGTTGTTACTGAACGATTTAAAACAGTTTTTTCGTTTATTACAAGAAAATCCTATCTTATAACTTCGATTGCTTTAGATTTTGTCATTAAAAAAGGCCTCGTTCTCAGCTAAAGTACAATTAAAATATAGAAGCTTCTGTCTGACTCACGTGAACTTCAGCGCCATCAGACGCTTTATTTAATATCTTCTTCTTGTATTGTTACAGAAATATTTACAGGTTTTTTTTTCACTTAAGGATTGTTCACAGCGAAATCCAATGGTGACCATCCATGCGGTGGAATATCGGTTCTCGTCAACTGCTGCTGGATCCAGGGATTGAAAAACCGAATCTGCGTGAAAGTTGGCGGATTGTTAGCCAGGCCACAGTTCAGCCCGTACGAAAGCAACCCAGCGAGATCCCCGTCACAATACAGCCCGGAACCGAGGTTTCCGTTACAGGGAGCTGGACCTGTGGGTGCGGCCACCAGATTTCCGGCACAAATCATACTCTCGAAGATGGGCCGAATTCGACGCAGGTTGGTACACTGATCCCGATCGTTGACCGTTTGGGGAATTGATCTTTGGTTATAGTCGATGGTAGTTCCTGTTGTGGTAATTTGTCCCCATCCGACTAGGTGGCATGGATGGTTGTTGGGAACAATCCTGGTCCGACGGAAAGCCGGTTCTACCTCGTTCGATGGCAAGTGGAACGGTTCTTGGAGCTGTAAAAGAATTTGTGTTCAAGAAATTAAACCTTCAAGAATTGGAATCAAGTGTGATCATGAACTTACACGAATAACCGCGATGTCATTTTCCAGTGAATGTGATTTAAAATGCGGATGTACGTAGACGGCTAATCCCAGCCTTGACTGGCGAGTGTGGGATACCGGTATAATACGGATATCTCCGGCATTGACTCGCAACAGCCTGGGGTTGATGGTATGATAGGTCCCATTAAGGACACACTGAGCGAGGGTTACAACATGACGTTCATCCACTACAGCAGCTCCGCAAATCTCTCTTCCCGGAGTTACGATAAAGGCAGCTGCAGGAAAATCTCCGAAAGATCTTACAACACCACCTAGCAGATGTGGGTCCGGAAGAAGTTCCTCCTCCGTAATATCAGAGGCAGACGCAGCGACTACAAGCGCCAACAAAAATGCCGTTCTCCTGACAATCATTGTGATACACTGACATCTGCACCCATAGTTTTCAAAAGCCAAGCCCCAAGATATCAGTAGCTAACCTTTTTAGATATCACTAACCCGGAGGGATTAATCGGATAAGATAGAGAGTCGAGTGTGACATTGAGTCCATTCCATGGGAAAGTATCAAAACAAAACAATTTATTCATGAATTATTGCGCACGCTACGTTCCAATCTCAAAGACGACGTTGAATTTCTTCATCGATCCAGCGATTGAAGAAACGTACCTGGGTGAAAACCGGTGGATCGTTTTCGGCACCGCAGTTGGCTCCAAAGGTCAATAACCCTGTCAGTTGACCTTCGCAGTACAGGGGGGATCCGAAGTTTCCGGTACAAGGAGCGTTGTAGCTTTGGAGCATCGTTCCGGCACAGAGCATGTTCTCGCGGATGCGACCCTCGTGTAGGGACACTCCGTTGCAGAAATCGCGGTCTAGTATCGGAAGTTGTATGTATTTCTGTTCGGCTGTTATTATACCGTTTGCAGCCTGGAAAAAATTAATGTTAAAAAAGAATGAAATTAGAAAGATTTTATGGCAAAACTATCATTAGAGCATAACTTCCATTTAGTACCAATAAAAAAATTAAAGGTAAATAATATGATTGATTTTTTTTTCTAAAAGTGTTAGTTATACTTGAATGAATTCATGAGAACGATTTCTAAAGGGTGCCCACGATAAAATTGCCACACACAAAATATATCATTCGAATTTACATCTGATTACCAACAAATTTTCAGGGATTGAAAAATAACTATCAAACTTCATTTTATCATTTTACTCGTATTTTATTAACAGTCCATACGCAAATGCCCGAACCTTGGCCTTAACCCCGGCCGTAAGATTCTGCACAACCTGCGAATCAACCGTTTTTTTGGCATGTGTGTGTATGGATGAAACCGACACTTGGTCATCCGACACGAGCGTGTACGCAGGCCAGTCAGTCAGTGAGCGAGCGTGATCAGGGAAGCGAGCCACATTGTAGCGAGAGGCACATTGCGTAGTTTCCCCCGGATGGAGCATTCCAGTGGACCGACGGGATCGCTACGGAAGACTTGGCCAGTCTGCACATTTGGCGACCGTGACAGGTAATTTCTCGTGAACTTAATCGAATGAGAAATTATAAAATTGAATCAGAAAAGTAAACAAAAGCGATCAACGATTCACGTTGAACAAATTTTCAGCACAGTTGCTTAGAAATCAGACACTTTCTGAATTACCAATTGCAAAAAACTGCGGAAAATGGGTAGTTCTAAGATTAAGAAAAAAAAAAGTAACACAGTTGGATGATTTTCGGAAGCTATTTCGTGTAAAGTGAAAAAAAGAAAAAAATAGTGCATTATGTGATAGATAACTAGTGTTTTAGAAAATTAGCAAAAAGTGTTTTATGAAATAATGCCGAAACACGAATGATAATGAAATAGTAAGCGAGTCGTAAGGACAGCATGGTTATGTTCACAATTTCAAGCGGGTTGAGAGGAGAGCTTGAAATTGGAAGGCGAGTTGGAGGACAGCCTGAACTTATTGAAAAAAATCAAGCGAGTTGAGAGGACAGCTTGAAATACATTTGAAAATAACACCAATAAGCGAGTTGAGAGGACAGCTTGGTGATCAAGCGGGTCGGGAGGACAGCTTCAAAATGAGAGACGAGTTGAGAGGACAGCCTAAACGTATTGATAAAATAAAAATCAAACGTGTTCAGAGGACAGCTTGTTGATCAAGCGGGTAGAGAGGACTGCTTGAAATAAAACAAAAAAACACCATTAAGAGGGTTTGAAGAAATTAAAAAAAATCTCCTGAGAACGATTTATAAGGAAAATTTTTGAAAAAAAAAATTCGTGAAATGAATTATAAGGTCTTCTAGGAGAGGATGGAAGGCCAAGAAAATTGAAGTCATATTGAAACAAGGTAAAAAAAAGTATTGAAAAGAGTTGAGGAGACAGCTTTGAATTTCAACTTTAGTGAATTGAAAGCACAGCATGAAAACTTATAGGCGAATTAAAAAGGCAGCCTGAACGTGTTGAAATAACAGCTTGAGATAAGAAAAATCTATTGAGCGTGTCGAGAGAATAGTTTGAACAGATTTATCAAATTTCATATGAATTTAGATGACAACTTGAAATCCTAAAGCGTATTGTGAGGATAGTTATGGAATCTACACAAATTCATAAAGATGCAGAATGAAAAATAAGCTTTGAATAGGAATAAACAATAATGGAAATCGAAGAACAGCTTGCACTAATCATTTAAAATTGTCAAGTTTGTTGGGAATACAGCTAAACGATACGGATGATATGAATTCCAAGTGAGTTCAAGTAGACAACCTGAAACTATGGTATCTCATAGAAATTATAACCAAGCGAGGTGGGGAGACAGCTTGAGATGAATATGAATATTGATGCAAGTCGAGAGAATTACTTGGATACATTGTTTTGAATTCCAGTTGAATTGAAAGGACAACTCGAAAATTTAAAAATAAAAAAGAGGATTGCAGGAGCAGTGGGACGAATTTAAGTAATGCGAATTGTAAAAATAGCTTGGAAGCTTCAAAGAACAACTTGAAATTGAAAAGCATGAATGTTATTTAAGATGACCAATACAGTATGTCTTGATAGCGAGTCAATAAAGGTAAGTTATTGTTCATGCGAAGAGAGTGAGAATTCGGAACGAGAAATGAGTTATAAATTTCATAAAATTATTGAATATCAAATAACATTAGCAAAATTTGCCAAAATACAAAAGAAGCCGCAGATATTCGTTGATAATTTTTCCCTCTCGGAGTTTCTTAAACATGCGGTAAAAAAAAATCAAGTTTAAAAAAATGGATTTCCCAATTCAAAACATTGTAACACAGAGTGTAAATGTGAAATCATTAAATTTTATTACAGTTTTATAGATTACGCAAACCAAGTTTAAAGTTCATAAAACGTCAACAAAAAAAATAAAATAAAAAAAATGTAAACAATCCTTGAGAGACAAGGCTTAAGACCATTGTGGCCCAATTAGCCTATGAAGTGTGGTTTTTCTAAAATTTTACTTGCGCATCTTTCTTGTGCTTGAAGGTACTTTATGGTCCTGTTGTTAGATAGCGAACAACTTTTTTTGTAATAATTCTCATAAATGTTGATAGGGCAGGAGGGTTATGTGTGTATTGATGAAACCGACACTTGGTCATCCGACACGAGCGTGTACGCAGGCCAGTCAGTCAGTGAGCGAGCGTGAGCAGGGAAGCCAGCCACATTGTAGCGAGAGGCACATTGTGTAGTTTCCCCCGGATGGGGCAGTCCAGCGGACCGACGGGATCGCTACGAAAGACTTGGCCAGTCTCGGAGCAGCCAATACGGCCTTGCTGTGGTCCGCCGATAAAGTCAAGGAGGGAAGACGCCTACGCAAGCCACTTTACAAGAACTACCAGCAACAAGCAGAAACAGATCAGTACCAGCAACCAGAAAGCGCGCCAACGATAGCAGTAAATCCGTCGACGGTATGTACTTCCTCAAAAATTAAATAGAAGTGCCCCTGAACCACACTACACACCCACAGCTTTTGCAATCAATAAAACCCTCGAGATAAATTCAATAGAGTCAATAAATTCTTGCAGTTTCAACTAAACATAATCCCCAGAACTGTATCTCAGGGTCGGCCTTTTTACTACTGGGTAACCGGAGGGAACGCGAACAAAAACTTTACGGGGTAAGCTGTGGAGTTTCTTTCAAAATCAAAAAAAGATTTTTTTTTCTGTTAAGTCGCGAATGCCATAAAGATGGTAAAACGACTATAATCGAAACAAACAAAAAAAAATAATCTTTTTTTGATTTTGCAAGAAACTAAAACCCCGTAAAGTTTTTGTTCGCGTTCCCTCCGGTTACCCAGTAGTAAAAAGGCCGACCCTGAGATACAGTTCTGGGGTCTCCTGCTGCTGAGCTAGTTTTCCAGGAGTGTTGGACCAGTAGGTTTTATTGTGTTGCACGGAATACTTTTTCCTTCACTTCTGGGCTTCCGATCGGTGGTCAATCGTTCCTCGAACCGCTTAATCACTCCCGACACCGTAGAATTAGCGATTCCCAACGTTTTAGCGATGAAACGATGCGAGAGATCCTTGTTCTCGTGATGAATGCGCAAGATTTTATCACGCACAAGCTGTTCTTTCGACTCCATTTCTGCGAGTTTTGATCACAGGACTTTAAAACTTGCAGGATGTAAACAATGCACTGTGAACTAAATCCACCCAAATTTTCATTAAATTCTACCCCACGGTTGAAAAGTAGAAGCAATTTCATAGTGTGGCAAATTCATCGTGGACACCCTTTATGTCTGAAAGAAACCGAACAAAACATATCCCATTACAAGACAATGCTGCGGCAATAGAAAACAGTTTATAGTTTCCTATTCCCATTCCCATCAAAGACAAGGGTGAATAAACACAACCACCTGCTAAACGACAGACGGTCAACACAGTGGTTTTTTTTCTGAAATATACTATAACTTCTACTTTAATAGACTCCTACAATAAACCTTCTTTTGCTTATTCACTCAGTTTGTAAATTGGTATAGTTATCGGACTGGCAAGTAGAAATAAGAATGTTGCGATGGGTTCGATTCTGACTTAACAAACAAACAGTTTTATTACAAAAAAATACAAAATCTGACATAAACTAGTCGCAACTTCTTTCCATTTAGAATATTTGTAGCCTGGACAACATATTCTATGAGTGGAACACAAATTCTAAAGTTGTTTTGATAACTTTTGCAGCAGTTTTCTTTGTATTGTTAAGATGTTTGATACGACGTAATGAAAGCTAACGCGAGAATTGTCAATTGACAAGTATTGTTGCAGCAATTTTTAGTTTTGAAACGCCATGAAAAGCTCAGATAATTGAAAGATTGAGGGTACTCACATTTCGGTTAACACCCCAACCAGGCAGCTGACAGCTAACTGCATTCGCCACGATCCTTTGCTGCCGAATTGCCACATCCACTGTATTCGAGGGCAGCTGGAAAGCCGTACCCAACCTCAACAGAGCAATATCTGCGTTATGGTTGTAAGAAGTATAATTCCGATGCACAATAATCTCGACCACTTCCGGTTGCTGCCTTTGGTAGGAGGCCGGATAGAAATGGATGTCTCCGGCCACAACTTCCACCTGGTTCTGCTTCATCGGAGCCCCTAGTTGATCATCGTAGACACAATGCGCTAGAGTTAGTATAAATCGAGGATGTACTATGGCTGCTCCACAGTAGCTTAGAATTGGAGTTCGGATAAACACAGCCGAAGGAAAGTCACCCCAGTTAGAATTGGTTCCCCCTATTAGGGTTGGATTTGGGGGCGTTGTTGCCGCCAAAGTTAGTGGGATTAAAAGTGTGATTAGAAAATTCATGTTTGTTCTACAATTTTCGGAAATGTACTGAATTCATTTCCAGTTGGTTTATTGCCGGTCGGATCCTAAGAACCTTATCGAACGCACAGAAGCCATCAATCAAGTTTCGGAAGCGACAGACAACGATGGTTCAATTAGCTAAAACATGAAAATAATTGGGAAGCGCTAGTCCGTTCATTGATACGAGGACCGTTTACATTTCGGCAACTGAACTCGCAGGGAAAGCAGCGCCCCTTATCGATGATAGTTTATCAGTTGACACTGCCCCAAAATCCAGTTAATAAGTTAGATTAGCGCGATACAACACGTCAAATTCGGACGAACGACGCCATAAACCTGTTCTCGGCGGTAAATGTTGATCGTTTGTACTCTCAATCACGACAGGAACCTTCACGAATTCTTTAAAGACCCTCGGTATAAGTGGTTTAGTACAGGGGTCGGTAACTTTTTGAGTCCGAAGAGTCGAAACTCCCAATGAGGAAAATTTCAATGTTTGAAAGAGCCAAATTTTTTATTTTGATTACAATTTTACCAAAACAAAAACTTTTAAGGAATGCATTCCTTTTTAAATTAGATAAAAATTATAATTTGAAACACCATTGGCGTTCTCAATGAAAGTAGGTATGGTGAGGAAAAATATTTAAAAAAAAAATGGAAAGAGAAAAAGTAGGACATGTTAAACCTAAGGTAGAACGATAGGACAAAGGATCAAAAAGTAGGACAAGTCGTAATGAAGTAGGGCATCTGCTAAGCCTTGCTCCATAGTTGGTCTTCTATTTGCACATACGGACAGCGCATCGTGTAAATTGCACTGTTCTCTTCTTCGATTCCGAGTGCGCTTAACTAATTATTCCAAAATGCTTTACACTGATAATCGAAATTTTCAGTTTTGAACTGGTTTGCTCTTTAGTTAGCTAGAGCTGCTCCCCTTAACTTTTTCAGTTGAATGTTCGCTCTTGCTCTCACCCTGCCGTTCTCTCCATTGCTTTTCAATTTGGTCTATGTCCGGTGTCTCTACAAAACGTAGCTAGTGTTAGAGAACGAAATATTCACTGAGATGCATTTTCAAAGTCACTCGGGGAGAAATTGCCAACCAAGCCTATAGTAGTTTAATTTTTTACTTTTTTTTACTTATTTCATAAACACGTTCGTCGCCACGCTCATTTTGGTAGTTTTACTAGCCGGCCCCAAAGAAATTCTCAGAGCGAGAAAGTGAGGTGGGAGAATCCATGCTTTGCAACGCGTGGCTATCTTGAGTAAGAGAGCGTCACACGTTTTTGATGTGACGGGGCCTCGCATGAAATACACCCGTCACACGAATATGGGTCCAATGGCGACGAACGTGTTAAAGAGTCGTAGGTTGCCGACCTCTGGTTTAGTACATTGAATACTACCGAATTTTATCATTCGGTACAATTGTTGGTAACATTTTTTCTTTGGACTTGGGGTAATCTAAAGCAGCAACCGTTATCAGTTGGTATCCGAACATTTTGCGGGCGGTACGCCAAGACAACTTCAGTGCCGGACCAACCTCGAATAGGATAACATTCCTCAGTAACGATGACTCGTTTAGAGATCACGTGGGCTTTCACAGGTATTGACGTCAACTGGTAATAACAAAGCCTGGTTAATCAGCTTTCCTATCTTCAGCAGCTTTGTTCCTGCAATACGTTTCCGGTGCTTCCGAAGTGACGCCTTTCCTGGTCGGTGGAACTCCGGCCGCAATCGGAGCGTTCCCTGCCCAAGTGGGTATCAACATTGGTCAGCAAGCATTCTGTGGAGGCACCATCCTTAACCAGAACCATGTTCTCACGGCGGGCAGTTGCGTGCTCAACGATCAGAACAACCTGCTAGCTTCAACTCAATTTTTGGTTAGAAGTGGCATCATCAACATCGACGCCACAACGCCATCGCAGCAGATCGACCGGGTTTTCGTTCATCCCCAGTACAATCCGTTTACATTCGAAAATGACATCGCCGTACTGCGGATCGTTGGCAGCTTCGTTTTCCCGGAAACGGGGCAACCTCACATCGCCCCGGTGGAAATGATCGACCGGATCGTCCCGGAAAACAGTGGCTGCCAGGTTGTTGGCTGGAATTGGACCCCCGGAGTTCAAACGATGGCCTTGCAGCAGCTAGCCGTAAGCGTCTATGAGCGGGCCGCCTGTAACTCTATGCACCCATCCATGATTCGCGATTCGATGATCTGCGTTACGGGGACAACTCAGGCCCAGGGTCTTTGCGTGTCCAACCGTGGCGGAGGGCTGTACTGCGATGGGCGGATGGCTGGAGTAGCTTCGTTTGGGTTTGGCTGCGGGCAAAATACGACGGCGACGGTTTACACACAGATTCGGTTCCACCAACAGTGGATCCAGCAACAGTTTGCCCGGACCGATAACCCACAGGCTGGACCCACTCCGATGCCCGGATTCGATGGGTAGGTTAAGGTAAATAAATTTGAAAATTAATCTTACGATTTTATCTCATTTTTTACAGCTCGTCGTCGATGATAAAAGCTTCTGTGGTGGCCATGTTGATTACTTCTTTAGTTGTAGCTTTATATAGATAACGAAGGTCCGTAAATAAATTTTTCACGAATGAAAAGCCATTGTATTTCTATAACGAATATAATAACAGTTTTTCAATTGCTTTTATAAATTATTCAATTCACATATGTTCGCACATGTTTGCATCTGTGCATTTCCAACTACTCTCTATTTGTTTACCAGTGCCGGAACGATCCGAAAACAACTTAGCAACTGCCATTTTAATCTGTGCTTTACCTGCCGCTTTGTCTTTAGCTGGGTTTGCCCGGATATTAAATACAAAATTTAAAAATAGTAAAGCCTGACCTGGTTGCCCGGAATTCATTGAGAAATGGCCGGAATATGCCCACATTTATTCACTTTATTTGGTTAATCAAACAAAAAAAAAAAAACAAACGCCTCGAAAACGAAATTTTTTGAGCAAGTTTACAAAAAACAATCATGAAAATAAAATACAATTTAAAATCTGTCGATAAGTTTGAATGAACAAATTATAATTCCTTTTTTTTTCTTGATTTTTGTTGAGTTATTTCCGCATTTTGAGAAAATTTGATCGGAATTTGCTCGGATTTATGGTCGTCAATTTTAAAACCAAACGCCCGGATTTTACAAGGTTTTTATATAAAACTGTCTGGATTTGTCTGGCCCGGATGCGTTTTGAAAAAATTCTGGCAAGCTTACGTTATAAGCCTCAAACTCACGAAAAATGGCAACCCAAAGGCAACTAGAGAAAGCATTGTTGAGCTCAAACATACATTCATGCTCCACACAATAAGGAATGAAAGAATCTCATGAAATAATATATTTCAAAATTAAATTCAGATTCCCTACCCCGATAATAATATGATATTGAACAAATAATCAGATACGGCGTTCAAAAATACAGGTTTGTACCGAAAAATTTGAATATTTATGCTTGAAGTTCAGTACTCAGTATGTTAAGTTTTACATTTTTACATATACAGTACCGTTCATAATTGTATAGAAATTGGAAGCACGCTCTCTGTCACTTCGACTTTGAACTTCCATAACTTTTTACTCTGATGATATTTTTTGATCATCTTTTCTGCGTTAGATACATCAATTATCATACTATTTTATCACAAAATTTGAGCTTTCTGGAGTATGTGTGGCTTGAGATACAGTAACTCTACGAAAATCTGACTTTTTGGACTTTTCTCAATCAAACGCCAATATCTCAGAAACTACGCTACATTTTTTATTGAAATTTTGTATAGTAATTGTTGAAATATAAAGCTAGCATGTCTGAAGTTTTCGGAAAGTTTTATCGATATGATCAAAAGTTACGCGAGGTACAATATTTCAGGCATGAACCTAGAAATGCGATTTCTATAGAATTTTGGACGAATGTTTTCTAGAAAAATCCAATTTTCTGTTTAACAACCAGTAAATCTATTCCAACCAAAAAATCAGAACAATATCGCATGATTCTGATTTTAAAACACAAATGGATCATTTATTACATTTTTTCTTTCCTTCATTTCTTTTGCCAGATATTTTTTGATTGATTTGTGTATGGAAACAATGTTGTTCTCATGAATCGTCCAAAATTCTATAGAAATCGCATTTCTAGGTTCATGCCTGAAATATTGTACCTCGCGTAACTTTTGATCATATCAATAGAACTTTTCAAAAACTTCAGACATGCTTGCTTTATATTTCAACAATTACTCTGCAAAATTTTAATAAAAAATGTAGCGTAGTTTCTGAGATATTGGCGTTTGAATGAGAAAAGTCCAAAAAGTCCGATTTTAGTAGAATTACTGTATCTAAAGCCACACATACTCCAGAAAGCTCAAATTTTGTGATAAAATAGTATGATAGTTGATCTATCAAACGCAGAAAATATGATCAAAAAATATCATCAGAGTAAAAAGTTATAGAAGTTCAAAGTCGAAGTGACAGTGCGCGTGCCTCCAATTTCTATACAATTATGAACGGTACTGTAGATAAAAGTAAAATGTCAAAAATGAAAACAATTGACAAAAGTTACAAAATTTGAAAAATGGACAGAAATGCTTAGAAGACAGAAATGACAAAAAAAATAAAACTTACAAAAAATCCAAAAATGAGAAAATGACAAAAAATATGAAAATTACTAAAATGACAAAAATGACAAAAACGACAAAAATTGCAGAAATGACAAAAAAGACAAAAATGACAAAAAAGACAAAAATGAAAAAAATGACAAAAATGACAAAAATAACAAAAATGACAAAAAGGACAAAAATGACAAAAAGGACAAAAAGGACAAAAATGACAAAAATGAAAAAAAATACAAAAATGACACAAATGACAAAAATGTCAAAAATGACAAAAATGACAAAAATGACAAAAATGACAAAAATGGCTTAAATGACAAAAATGACAAAAATGACAAAAATGACAAAAATGACAAAAATGACAAAAATGACAAAAATGACAAAAATGACAAAAATGACAAAAATGACAAAAATGACAAAAATGACAAAAATGACAAAAATGACAAAAATGACAAAAATGACAAAAATGACAAAAATGACAAAAATGACAAAAATGACAAAAATGACAAAAATGACAAAAATGACAAAAATGACAAAAATGTCGAAAATGACAAAAAGGAAAAAAATGACAAAAGTGACAAAAATGACAAAAATGACAAAAATGACAAAAATGACAAAAATGACAAAAATGACAAAAATGACAAAAATGACAAAAATGACCAAAAAGACAAAAATGACAAAAATGACAAAAATGACAAAAATGACAAAAATGACAAAAATGACAAAAATGACAAAAATGACAAAAATGACAAAAATGACAAAAATGACATAAATGACAAAAATAACATAAATGACAAAAATGACAAAAATGACAAAAATGACAAAAATGACAAAAATGACTTAAATGACAAAAATGACAAAAATGGCTTAAATGACAAAAATGACAAAAATGACAAAAATGACAAAAATGACAAAAATTACAAAAATGACAAAAATGACAAAAATGACAAAAATGACAAAAATGACAAAAATGACAAAAATGACAAAAATGACAAAAATGACAAAAATGACAAAAATGACAAGAATGACAAAAATGACAAAAATGACAAAAATGACAAAAATGACAAAAATGACAAAAATGACAAAAATGACAAAAATGACCAAAAAGACAAAAATGACAAAAATGACAATAATGACAAAAATTACAAAAATGACAAAAATGACAAAAATGACAAAAATGACAAAAATGACAAAAATGACAAAAATGACAAAAATGACAAAAATGACAAAAATGACAAAAATGACAAAAATGACAAAAATGACAAAAATGACAAAAATGACAAAAATGACAAAAATGACAAAAATGACAAAAATGACAAAAATGACAAAAATGACAAAAATGACAAAAATGACAAAAATGACAAAAATGACAAAAATGACAAAAATGACAAAAATGACAAAAATGACAAAAATGACAAAAATGAAAATATGACAAAAATGATAAAAATGATAAAAATAACAAAAATAACAAAAATGAATAAAATAACAAAAATGACAAAAATGACAAAAATAACAAAAATGACAAAAATGAAAAAAATGAAATAATTGACAAAATTGACAAAAAATGACAAAAATTTCAAAAGTGATAAAAATTTGAAATTGATAAAAATGACAAAAATTTGGATTTTCCCAAAAAAAAATCATGGAGCACACCTTCAATTATAGGGTTCGTTACAAAAGAATATTTTTGGTTTTAAAACTGATTCATTATGACAAAAGTATACATTACAGTACTTTGTCTTAGAATAATCTTGAATTGAATAAAAGAAATTAAAGCTCATTCGCTTTCTTCAAAATATCCAACGATACGGTTTTTTTTTTTCATCGTGCTTGGTCCAAGAAAACTAAACCACCCATCATGAAAAACTCCTCCCACAATCATCATCATCAGTGTTCAACTTTCCCCACTTGTGTCGTTTTCAAATGATATGCTAGAGCCATCAAAACAAAAATAACGCATCCATAGATTATGTTCCACAAAATTGTAGTAAAAAACTGTGAAACTGATTCTATTTCGAAACACGACAGTTAAGTTTCGTTAGTTTGAATTTAATTCAGTTTTACTTATTTAAAGAGCTGCAAAATACAAGAAAATCATTCTAGGAATCAATTAGAAGATGTTACGTAATTTATGGCGCCGCTCCAATGGTTTGTTTACATTTTTTTGCCTTCGGTAAACAACAACAACAAATTTTGCTGGGCAAAATGAACGAAACACGGAGATCGGCCCGGACAAGGGTCGAAAATTTAGGAATCCAGCCCGCCGAAACAGCTCCCTGTCGATTGTGCTCGGTGTCATGGAACAAGTGCGACCTCAGCGACTCCCTAGCCAGTCCAGAACTGGAAGTGGCCATCCGTGAAGCGGTTTTCATTGCGGTAGGTATTTAAACAGTGAAGTCGTACACATTAACGAAGTTTAAAATTTAAATTTGTTTCATCACTGTAGATTCAACCCGGTGATCAATTTACTGGAGTGTGCCCAATGTGTGTTGATTTGCTCCATATGGTTCGGTTGTTTCGAAATTCTTGTGAGCAGGCACAGTTACTGCTCGGTAGAAGCTGGGAGCTTCCGAAAAGTATTTTGCGAATCGGTGAGGTGGTGGGCAGCTGCCGGACATTCGTAGAACAACTGAATGCCGAAATTGGCAAGCAATTCGAGGATGTTTCCTTCAAGACGGAAGTCCCACAAACGAACTGTGATGAACTACTTCCGCAGGAAGATATCAAGGACGAATCAGAACTTAATATTCTGAACTCCCAGAAGGATGCATTTGATGATTTTATCAATAAAAATGATAAAATAGCTATCCCCAAAGATTCGGACTTCAGCGACGAAAATGATTCGGATTATGAGGGAGAAGAAAATTTTGAAAGCAATTCTTCGGAGGAAGAAAAACCAAACATTAGCGCAGAACCGTTGTCAACGGCTGATAAAAGGAAACGTGGACGACCCAGATTACCAGATCATCTGGTTAAGAAGCGTAGACGGAACCCAGGCGATCCCCCTTTAAAGCGTGGACCCAAAAATTGTTCCCGTATGCCAAAGTATTCGGTAAGTTATCAATTTATGTTCAAACCTTTATAACGAAAATAAATGAAAAATATATTTACATTCTAGATTTGCGACATTTGCGGGGAGATGGTTCACAAGAAGGCTAGGGAGCGGCACCGAAATCAGCACGCAGGCCTCACGCCATACGCCTGCCCCCTTGAAGGTTGTGAACACAAGTTCGCCGATCGGAACGGTCTCCATGGGCACATAGCCCGGCACAAGGACAAAGAACGGTACGATTGCGACTTTTGCGGCAAATCGATTAAAACGAAAAATTCGCTCAGTCGGCACCTACGGATGCACACCGAAGAAAAGCAACACCAGTGTGGGATTTGTGGGAAGAAATTCTGGCGGAAAAACTATCTGGCCAGACACATGACGACACATACTTCGGACAAAGATTTTCCCTGTGGCATCGGAAAGTGTAAGCGAATATTCAAGGGCGAACATTTCCGCATCAAGCACGTGCAGAAAAAGCATTCGGGACCGAAAAAACCGCGAAAGCAACGGGAGAAGAAAGAGCCTAAAGCTAAGAAAAAGAAGAGTAGAAAAAAATTGGAGACCGTTACCGATAGCGGCGCTCAAGATGCTCTTAACAGTTTTGAGACGATTGGCAATGCTGAGGTTGAGCAGTTTGCAACGAATAGTTGGATGGTGAAAAGCGAGTTAGGTTCTGTGCAATTTTTTTAAGCAAAGTAAATATATGAAAAACTTAGTTCAAAATACTATCGTACCTTTTTATTGGCCCAGGTATTACAATGGTTTAACAATTTTTATCCTTAGTTTTGCTTCTCGATTCCTTGTTTTGTCCTTTTTTATAATAACTTTTATTTGAAACGGCTTATGAAGTTTTGTCCTAAAAAAAGAGAAAATTATCTATAGTTATTTTTTTAAATTTTAATTTTGATCTGAGAACTCTGAGTTTAGAATTTTAAATCATGAATAACGATTTAAAGATGAAATATGAAGTTCATATTATGATCGCGGATTAGTTTGTTTGTAATATAAAATTGGTTTTATGATTGTTTGTTTCAAACGCCATATGTTAGGCAATAAAATATATGTTATACATTATTTATACATACTTTTAAACTCCGTTCAAAGCATAACTGAAGAAAATTTCCAAAATTATGATGAAATTATCAAATCAAATACTTTTTTAAGAATCTGTGATTGTCAATGATGTTTATTTAGGAATTAAACACAGGTTTCATCTAATTACATATTTATTTTTGAAATTGTTGATATGGAAAAGTTTATATCAAAGAATACGATTTCCTAAAAACGCTCCTACTCTTTTATGTTTGTAAATTTTTACTATTAAGAGCTATTATCCATCTAACTATAAACAACAAAGCTAGCAACAACCGACAACAGTGCTGCCAGAATTGCAAACGAATGACCAAATCTGTCCGCTCCATTCAAAGCCTTGCTGATCCACTTCTCGTAATGCACCACATCGACGTGAACGCTGGGGAAATTTGGATGGGCACATCCGGCTCCAAAACTAACGACCCCAACCACTTTGTTCTTGCACATCAAAGCCCCGCCTGAATCGCCCTGGCAGGCATCCCTTCCGGGAGCTGCGGCACACATCATGCCCCGAATCAGTGTTCCCTCGTAGGCGCTGTTGCACTGCTCGAATGCCACCACCTCCATGTTGACCCGCTGCAGCGTCGGACTAACGGTTTGCGAGTGCTCCGAGGTAACGCCCCATCCGGCGAGGGCACACAAGCTTCCGGCAGCTGGGGAAGAACTAGCACGTTTTGCCGGATACAGGGTGTCGGTTTGTGTAAACTCGGAGACCAACTTCAGCAGCGCAATGTCGTGTTCCAGCCTCTTCGCGTTGTACTGTTCGTGAATGTTTAGGGACTTAACCTGTCGGACTTGACGCGTGGGGCTTCCCATCTTGGGCAGGACGTTCAGATCATCGGCCATGGCTTGGATCTGAAATAGAGAGAAGATTGAAGGAGTACTTTTCGACTTAAATCTAGGTCCAACTCACCCTCGAAACGCTCCAGGGAACCCCGTGAACATCGGTTACGCAATGAGCTGCCGTCAGCACGTGCTTCAAGGTCAGCAGGGTTCCTCCGCAGAAATGGGCCCCATTCGTAGCCAACTGCAAAGAAACTTTGGAAGGAAACTCCCCTCGGGTAGCTGGAGTACCCCCAATAATCTTCGGGAACCACAAGGCCTGACCCGCGCTGTCATAATGCGGATGTTTGTACAGAGGAATTCCCGAGGCTACCGGTGAAGCCGTAGTGATTGTGGCCAAAGGGGGCAGGACGGCAGCTGTGCTTCCACCATGATGCGGAACTGGTAAGGTCACGTTGGTATTATTGCTGGCACCACTGCTAGAACCAATCGGAAGAATCGGCTCGTAGACATGATGCACCACATGAGTCACATGGGTGATGTTGGTGATAACTGTTCCGTTCTGGGGAACAGTTCCATTGATGAAGGCACCGCTGGCTAGAACTAACAGTTGAAGCGAATTTTTATGAACAAATAATGTTTAACGGATTTTGAATCGAAAATATCCATAAATTACCAATTTGGAAGATTCCAATCACGAAAATCGCGCTACGGTGGCCCATTTTCGTTTAGCAACTAAACCGACCTAAGCATCGATTATCGAGCAGTGGTTAAGGCGCGGAACGCCCGTAAATCCATTATCTAAAACGTACATATCTACCTACCGATTTTATCAACGTGTTTTATCGGCATATCTAAAATCTTAGATATGTTTTGCCTGAGGGGACATGGACATGTAAAAGTATCAATTTTCAATCATAGGTTGAGAATTATTTATTGAGAAGAATATAAACATATATGTATCGGCCCCAAAACTGACGTGTGCAAATTTTCAGCTTAATCTGACATGATCAATTAAAATTAGGTTTCAAGTTTGAATGTTTTAAGGTTTTTTTTTAAATTTTCAAACAAAACTCTGCGTAATTTCTTCGCCTTCTTCTTCTCTCCTTATTGCTAACGGCAAGTAGAACTGGTTTAACAAATTATTTTCATCAAACACGTCAGTGAGTGTCTAAACGATTTTTGCAAATGCAAAGATCTAAAGCATTGAAAAAGTGTTCTCGTAGAAATATTGGTGAATCTGGGAATATAATGAAGATTTAAGAGGATTTTTCACATAAAACTATCAAAATTAAGACACCCTTACCTACACACTTAGAGTGCATTTATTCCGCTCGGGATCATGACTCTCCAAACCACAGGAAAATTGCTCAAAGGTCGCAAAATTAGAATCAATTTTCTTTCCGAAGCTTCGTTTTTCCTGAAACACTGCACAGGCGTTGCACACCTTCTTCGTCCATCGTTTTAGCTATCTTGTTCCACCAGGTCTTCATCTGGTTGATGTCTTTAACAACCTTTCCCTTTGCCTTGAGTCTCCTCTTCATGATTGCCCAGTATTTCTCAAAAAGGCGGAACTAGGGGTAGTTGGGTGAGTCAAGGTTTTTCGGAACAAACTGAACCCCTTTCTCTGCATAACATTCTTGAACGACTTTGCTCTAATGGCAGCTTGCTAAATCTGGCCAAAACATCACGGGATGGTCGTGGGATCGAATGTACGGCTAAATTCGTTTTTGGAGACACTTTTTTTTTTATATAGTTCCTGTGCAGGCCACACAGTTCCGACGCCATTGTCTTATTTGTAACGAAAACTTTCGTTTCTTTTGCCTTATCTGCAAATGCCCTGCCAAATCATAATATTTCGTGCAATTACAAATTACCCTAAGTGCAACTCCTCTTTTCATCGAAGACTGTGAACATCTGGAGCAAACCGTTGTTAAAATCAACTTTGAATCGTGTTCTCTGTTCCTTTGCTGCATTTATCTGCGACCTCACAGCTGTCTTCGCAATTACGAAACCCATTTTGCTGCAGTTCAACAAATAATGGGTTTGGCATCTGTCCGAGACACCGTCATCGTTGTGGGTGATTATAATCTGCCACATCTTTATTGGACGCATGATCATGACACAGGTAGTTTCCTACTGACGAACCCCTCATCAGAAACAGAAATCGTTCTTGTCGAAAGGTTACTTTCCACCGGCTTGTACCAGGTCCTAGCATACCGAACAACAGTCTTTTTAGACCCTGCGTTTTCAAATAATTCCCGTAACCTGGACGTTTTCGAGCCAGCTATCCCAATTCTGCCTACGGACCGTCATCATAAGGCATACATTCTATGCCTCGATATCAACCAAGAGGATAGTCCCCACGAAGAACCCGTTGGAGAGCTTGACTTTGATTTTCGTAGATGCGATTATAATTCAGTTGCTGCTGCGTTAGATTCGACAGATTAGGAATCTTTGTAGGCTGCTGAAAACGTGGAATCCGCTCTTGATTTTTTTTTATGTGAAACTATATTCCGTTTTAGAACAAAATGTACCATTAAAACGTACACATCGTTCCAAAACAACAAAGAACGCATGATGGAACCCCGATTTACGACGACTACGAAACCAGCTACGTAAAGTTCGCAAAAGTTTCAACAGGAATCGCACAGAAGCTCTTAGACATGGGTGGCCAACATTTTCAACGGGCGGGCCAAATTTTGGAGATGAGATAGGCTGGCGGCCACACCTTAATTTTTTGTATATATTCAGAGCAAATAGATTAATAGGTAACTGATTTTCAATGACAATATAATAATATAATAATAATAATATTTATTAAAGACCCTTTAACAATTGTCATTCGGGTCAACGTGACAATATGATATAATAATTTTTTTTTCAAAAATATATAGGTGTGTATGAAAGACAGATTCATGAGATTTGGTACAGGTTACTACTGTTTCTACTTTCTACTAAATTAGAAAACATTTTACGACTACTAAAATAGCCTTCGTGTTTGTCCAGACCAAATATGGAGCAAAAGTTATGTTAAATACATATTAGTTTTTAATTTAAGGTTAAAACTTCTCTTGGGTCAAATTTTTGCAAAAATGTCTAATAGTGTGAGAATTCCAAAATACATTAATTTATTTTTTGATGGTCTTACAATTTTTCAAAATTTAAAAATTCTGATTTTGGACTTCTGTATCCTGTTGAGATGTCTAACTTTTCTTTAAATAAAAAAAGGACAAGAAAATGATGCGATGATATATGTATATCGACTGCGAGCGTTCTGAAAAAACAAAAATGTCAACTCACTTCGAAGATGCGCGTATTGCTTCACGAATGCCCATTCCAGATATAATGATTTAATCGCGCAGCGTTGCACAACAATGAACGATCAATTATTCTTTTGCAAACCAGGTTGTTCAGAAACTTATTAATAATTATAATTTCAAAAGTCAACCAGACCTCCATCATTGATAATTTTATAACTGAACTAACTTCAACAATTCAAAAAGCAGTTTCAAATGAAATGTGTACTATAAAATCGGATTTTCAAACAGTGACCGCCGGCTACAGAATTCTTTTCTTAAAAATTTGACACTATCCAAACAGATTTTAAAAATTTGAAGAGGTATTTTATATAAGATTTTTACGTCAAAAAACTATATTTGAAATTCACATAACTTTGTAATTTATCAGCAGATATTATAACATGGCATTTCTAATCGCATTGAATTTTAATGGCATTTCAAGTGAATTTTTTAAAAGTAAGTAGTGAAAATTAATGTGAAAAATCATAAATTAGCTACAAAAACTGTAATATAGTTCCGTCTGCAGAAATTAGCAAATTTTAAAATTTGTGATAATCCGAAGAAACCCTGCGTGAATGTTCATATCATGTATCTATTTTTCCGTAATATTTACAGTAAAAATTTCGTTAGTCTCATTGGAAGCTGACAAATGAAGTAAATTCTTCGCTCTTAAATGCCTGAAATACTAAAACTCTACAAATAAATTGTAAAATTTGTAAATGAATATATTTTGATATTTGCTATAATTTCGTCCTTAATTTATAATAATTTTTTTTTTTTCAAAATATCATATTATTCTCTTCAAAAACTTCAACTCTTGAATAGAACTAAGATCGGAATGTGGACATTCTGGAAAAAGCTTCGCGGGCAACAAAAAGACATCCGCGGCCCACATGTGGCCCGCGGGCCATGGTTTGGCCACCCATGCTCTAAGATGTCACTTGAGGTACTTGGAAAATGAATTCAAACATCTAAACGACCTTCTCTACCGACAATATATCTCTCGACTCGAAGAAAATTTCAAACGAGATCCATCCTCATTTTGGGAACGAAACGCCCCCGTACCCGTAGATGTTAGCTTCAATGGTGTCACTGCTTCCAATCTAGCTGAATCGGTAAATTTGTTCGCGGACTTTTTTCAAAACGTGTATTGTTCTGCTGGTATACAGACTGCAACTATCTCGCATCGATGCAATCCCAAGCAACCAAAAGTCTCATATCTACTTAAACTCGTGCCTCCAAAGTTCGAATTTCGCTGAACATAAGTTCCAAAGGGAATTGGTACCGAATTTCCTCGAATGTGAACATGAAAGTTACAAAAGGTTCCTCAAATAGCCTTCTATGGACTTGAAGTTCCAAAATGTTCCTCAAATAGCTTTTTGTGACATGTCATTCGCATCCATACGGTATAAAAGTTACAAATTAGATCTCAAATAGCCTTCTGTGGACTTCAAGTTCCAAGAAGTTCCTCAAATACCCTTATTTGTGACATGTCAATCGCACCCACACATTATAAAAGTTACAAATCAGGTCTCAAATAGCCTTCTGTGAACTTCAAGTTCCAAGAAGTTCCATCATATAATAAATTAATCATGTTTTGGAGCTTGAAAATTGTTTAAATGTATAATTTATATTGAAACTTCAACTCAAAACAACTTAAAGCAAACTCGAAAATGATTGTTTTAGAAAAGAGTAAATATTAATTAAATATAAAATTTCGTCCAACTGTATTTACTTACCACAAATTAATCACACATTGAAAGTCAGTTGAAGCAATTCATTAATTAAATATCAAGATAAACTCAAGGATTTGTATAATTTTATGCTTAACAGTTATAAACATGGAATTCCATTTCTTTAAAACCGATATTATTTTGGCGGATGATTGATTTATACGCCGTTTCGTAATGTTTCTTAGTAATAATCAACATGCGTCTTTGCTGCTGGCCGCTGGCTGCACTTGAGGGTATTCTAGGAAGCTTATAATCACTTCGAATTTTAGCTGCCGGTAAGACAACATCTAGGCGTGGCGTCGTGGCAGCGTGTTTGGCTATCATCTCGGAGGATCGGGTTCAAATCTGGTACCAGGACTAATTTTTTCCATTAGGTTGTTTGAATGCTTGAGTAAGCGAATGAAATAATTGTGTAGCAGAACTGGCGTGCGTGCTGGCATGTATCGAACAAAGTTAAAAACAAACCAATTAAGTAAAATCAATTGAGGGAGGTGATGGGAGGAATAAAGATGGATGCCGAGAAACCAGCAGCACCACATGGGCTGGTGTTGACCAAAGTAAGAGAAGAGAGAAGAATTTTTTTTGCTGATTAAACGTTTACTTGTGGGCTGAATAGAAGGCCGTTCAAATCTATAATGGAACTTCAAAGTTTCAATAAGAACTTAAATTTTGGGCTGAATAAAACGAACTTCGGCACATTGATTATGCTGATTAAGCTGTGTTCGACCTTTTTAACGAGACTTTTGGTTGCTTGGGATCTTACAATGTAAATTTGCCTTCACCGTGCTTCACCGAACAGGATATTTATGAAAAGTAGTCCACAGTTGATGCTTCCAAGGGTTCTGGTCCAGATAGAATACCTCCTGCTCTACTGAAACATTGCGCTGCATCTTTATCCACTCCGATCTCCAGTATCCTTATCCTTAACCGATCGGTAACTGAAAGATCGTTTTCCAATGCATGGAAAGTTGCGGCTATTTCTCCGATACACAAGTCTGGAAATGCTCACAGCGTGGAAAACTACCGGCCAATATCGATTTTAAATGCAATATCGAAGATCTTCGAAATTCTGATGCACGAGCAAGTGTATGCCGCTGTTAAACCTTCGAACTCGGAATATCAACATGGATTCGTCAAGAAAAGGTCAACAGTTACTAATTTGATGTGCTACGTAAGTTCACTGAATAAAAGTGTGGAGAAAGGTTGTCAGGTGGATTCAGTTTATATTGACTTTGCCAAAGCTTTCGACCGTGTGCCGCACAAAATATTGGTTGCAAAGCTGAATCGACTAGGTTTCCCGGCTTGGGCACTCGAGTGGATTGCCTCATATCTAACCGACCGTCAGGCTTTCACCAGGATACGAAACACGCGCTCACTAATGTTTGCCACACCGTCTGGAGTTTCTCAAGGAAGCCATCTCGGATCCTTGCTGTTTATAATCTTCGTGAATGACCTGTGCTCAACACTTCAGTCCGATACACTCCTCTACGCCGATGATCTGAAGATTTTCCGAAAGATCCATAACACTGTTGACTGTCTGGCCCTGCAAGCTGACATCGCTAGACTAGATGAGTGGTACCGCTTGAACAGAATGTTAGCAAACGTAAAAAAGTGTAAGATTATAAACTTTTCTCGTGCAAGAAGAACAATCCATTTTGACTATGTTAGAGATCAAGCAATCCAAGATGAGTTTGTGGAAATCTAGGCAATCCATGGTTTTCACTTCTAAAAATGTCATGAGAAATAAATTCATTCTTATTTAAGCTATTGAACAGTACAGTCTTTCATTTACAAGACACAATAGACTATCAACTAACCGGAGTTAGGAGTATTCTCGACCTAGGAGTGAAGATCGATAACAGGCTCACATTTGCAGAACATTGTCGTGATTTGTGGCTTGTTTTGCCACATGTCTCAGATCAGCATTAGTGCTGATCCGTTTCCCCGTCTTCTGCAGTTTGGCACTCATGCGGACCCTTGATGCAGACCTTTGATGCGGACCCTTGATGCGGACCTTTTGATGCGGACCCTTGATGCGGACCCTTGATGCGGACCCTTGATGCGGACCCTTGATGCGGACCCTTGATGCGGATCTTTGATGCGAACCCTTGATGCGGACCCTTTATGCGGACCCTTGATGCGGACCCTTGATGCGGACCCTTGATGCGGACCCTTGATGCGGACCCTTGATGCGGACCCTTGATGCGAACCCTTGATGCAGACCCTTGATGCGGACCTTTAATGCGGACCCTTGATGCGGACCTTTAATGCGGACCCTTGATGCGGACCTTTTGATGCGGACCCTTGATGCGGACCCTTGATGCGGACCCTTGATGCGGACCCTTGATGCGGACCCTTAATGCGGACCTTTGATGCGGACCCTTGATGCGGACCTTTGATGCGGATCTTTGATGCGAACCCTTGATACGGACCACCAAGCACAAGCACTACTTGTTGCTCATAAGAGCTTCGATTTCAGAATGACCTCTTAAGCGACCGGGTTGCTTTATTTATAGCGAGTGATACCCGCGCGTCACGTTTAAAACACTCGGGTGGGCAGAGGAAAACGCGAGTGGATTTTTTTCTTTCTTTTCTTCTTACCAGAACGCGCGTTCGCGTTGCTATGGGTTGCAGACCAAAGTGCATAGGGTTACCAACGGACAAATATAAATTTAACTATTTATATTTTTTTTATTTATTATTATTATTATTATTATTTCTAGTTCTAGTACATTATCCTACAAACATGTCGTGCTTACTTCTGCAAAAGGATTTGTACGCCGTCCAGGTGTGAGCTCCAGCTCAAAGCACACAATGCCTCCGTCTTGAACGAGTTCAACGATGTTTCCTAAGATACGCTCTACGGCGTCTTCCCTGGAATGACCCGATCCAACTCCCACCGTACGAGGAAAGGTGTGCTCTGATATGCCTAACCTCACTAGAAAAGCGGCGCGTCGAACTGCAGCAAGGTTTTATATTCGACACATTGACCAACCGTATTGACTGTGCATACATTCTACAACGTGTTAACATTTATGTACCAACGAGAACACTTCGACAGCGTCAGTTTCTTTCTATTCCTCACCACCCTACTGCCTATGGCCAAAACCACCCTATTGACAAGTGTTATGAACTTTTTAATTTAGTGTATAGTTTGTTTAATTTTAATATGTTCAAACGTCGTTTTAAAATAGGCTTAAGAAGTATTTCCTAGTTTTTAAGTCATCAGTCTGTACGGTAATTAAACCAAAGACGAAATAAAATTTAAAAAAACATGGGTTTCATCGCCCATCAGAAGACACCCGTCGAACTTGGTCATTACCTGGTGGTATAGATTCTGAGCACGGATTTTGGCCATACTATTCTGTTTTATAGTCCGATTTGGCCGATACGACTTGAGTCCTTCCCGGAGTCGAATTTTCCTCACGGTACTATAGGCAGCACCGGATTTTCTAGCCAAATCACGGTCCGATAAATTGAAACTCCTCTTAATCGTCTTCAAAACCTTGCCACGAAGTTTCCGGTCGACAGTTCCACTCCGACGATTGGCTTGAGGCTTCCGAATCTTCGTCAATGTTTCCTTATACCTTCGGCTTCCGTGTTGATTGTTTACATAGCACATTTGATTTGCGGAATGTCAAAAATACATACGTGAAGCTGACAAAATTCCCGACACGTGCGTGGGTGTCAAGAACATCCAAATCCGTCCACCAGGAGCGCAAAAATATAAGCAAAAGTTTGTTCCAATTCTAAATGAAACAAGATTTAGGTGAAAAAAAATTTGTTTCAGACAGCAGAAACTAAGACGAAGCAAATTATAAATATTCTAAAATATACGATTCAGTTTTTAAACAACTTTCAATGGAAACGAAAATGAAATTAAAAATTAGGAACGGTTTTGGAAAAAAAGGGGAACGCAAAAAACGATTTCCAAACTTCCTGCGAATCTCGGAAAGAACCTGTCTTGAAATCCCGGGAGCCTTTTTAAATTACTTCAAATTACAGGAGGATACAATTCCAAAGCTACAGTTTAATTTGACAGTTGTTTTCCTCTGTTTTTCTGTCCTGAAAGAGTCCTGTAATTCCAGCTGTTGAAAATACAGGATGAAACCGTCCCGGCCACAGGAGAAAACATTGATGTTGCATTATTTAGCACATAACAACTAGGGTGTCCCAAAAACGCATAATGTATCTATAGGAAATGATAGATTAAAGGGTGAAGGAGCAACTTTGTTGAAAATTTAAAGTTTGTAGGTACTGCACTACGAATTTACGATTTCGGCTTTATAAGTGAGGTTGAGAGTTGCGACTGTTTAACTTATAAAAAAGGTCTCAGGATTCAATAGAATCATTGATAAAGTACTCTATCATATACCAATTAATTAAAATGCAAAAGATTAAAGTGATTAAAGGTCACCTCACCATGGCTCGATCATTCACAATCAAATCACTTTGATTTGGTTTGTTTACAATCCGGCACGCCCACCTTCCGTGCTAGCCGGCAATTGGTCGATGGGTCCGATATCAGTTAGTAATCAAAAATTTGTGTAACAACTTTACTCCCACACCCAGCAACACGTGTATTGTTGGCCGAAGGCTCACAAAAATAGAAAATCGCGCCATGTTCCTTCCATATCAGCTTGTCTTGGCCGGCAGACTTTCTTCCCGGCGCGTCAAAACATTAGGTTCCCCAACAAGCGCCAAATTGAACGCAACCGATTGAGTGCGAAATTGATGAGGTCAGTCGGACCCGCAAAACAGGTTTAAACGACGACAGAGAGATGGCCTATATAAGCTCGCTGCCGGGTCTTCACCGGTCAGATCGTTAGGGAGAGAGTACACCGGGTGGTGGCGCCTGGTTTCGGCTTTTTTTGCTTTCGATTTTTTTGGGGACTCGGATTTTTGGGGGAAAGTTTTTTGCGCCTTTTGGGCATTCAATTAGTTTAGTTAGCGAGTTGCTTTGGTCTAGGCAAAATGGCTAGAAGCGTCGGGTTGCGTTTGGCTGTTTTGGCATTGATGGTAGGTTCGGTTTTTGCCTATCAGGTTAAACCCCGGAACTATGAGAAGATCGTCCAGCAGCAGAAGAGGTTCAATGGTGAGAGAACCCTACATTGTTCATTCAAGGTTGTAATGATCAATTTATATTAATTTACAGAGAAATTCGAGCAAGAGTTCCTGGAAGAGCACCTAAGGTACACTGAAACAGGCAAGAAGTCGGACCGACTTCAGGAGATGTTTGAGTATCTTCGTCAGAAACCGGATATGTACCGGCAAGAGTTGGAGAATCATCCACTTCCGTATGTAACCACTGAGTGTACTGCTTGTAGAGCTCTTTTCACGACCTATCTAACGTATCGACGGGTGTTGAATTGGGATCGGGCTCGGATCGCTGCTCAAGCTGCCTCGACCTGTGAGTCAATGAACATTTTGACCCCGGAAAACTGCGTCAAGATCATCGACAAGAATATCGACATCTTCCTGCACATCATCGATAACCGGCCGAATTTGTCAGCCCAGACTATGTGCGGTATTATCTTTCAATCCGGAGCCTGTGTTTTGGAAGATCGGGAATTCCTCGACTGGACTATCAACGTAGCAGCTGGAGGTACTCCGATCACCCAATCTAAAAGTGGACCATCTCGTTCAGCCAACGATATCAAGATTGTACATCTGACGGATCTGCACTACGATCCTCACTATAGAACTGGATACAATGCCGTTTGTGATGATCCTTGCTGTTGTCGACAAGGTCAAGGAATTCCGGCAGATCCCGCAAACGGAGCTGGCGAATGGGGAGACTATCGCGATTGCGACTCTCCGTGGAAGGCCGTTGAAGACGCTGTTCGCCAAGCTGCTCGAAGCCATCCGGATGCCACCTACGTTTACCATACCGGAGATATAGTCGATCACGGAGTTTGGGAAACGACCGTACCTGGAAACATCGCCTCGATCACTCGTACCATGAACCTGCTCAGAGATTCTTTCCCCGGAAAACCGATCTACAACGTTTTGGGTAACCACGAGATTACTCCGACCAACGTATTCGCTCCTAGTCACGTGACCATTGCCGATTTCTCACCCAGCTGGGTCTACAGCCTAGTTGCGGAACAGTGGTCGCAGTGGCTACCGGCTGACACCCGAGCAACCATTACCCAAGGTGGTTACTACACGGTCCTAGTTCGGCCAGGTTTCCGTATCATCGGTCTTAACAACAACGATGCCTACGTCTTCAACTGGTGGCTCATGTACGACCCAGCCTATCTCCGGAACCAACTACAATGGCTTCACGACACCCTCCTCAGAGCCGAGCAGGCCAACGAAAAGGTCCACATCCTGGCACACATTCCTTTCGGAGCCGGAACCTGCTTCGTCACCTGGAGCCGTCAGTACCGCAGGATTTTGGAACGTTTCTGGAACACCGTTCAAGCTCACTTCCACGGACACACCCACGCCGACGAGTTCAACGTATTCTACTCCCAGAACGGACAGCACGCCATCAACGTCGGCTTCAACGGAGGTGGTACCGTACCCTTCAGCAACTTCAACCCGAACTACGTCGTGTACTACGTCAATCCAACTACCTATGTAAGCTTTAAACTTAACATTCCTCACACAAAAACTTCTAAAACAATTATTCTCAACAATCCACAGGAAGTTACCGATTTCGAGTCGTTATACTTCAACCTGACCGAGGCCAACATGTTCCCGACTCGTAACCCGGCCTGGAAACCACTTTACTCCTTTGCCCGAGACTTCAACGTCCCTAACGTATCGCCAGCAGCCCTCGATACACTAGCGCGTCGTTTCGGATCAAATCCGGCAGAACTACATCGCTACTGGGAGAAGAAGGTCAAGTACGGAGATCCGTTCCTGGAGATGGGCTGCGATGGAGACTGTCTGATGGGTCACCTGTGCGATATTGTGTCGAACGAGGCTAACGACGATCGGAAGTGCAACGAGCTGGTGGCGCTGTTCCGCGAGGTTCCCGATGAGCTGTGGGATTTTAAGAAGTGAACTGAATAATATTAATGGTTTTTATAAAATCGGCTTTTGATATAAATCAAGCAACAAGTCGTTTACATGTTCTTCGGACTAATATTGAGAACTCCATCTGAAAATTCAGAAATAGAATTCCGATTTTTTTCTGTCCGGCATTGTTGAAATAACTCTCATGACAGACATGCCGAGAACTGATGAGTCCATTACCAGGAGGCTGTATTGAGTTTTTTGGTGTGGGGAATGTGGCGGGCCATTAAGGAAATATAAAAAAGAAATAATAATAAAAATTTAGGGACCAATTACCAGGAAAAAAAACTTATTTTCCTGTATTCAGAGTGTTTTGATACTGTTTACAACTATAAACGTTTGTTAGAAATCTTTATCTACTTTCGAATTTGGATGAGAAGCAGTCTCAATCTGATTAGTCATTTTTCGACAGCAAAAGTCAAATTTCAATCAGCAGAAGTGTCGACCAGCATTTTTCAGTAGCTTTCAGTCAAAAAGCAAAAGTTCCACTCCAGTTAAATATTTTCTATCGGAAAAAGTGTCATTTAAACACTACCAATTGATTTCAAACATCGCAAGTCAACTTTCACACTTCGATCAACAGAAGTCTCGATCGGATTTGTCGACGTTCATTAGCAAAGGTCATTTTTGTCATATTTCTTATGTTTGTCCTGAATCAAAGCAATCGAAAGATTTCCTTTAATTCAACCACGGTACCGTGGCTCGGGAATCTTTCGATTGCTTTGATTCAGTAGAATTATTCAACCAAGTAGGCTCACAACACATATTAAAGTCATTTTTGTCTTTTTAATAACATTTAGGAAGTTTAGATGTTTAATTATCAGTAGGAGATTGAAAATGATTTACTCTTTAGATCTCCTGAACATCAGAAATTGAAGTATGAGTTTGATTCGACAATACTTTTTGATAATTTTCTGAGACATCTAATCTATGTTAGCTGTACGAAACGTCCACGAACAGAATTAGGTAATGAAAAAAACTCTTCAGACCTCGGGAGCACAACAGATTAATTTTTTGACCAGATTTCACACGTCTGGACTGGAGGAGGTAGGAGTGTCTTATCAATGGTTATCAACTGTTGAATCCAATTTCCATATCGAATCTGTACGTTTATGTAACCTTTACAGCTATCAGAGATAACTGCTGACTACAATCTCTCGCATCCTATAAAAGCAAGATGACAATCGAACACAATTTGATAGCTATCGGCATAAGTCTACTGAACAGAGAAGAACCATGAGGTTCACAAGTGCTACCGTGTTAGTGGCAGTAGCTCTCATTTGCACATCTTACGGTTATCAGGTCAAACCACGTGACTACAACCTTACGGTTCAAAGCCTCCAGAAAGAATATGGTACGTTCCACAGTATTTTTGAAAACCTTTTTTCTAAGTTCAAACAAATTGCTTCTTAACAGTGAATTTGGAGCAAGAATTCCGGCAGGAGTTCCAACGATGGCGCCAAACTGGAGAGAAAAGCGCCCAAATGATGAGTATGCTGGATAAATGGCAGTTCCCGGAGCAACAACGCGGCACCGATCTGGAAGATCTACCGATCTCGCGGGAAGGTGAAATGTGCGGCCTCTGTAGAGCGGTTGCAACCCAGTTGATCGAGCTACGCAAATCGGGAGCATCAAGGCAGGAGCTGTTCGACGTCAGCTATGATCTGTGTATTTCTTTGAAGGCGGAAGATCCGGTGGTGTGTCGCCAATCGATCGGTCTTAATTTGGATGTGTTCCTTTATATTGTGGACACTCGACCGGATTTGAGGGTCGATAGTGCATGTGCAGTGGCTTATCAATCATCGGCCTGTCTTTTGGATGACTCCGAATACATGGATTGGACTGTTAATGTTGATCCTGCCAAGAAACCAATTACTGTGAGTGTAAAGACATACATACATGTAAGTTTTGATCCTTTGACTGTAATCTTGAAAATATTTTAGGGTTCTAAAGCCTTCAACCAAAGGCGTAGTCCGAATGACATCAAAATCGTGCAGATTACGGATTTCCACTATGATCTCAAATATGCTGTAGATCACAATGCAAACTGTGGACTGTTGGCCTGTTGTCGTAACGATCAGGGAATCCCGGAAAACCCAGAAGATAGAGCCGGTCGTTGGGGTGATTATCGACAGTGTGATACTCCCTGGGATGCTGTTGAAGATTTGATCGATCATATCGCAGAGAATCATCCGGATGCACAGCTTGTCTATCACACTGGGGACGTCATTGATCACGGAACCTGGGACACCTCCGTCGGATCCAACCTGCGTAGTATGGATCTTCTTCAAAGGAAACTTCGTGAGACTTTTCCACGAACTCCGGTTTTCAACATTTTCGGTAACCACGATGCTCATCCCACTGATCTGTTTGCACCTAAATCTGTAAGAGAACCTGAGTTCTCCATGGGCTGGTTGTATCACTACTCAGCCAGTACCTGGGGTCACTGGCTACCACTGTCCAGCCAAGCCACTATCAAAACCGATGGGTACTACTCGGTCTTAGTTCGACCAGGCTTCCGGATCATAGCTCTCAACAACCAAGACTGCTACACCCAGAACTGGTGGCTCCTGTACCAGCCAAATTACCCGGTTCATCAACTCCAGTGGTTGCACGATGAACTACTCCGGGCTGAACGAAACGGTGAAAAGGTTCACATTTTGGCTCATGTACCCTACAACTCGTACACGGCGATGTTCAGACCGTGTCAGAGGGAGTTCCGTCGAATTGTTGAACGTTTTTACGATACCATCAGCGGCCAGTTCAATGGCCACACTCATCGTGACGAGTTCTACGTTTACTACTCGAAGGAGCAGCCCCAGTATGCTCTCAGCGTTGCATGGAATGGAGGCAGCGCCACTCCGTGGAGGTTCGTTAACCCCAACTACGTGGTGTATTACGCTGACCCTGTCACCTACGTAAGTTATAATCTCGAATATAGTTTCCTAGTATTTTTGAATTAAAATTTAATCCAACCAACAGGAGGTTACCGATTTCGAGTCGTACAGCTACAACCTAACCGATGCTAATCTGTATCCGGAACGTCGCCCAGAGTGGTACAAAATGTACTCGCTGACGGAGGATTTCGGTATTTCGAATGGAAGTCCAGCGGAAGTGGATCGTGCGTTGAAGAATCTGGCTCACCCTAGCTCTCGGGGTCAGCTACTGAGATATTGGCAGTATAAGATCAAGTTCGGGGAACCGTTACTGGCGCAGGGCTGCGATGATGAGTGCTTGCTCGGGCATCTGTGTCAGATTGTGGTCAGCGAGACGGACGATGGCACTAAATGTGATGAGTTGAGGGAGATTTTCTATGAAGAATAGGAGTTCAATTTTGTTAATGTTTTGTAAACTTTAAGTCCAGGGCAGCTCTAATACCTTTTTATTTAGTTTGGATTCTATTCGTTTTACCATATCTTTGGCATTTGTGACTTTATTACAACGTTGCAGTTGGCAGACAGTTATTGTTATGTTGAGTTCGGTGTTTACTCTAGGACTCTAAATCGAGGACATCGGCTCAGGAGGCAATTGATTTGCCAATCACAAGCCCACAAGCACTTATATCACCCATAACAGTCATATAAGAAACTTTGAAATACAAGCACCATAGTCCTAGATCTCATAAAAAGTTCTTATAAATGAACCTTAATTCAGATAAGGCATTTTAAAACAATTCGCCAATAAGTTGTTAGACTTTCGTGTAAGTATGAAACCTACCACTCCCACCGGCGTGTAAATAAGAGAGTCCCTTTCTAGACTGTTACCATCCGATTCGGTAAACGGAACAATATTGAGGAAACTCCCTGAACAACGCCTCAGGGTCGGCTTGAGCTCGAACGATAAGGCTAGCCAAGAAAACACTTCGCTCACTATTAAACCTCCCACGTTTATTGATTTGCTGGTCTTGTTCGTGTACACTCGAATGTTGAACCCACCCCTTAACTATCTCCTACCTCTTGTTCAGCTGCACCTCGTGGGGAAACCTTCCGTCGTTATGGTGCTCCGTCGTGGGTACGGGGGTTGTTGGATGGCGACGACACCCACACCGGATGATGACGGAGAGGAATTTTGGTTCTTCGTTTGCAGCTCCAAGATCACAGTAGATTGGCGAAAGTCTGGCGATAGGCTGGGCGGACCTTCAGCACGGGTTGGCCGACGTGCAAACGACGGCGACGATTATAACTCGGGAATGGTAATGACCTTGGACCTTCTCCCTAGGTCGGTCGCGGTTTTACTGGCTCGTTGCAGCATCAAACGAGCGAACTCAGCGGTTTGAGTTGGTTGACCTACTAGCACTTGCGGACTCGTGCTTAGGCCGCAACACTCAGGCGGACTACCGCATGTGGACAATTGTTTGATAAGTCCAAGACTAAGATGATGAACCAGGATGTCCGCGTGTCGGTCCCAAGCACACTCTCGGGTACGCTGTAGCGTGGTGGCCGTCAAAATACGGGTGAGTATGGGTAAACTTTAGGGGCCCTGGAATTCAGGATAGGGGGGTTTTTAATTCACGGCGATACTGGACGTACAATGTAGCTACGGGGAGTGGGTTGAAGTTTACCTGGAAATCCTTGGGAATCTTTGACACTTCCGGATTTCACACACTTCACCACTGGGCACAGATTTTGTTTCACGGCGCGCTATTTTGTGATGTTGCCTTAGGCTTTCAGTGATGAAATGGCCGATCATTTACCCCGTAGCTGCCCTGTTCTTTCGCCTCCCTATCCTGTGCCACATTTCGCCTCGCCTCGCCTCGCCTTACATCTTCGCCTCGCCTCGCCTCGCCTTTCATCTTCGCCTCTTCTCATCGTCGCGCCTTTTCGCCTCGCTCTGGTAAAACGCTGCCCTCTGGTGGTGGGGATGTCGTACTCGGCCCTCGAGGTTGACGCGTAGAGGTTTTGGGTTGGGTGAACGTAGGGTGATTTTTCGCTACGCAAAGCACTTTCTCGGCACAAAATTTCAACAATATTGACAGAGAACCTACCCGTTGGTACAAGACCTCAGGGCGGTACGCTTATCAAACAAAATCGCAAGGAGCTTCCAGAATGCATTCAGACTAACCCCAAGATTGCACTTCTCTTAACAATGGTTTATCTCACTCTTGAGTTGCACAGTAAGGTAGTAACAATAATGGCACGATACCAGAAGAGCCAAGCCCTGGTGGATGCTGCCGATCCTGGTACGGGGTGTCGGTAAGGTTGACGTTGTAGACGGGTCAGCGAGTGGACTAACTGGTCCGATGACGATGGCGGCCCCTTTTCTTCGAATACAGCGTTGATCTCGATTGGTTTAGTTAAACAGTGGCCTTTCAAGTAACGGGTGGTCCACTGTCCTGGGTCAATCTTAAGGTTCGGAGATGTACAATCGACCGGTACTACCGATCGTGGGTTAACCGTGGTTGTGGCAGTTATTCCCGTCGCTATTGGTGGAAGAAGGAGATTCCGTCCACTGTATATTTTGTCCCAATACAAAGGGGTCCTGTATTAAGGAGACAGGAGAAAGGAGCGAGAGCAAAATGGCGGATGATCGGTGGCTGGCCTGGCTTATCTGGTGTCTGGCTGTTATTTGCACTTATGTAGTTTTGCTATCTTGATATATGTGTATACACTGTGGTGGTTTTTAGCAAAGTGAGCCAGCCCCAGGAAGCCGCGCTTGACCGGCCTTGAACCGCGAGTTTCAATTGTTGCTCTCGCTTTGCGATCGCTTCTCGTTCGTCGTATCGTCGGGACGTCGCTGCCGATCGTGTGTTTACCCAGGTCCCCGAAGCATCGACTATCTAAGTTGGCCCTCTGCTTGTGAGATGACAAATCATTACGGCTACATGCTGTTGACGTTCTTGCGCAGTCGTTCGTTACTTCGAAGGCGGTGAAAAACTTCACACACACTAGTCACTCACTGCGATACTCTACTTATTTTTGAAAAAGCTATATCTGACGCAGTCGATATTGATATATTTTCAACCTACGCCTACTTTTCCCAAGGGATGAATAACCTAATAGAATAACAATTCTTAATACAACTCTAACCATCGGTTCTCCCAAAAGGCTCAGTCAGCAAGAACCCCCCCCCCCCCCCCCCCCTCTCAAGGCTCAGGGTCAGCAACACTAGAAATTCGGAGTAAAAGAGTTCATTGTTTCCCGAACACGGTTTGCGGAACACTTTTCTTCCTCCCAAAAGTTGGTAGTTGTCCTACCTGTCCTACGAGTGTTGCTTCCACGAAACCCGTTAGATTTCATGTTCCTGATACATCGACGAACAATACCCACAAGCACAAGGTATTCCAACAACAAATCATCAAGCGGTGTATTTCCGAGAGCCGCCAAGTTCCAGAAAGGTCAACGACAACCACCAACCGGGACAACTTCTCACTTTTCGGTGGGGAGTATGTTCAGTCCGACAAGCGGACTGAGAATGGACGCGAGAGTGCCGCACCGAGAGAGCAAAACGGTTGCTCTCACTGAAAGCGAGATGTTTGCGCTTGGAATGTTCTAGGCGGTTCCATCTAGCGCGAGTCCGTATTTGTGTGCTTGCTCGTCAGCCTATTTAAGGGAGCATTGTTTATGCGCCTAGAGTCAGTCGTAATCAAACCGTCAAGAAGGGCGGAAGTGTATAAAAAAATGTAAATAATAGTAATAAGTGAAGAGAAAGTAAATAGATAGTAAGCCGAGAATTAAGTGCCTTGTTTCTTCTGGTGCTTCGCTCCAAGCCTAGCTCCCGGGTCCAGCTGCCACAATCGGCTCTTTTCAGAGCCCTCCCATTCAGAAAGAGTTTTGGATCTCGGTCAACCAGGCGATCGAGATCCCCCCGAGCCTTGGCCGCCAGGCAGCGTCATGAGGACCTGCCTCCACTGATGGGACAACCATGCGTGGTTGTCTTTTGCGGTCCAATCCCACGAGGGGAGCGGACCATCAGTGGTAGTTTCCCAAGCGCTCACATCGGATTGGCATTGGCCTCCAGGCAGACAGTCTTTGGACCTGCCTCCACTGTTTGGCAACCACCAGGGGTTGTCAAAGCCCAATCCCAGAAGGGGAAAGGGCAAGCAGTGGTAGTTTTGCCAAGCGCCGCACCCACAGTCCACCAATGGCTTTTCATGGTCACAACAGATACTTTTGACGTAGAATCGCGTCTTACGGCAACACTATAGGTGGACAAATTGAAATTTGCGAACGAATCTAGCGTCACGAAAAACGCCTCTTTCAAAGACATCCTATCTAAAGGATCCGGATCTATGATCCGATTATGTTGCATAATCCGATGATGTCCCATGGTCAGATTATGTCACATGGTCGATTACGCTGAATGATCTGATTATGTCATGGTCGATTATGGTCGTATTATGTCACATGGTCGATTTATGTTGCATGGTCGGGTTATGTCACGTGGTCCAAATCTGTTGCATGGTCGGATTATGTCACATGGTCCGGTAACGTGGCACGGTCGGATCATGTCACATGGTCGAATAACATTATACCTACTCCTGCATATTATAAAACGGATGCTTACGCTTGCTTCAAAACAAAACGCCAAATTGTTAAAGGTGACCACGATCATTTTTATTTATCAAAATTGATTGGTAGGCAATGTCGGCAACAGATGACAGTGTAATCACTTTGCGAAAAATTGATCGGATTTTCTTCAGAGTGTCCTGTCTGTTTGTCTGTGGTTGAAATATCGAGAAATCATGATTGGAGTAAAGGCTGAATTTTGGTTGTATTGTTTTGCATGGAAATAGAAGTTAAGTAGGTTTAGTTTTTTTCTTAGTCAGATTGTGGTTATATTGTGCTAATATTATGATTCCTTGGGGTAGATATCAGGGTATATTGAGTTATATCGAGAAAAACAGGACCTTACACTGAGTCCACCAACCCTGTGTGAGATTAATCGAATCATTTAACTATGAAAAAGTTTGGTTGTCGCTTGAAACCTTGGTCTTGTTGTAGTAGTCTCTCAAAAAAATCCTAGAAAAGCTGGTTTTCAACCGATTGGCGATCAGTACAAGTACAACTTCTCTGTTCGCCATTTTTATTCAACTGTCAGCCATAATTTATAGTAGGTACTAGGTACTAGTATACTAATTTCTCACCGAATGGATGTTGACGAAGTAATTTAGAATATTAATGAGAATTTTTGAATGAGCTCGAAAACATACTTACCATGGTAAGTGATTATTAAAATTCATGATAGTTGGTACGTGATTCTGCAAATCTATTAAACTTAGTTTGAAATGGAAGCCGGAATATCATGAAGTGGATATTTATACCGGATACTCAATTTAAGTACTTCGCCTATAAAAGAATAACTTTTTTTAAAGTAAACTCACCCAACCTGATAGCCAGTAGCACTTGTGTGCCGCTGAAAATCGCAAAAAGCCAGAAATAGTAACAAACTTGCTAGCAAAACCAATCAGTAGAACATAAACAATCGTTTCATAATACCTATCTCTACTTGGGGGGTTCTGCTGCTGCTGCTATCTTCGATGTTAACGGTCAGTAGGTGACATGAGATGCGCGAACTTGTTCCGTTTGCCGAGAATGACACCAGCAACGACGATTATTATCATCAACCAACGACGACGGGGGAAGATGATGTTGAACGATAGCAGCTGTACTACCTTAACTAGTAAAGGTAAGAGTTACATATTTTTTATTTTCTTCGGGCACTCCAGGCGAAGGAAGATAAGGCCTAAGAATTTGTCGCCCATGGTTGGCGAATGCAATTTTGTCCCTGCTTCGCCCATATAAAAAGTAACTGACCACAACTAAACAACGGTAGTCGACAATTCGGTTTCGATTGGAATCGATTGAGCTTTGATTAGTTTGGAGTAGGGAAGTTTCCGGGAGCGCAATGAGTTCGGTGTTGGTTCTGGTTCTGGTGCTGGGCCTATCCTTCGAATATGGGTTGGGCTATCAGGTGAAGCCGCATGGTTACAACGAAACCATTCTACAGATGCAGGCGCAATACGGTAAGTGAGTGGTTAGGAGGGCAGTGATTTTTCAAGTGTACTTTTTACTACTGGCTTATGGGAAATACTTCGGTTAAATTAAAAAATAGAAAAATTCATCTGAATCTTTTCAAAGGAATGCAAACATGATATGATCATTTGAGCTGTATTTGAAAAAAAAAAATGACAGACGCTCCCGAAAACTATCTATCATCGACAGTTTAAACTATTGAATTAGAGATACAATAAACTTTTAACGTACGAAATCTATGGGTATTAAAAATTAAATACCTACCTTCTTTGAAATTATCTCGAGTGTCATTTCACTTTCAAGTGCCTTGAAGCAGTTGGAACTGAATCCAGAAAACAAAGACGGATGTTACAAAACAATCCACTCGAAGGGATTTCCCGTATTAAAGGAAATATTTTTCCCATTTCAAGAACGCGTGGAGAAAGAATTCCGGAGGGAATTCCTCATCTGGAAGCAAACGGGCGTAAAAACCGATCGCTTCAACCAGATGCTCGATGCGTGGAAGTTCACCGAGCAGGATCGCCGCGAGGAACTAGAAAACCTGCCAATCCAGCGGGAAACCTTCTTCTGTACCCTGTGCCGATCGGTCGTTTCTCAGTTGATCGACATGCGCCGGGATGGAGCCACCCGGGAAGATCTCTTTGGAACCGTGTACGAGTTGTGCACCACTCTGCAGGTTCAGGAGCAGGACGTATGTTTCGGGGCCATCGATATCAACATCGACTTCTTCCTGTACATTTTCGATAACTCACCGGAGCTGCAGGCGGATAGCGTCTGTGCGGTGGTGTTTCAGTCCAGTGCCTGCATTCTGTCCGATCAGAGCTTCGTAGATTGGGAACTGCAAATTGATCCTCGGGATGAGCCTATTCAGGTGAGTTGAAAATTGTCATCGAATTCATCTCAAATTTTCGTTAAAATGTTAGAAATTAGCCATAAAATGTTCAAGAAGTCCTCAAATTTATTCGTGCAATGATTGCTTTCTTTCTCTGTTACAGGAATCCAAAGACTTCGACCACGTCCGGGGACCGAACAGCATCAAGATCGTGCACATCACCGATTTGCACTACGATCCGAAGTACGAAACGGGTTACAACGCCGTTTGCAACCGCCCTGCTTGCTGCCGTAACGATCAGGGAATACCGGAGGATGAAAGCGAACGGGCTGGCCACTGGGGCGACTACAGGGATTGTGACTCTCCGTGGAGGGTGGTTGAAGATGTGATCGATCACGTGGCCGAACACCATGGGGATGCGGATTATGTTTATCATACCGGGGATATCATTGATCACGGCATTTGGGAGACCTCATTCGCTCATAACATAAGGACGATGAATCGAGTTTACATGAAACTGCTGGAAGTATTCCCGGATACACCGGTGTTCAACATTTTGGGTAATCATGAAGCTCACCCTACGAATGTATTTGCTCCAAGTGAAGTTCGGCAGCTGGAGTTCTCGATGGATTGGCTGTACCGGTATTCTGCCGATGTTTGGGCCAATTGGCTTCCTCGTTCGACACAAACCACGATTACGATGGGAGGTTTCTACACGGTTTTGGTTAAACCAGGCTTCCGAATCATCGGCTTGAACAATCAGGATTGCTACACGTTCAACTGGTGGATCTTGTGGAGGCCGGAGTATCTGTCTCGTCAGATGCAGTGGTTGCACGATGTTCTGCTGCAGGCGGAAAGGAATGGTGAGAAGGTTCACATTTTGGCACACATTCCGTACAGTTCTTCTGGGTCTATGTTCCAAACATGTCAGCGGGAGTTCCGAAGAATCGTGGAACGGTTTTACGACACCATCAGTGGACAGTTCAACGGTCACACGCATCGTGATGAGTTCAACGTATTCTACTCGAGGGAGAACCCTGATCTAGCTATCAACGTTGCATGGAACGGTGGAAGTACAACGACCTTCAGCTTCGTCAACCCTAACTACGTTGTGTACTACGTTGATCCGGAAACATATGTGAGTATTCAAGGTTTTAAGGTCATGAAGTTCATGCAGAAATAGAACTCAAAGTATTATAACTTCTCCCAATGCAGCAAGTGACGGACTACGATTCGTATTACTACAACCTGACCGAGGCTAATCTGTACCCGGATCGTCCGCCCGTTTGGACCAAACTATACTCGTTCGCGGAAGAATTTGGAATTCGCAATCTTAGTCCAGCGTCCGTCGACCAGGTTGTCAGGCGGATGGGAACCCCAGAGGGTCGGGAAGATCTGCGACGGTACTGGCAGTTCAAGGTCAAAATGGGCGACCCATCGCTGGAGGAAGGCTGCGACGATGACTGTTTGTTGAACCATCTGTGCCAGGTTGTGGTCAACGAGTTGGGTGATGATTTCCAGTGCGAGCGGTTGCGTGAAACATTTTGGGAGGAATAAACGAGTGTAGGATACAAACTATCTGTGTTGCTGTATTTATTTGGGACAGCTCCTTGAACAACTACATATTTAAATGCAGCATGGATCTTCAATTTTCACGATACTCATAAGAAACTACAGGGTTAGAATTGAACCACACTTTGAGTCATCTCCAGAACTCATTAGCACCAATCCACAGATTCTTTCTCTAAGACAATCACGATCACAAGGTTCATCTATCAGAGGTCGAGCTGAGCGTGCACTCAATCGACGAAAATTGTTCTGTAAGGTCGTATTGGTAGCCATATTTTGGATCAGAGCACCCAAAGACTTCGGGGTCAGATCCCGAAGACTGTAATAGGATTTCATGCGGTATTCCAACTTCCACTGAGGACCTTTCCTAAAATCGGCATTCGTCTGTCGAAGGTCGTGGTAATACGTCTCGTGTTCATTGATTTCCTACAAAAAAGATACTGATCATCAAAATTGCTTTTTTTGGAACACGGCTATACTCACAAATCCCTGCTTTCCAACCCAGTAGATTCGGTAGTTCGGATTGACTCCACTGTAGGCCGCTAACGATCCAGCGTTCCAGGCCACGTTAATCGGTGTCGAAGCTCGATCGAAAAAGACTTTAAACTCATCCAAGTGAGTGTTCCCATTGAACTGACCCGTTATGGTATTGGCAAAGCGTTCGACAATCTTTCCGTATTGGATGGACCAATCTTTGAGCAGAATTTTGCTTCCGGCTGGCAGGTGAGCTAGAATGTGTACTTGTTCTTGATTAGTTTCCGATTCTAGCAACTCGTCATGGAGCCATTGAAGTTGTTTGGTGTAGAAGTTCTCAAACTTTGATAGCAGCAACCACCTGAAATACATATTTTACATGAAAATGGGTGTATGAACACTATGAGAAAATTATTTTTTATGAACGCTTTTGATTAAATCTGCACACCCACCAATTGTAGATGGAAGCCACGTTGTTGTTCAAAACAATTACTTTCAATCCTTCGACTGGTCTAACAGTGTAATATCCTTCATGGGAGGAGTTAAACTTAATCCCAGCCTTTTTGTACAGTTTAGTAACCAGTTGATCCTTCAATTCCTTGTAGAGATAACGATTTCCAAACTTATCCACCTCAAACGGGGCAAACAAACCTGCAGCATGACTATCGTAGTTTCCCAACGCCAAAATAGCGGAAACATTTGCAAATGCTCGACGAGCTCGCACCACTACAGCTGCCTTTCGCATATCTCTAACGACTTCCTCCTGGTTTGAAGCCCACAGATGATGATGCATGATATTTCCGGTCAAATAGATCCAATCGATGTTCGGATGCTTCTCAGCCATTTGCTCCAAACTCCGTTGAAAGGCATGAGCCGGTTGATCACAGTGTCCGTAGTCACCCCATCGGTTCGAAACAACGCGGAAAGGATCAACATAACGGCAGCAGGCCATGCTTCCACAATCACCCTTGGCGCCTACTACGTACGCTTGGTCCATGTGAATGTCGCCAATGTGAAGAACCCTGTAGAAACTGACAGAACGTTTTGGGTTCGATGATTTTAAGGGTTTTGGCGATATTTTGATTTGTTTTCTTATAGGAACGGGTTTCTTCTTGTCACTGCAACCGATATCCGCCAAGAGTTGTCTACAGAAATCATCTGCTGTTAAGGTAGGTTTTTGTTGAACCAGGTAGTAGAAGGAATGTACATAAATCTTAGCGATTCCTTCACAGACATTTATCGGATAACCTTCGAGTCGACACAACGTTCTACCAACAGCTTCCACCGTAAGTTTGGGCACTCTCATAGCGATAACCATTTTGATCAATGTATTGAACACTAGTCGGCATGTCAAACAACGCTTCGGCTAGAATTGAGGCACAGAAAGTTATTCTACTTTAAATAAATCTAGGTACAGCAAAATTTCAAACCTACATCTTCCGATTTCTGGATGTCTGTCAGTTCCAATGGACCCGGATGGGTTAGTTTGGCCAAAACTTTTGCATACTCTTCACTTACTGGCTCCGCCGTTAGGATTCCGATGTAGGATTTGAAAAACGTTTGTTCTTCAACGGCTACATCGACCCGAAGCAAGGATTTTGGGTTGATTTTTTGACCGGAGCTATAAACAATTGCTAGCAATATTATTGGAGTAATTGGACTTCTCATGATGGCATCGATGATATTTTATTTTCATGCGGATTTGCTTTTTATAGTTTCCGTTGGAGGGACTGAGAAGAAGTGACAATCTCAATAAGATTGCAACTTATCAACTTTATTGCGATCACTTTGACAAATGATTTGTTTGCACGGCAAAAGCATTGTGAGTGAAGGAACATGAAGCTTTTTGTATGACCCCACATTATTCCTTTATAACTACTCATAAAACGTTGTAATATGTATAATGTTAATTACGACTTTGATCTTATCAAGTTTTCGGTCGTTCCGGAGGAGATCCTTCAGGATACACTTTGTAGATACCTTTTCCATACTCCGTTTCATGCTTTGCGGAAAATTTTCAAATAACTGAGTTCGATTATATAAAACGACCTTAACTTCATTAAGACAGAACTCATGGTTGATCAATGTAGCTGTAGATGGTTCGTAATTCAGAGTGGCGGATAGAAAATACAACTTATTCTTGTGTTTTTTAACTTTACATTATCCCTTATCACTTCTATATCATCCCTTATCTCTGACCCCTTATCCCTTATCACTTATCCCTTATCCCTTATTCCGTATCCCCCATCCATGATCCCTTATCCCTTATCCCTCATCCCTAATCCCTCATCCCTCATCCCTAATTTCTCATCCCTGATCCCTTATCCCTTATCCCTTATTCCTTATCCCTGATCCCTTATCCCTTATCCCTTATCCCTTATCCCTTATCCTTTATCCCTTATCCCTTATCCCTTATCCCTTATCCCTTATCCCTTATCCCTTATCCCTTATCCCTTATCCCTTATCCCTTATCCCTTATCCCTTATCCCTTATCCCTTATCCCTTATCCCTTATCCTTTATCCCTTATCCCTTATCCCTTATCCCTTATCCCTTATCCCTTATCCCTTATCCCTTATCCCTTATCCCTTATCCCTTATCCCTTATCCTTTAACCATTATCCCTTATCCCTTATCCCTTATCCCTTATCCCTTATCCCTTATCCCTTATCCCTTATCCCTTATCCCTTATCCCTTATCCCTTATCCCTTATCCCTTATCCCTTATCCCTTATCCCTTATCCCTTATCCCTTATCCCTTATCCCTTATCCCTTATCCCTTATCCCTTATCCCTTATCCCTTATCCCTTATCCCTTATCCCTTATCCCTTATCCCTTATCCCTTATCCCTTATCTCTTATCCCTTATCCCTTATCCCTTATCCCTTATCCCTTATCCCTTATCCCTTATCCCTTATCCCTTATCCCTTATCCCTTATCCCTTATCCCTTATCCCTTATCCCTTATCCTTTATCCCTTATCCCTAATCCCTTATCCCTTATCCCTTATCCCTTATCCCTTATCCCTTATCCCTTATCCTTCATCCCTTATCCCTTATCCCTTATCCCTTATCCCTTATCCCTTATCCCTTATCCCTTATCCCTTATCCTTTATCCCTTTTCCCTTATCCCTTATCCCTTATCCCTTATCCCTAATCCCTTATCCCTTATCCCTTATCCCTTATCCCTTATCCCTTATCCCTTATCCCTTATCCCTTATCCCTTATCCCTTATCCCTTATCCCTTATCCCTTATCCCTTATCCCTTATCCCTTATCCCTTATCCCTTATCCCTTATCCCTTATCCCTTATCCCTTATCCCTTATCCCTTATCCCTTATCCCTTATCCCTTATCCCTTATCCCTTATCCCTTATCCCTTATCCCTTATCCCTTATCCCTTATCCTTTATCCATTATCCCTTATCCCTTATCCCTTATCCCCTATCCCTAATCCCTTATCTCTTATCCCTTATACGTTATCCCTTATCCCTTATCCCTTATCCCTTATCCCTTATCCCTTATCCCTTATCCCTTATCCCTTATCCCTTATCCCTTATCCCTTATCCCTTATCCCTTATCCCTTATCCCTTATCGCTTATCCCTTATCCCTTATCCCTTATCCTTTATCCCTTATCTCTTATCCCTTATCCCTTATCCCTTATCCCTTATCCCTTATCCCTTATCCCTTATCCCTTATCCCTTATCCCTTATCCCTTATCCCTTATCCCTTATCCCTTATCCCTTATCCCTTATCCCTTATCCCTTATCCCTTATCCCTTATCCCTTATCCCTTATCCCTTATCTCTTATCCCTTATCCCTTATCCCTTATCCCTTATCCCTTATCCCTTATCCCTTATCCCTTATCCCTTATCCTTTATCCCTTATCCCTAATCCCTTATCCCTTATCCCTTATCCCTTATCCTTCATCCCTTATCCCTTATCCCTTATCCCTTATCCCTTATCCCTTATCCCTTATCCCTTATCCCTTATCCCTTATCCTTTATCCCTTATCCCTTATCCCTTATCCCTTATCCCTTATCCCTTATCCCTTATCCCTTATCCCTTATCCCTTATCCCTTATCTCTTATCCCTTATCCCTTATCCCTTATCCCTTATCTCTTATCCCTTATCCCTTATCACTTATCCCTTATCCCTTATCCCTTATCTCTTATCCCTTATTCCTTATCTCTTATCCCTTATCCCTTATCCCTCATCTCTTATCCCTTATCCCTTATCCCTTATCCCTTATCCCTTATCCCTTATCCCTTATCCCTTATCCCTTATAGGCAAGATTGTCGGAAAAAAATTTGCGTTTTTGTGAAAAATAATTCTTATTTTCTGGTATTTGACCCAAAAATTCTGTGATGGATTTCTGTGATGCTGTTTCCTTCAATTTCAAAGAAAATTCTTGATGAATTGGGTTTTTTCACATTTTTGTTGGGCAAAATCAATTACCATTACTAATCTTCTACTTTTCGAATTCAAAATAAGAAATCTTTATTTAATATAGTCCAAAAAAATTACAATTTCGGAAATTCATTCAAATTTTAAAAATTCTGTGAAATCTGTGGAAATTTCAAAATTCTGTGTTCTGTGACACATATTCTGTGATGAAAAATTACTCAAAATTCTGTGAAATTACAGATTTTTCTGTGATTTCGGCAACCTTGCTTATAGGTTTGAAAAAATGGGTTTAAAATCTAAATGCTTAGGGCCCCACAACATGTCTCATAAATATCAACTGCTGGGCTCACATATTGTTCGATTTTATCAATGAGCAGTACGTAAGTTATAAGTACTGACAATTTTGTAAAAAGTTATTGAAGTAAGAGACGAAAGTAGAGGAACTAAAAGAAAGCACCTGAATATACATAGGTACGAAATTTTGTAAACGACTTCTTTGCCAAAAGGCTAAATTTGTTTATCAAGTCAAAGGCAAAACACTACCTCAAGAAACCAAAAAAAAAAAGAAAACAGCTCGCCACTGGGCAAAAATTATCCTTAATCCGGTTGAGTTGAACAAGAAGTTGAGTAGGCGAACATTATTCAAAATGAATGACTAGCTACTACGTTCTAATTCTAGTCTACATAGAACTTGACCACCGTGAATATTATGTAGATTACTGAACGCAAAGTGTTGTATTGATAGCAGCAATTTCCATATAACGGGTTAGATAATTACAGGGGTTTAAAACATTGTATTTTAGCAGCTAGACAAATTCTTATTTATTACACCTGTTGTTGACCAGTTCCTCTTTTCAAAAACAGTTAAGCAAATTGTTCCTGTAACACAAGAGTAAACAAACTATTTATTTAAGTGGCTCGATGGCTCCGTATAGCAATTTAAAACACTGCCAACTTGATCGGTTTCCTTCAGTGCGCAAGATGGATTGCCCAATGATTATTTGTTCATTGCTCCTAGTAACGGCAATCATTGCTGAAGCAAACGGACAAAGTAGTCCGGTTTCGTGTACCTTCAATTATTTGAGTACTTTAAAGGTGATCACGTGCTAGAACGGGGTATTTACAGTTGTTCTTTTTTTTTACAATCATCAGGTGATGCAGAGAGACATTTTGGCAATGCGTTTGCAGTGGGCTTTAAAAAGGAAAAAATGTCGAACCAAGCTAAACAGATCCTTTGGTGTCTCAAATCCCCCGAAACTCCCGTCATCTTGTCGCAGATACCCAATTGTGTGAAGGTAGGTTGTTAAACCTTGGAGGAACATCGGTCTATTTTTTGTGGCAATAATATTTTATGTTACAAAATTGGTCTTTGTAGCCTGAAGATTGTTTACTGTGCCGAGTGGCTTTATCAACGTTGATCGCCAGTTACAAACAGGTTGAACAGGCTGACAGTACTAAGGTACAGGCAACCATGCAAATGGTTACCGGAGGGCTCTGTCAAGCGGCCGGATTTGCCGAAGATTACTGTAAAGATTTGGTGAAGCTGTATTTGGTAAGTGGGATAAAGGGGGCAAGTCAAATTTGAATGAAACAGAAGGTGTGCTAAGAAAGGTTCATATAAGTAGCGAAAGATGGTCGTATGGAACCAAAAAATTTAACTGTGACATGAATATAAATTTTTCTCAGTACCTTTTCATACCATTTCAAAACATTTATTTGTATGTTAAATTTAATCCACCCTTTTGAACATCCAAACCAACTACAGGGTCCAATCATTGAAATCCTTCGCAGAAGACCGAACATAACCGCAAACGACGTTTGTTCGATGGCCTTTGGTCCGGATGGTTGTACCCAAGGAAGCATGTTCAAGGATCCGTCTTTCAAACCGGTCACGATTCCGGAAACGGACTTCAAGACAGATGTGTCCGTATACTATGAGGACGCAAATCCAATCAAAGCGATTCACCTTACCGACATTCACTACGATCCTGAATACAAGGCGAGCGAGTCCGGCGAAGCGCTGCGAAATTGTAAGAAAACGCTAGGTTGTTGTAGGGCTACAACGGGATCGACTTATGAGTGGGGTAGCTACCAGTACTGTGATACACCTAGGAAATTGCTTGAAAATAGTTTTCAGAGTATAAACAGTGCGCATCCTGATGCAGCGTTCATCTACGTTACGGGAGATCTAATAAGGCATCACTTAGTGGAAGTCGATTTCGAAGTCTTTAAGAGGGACGCCAAGTTTGTTTTTCGAAAGCTGATGGATTCATTTCCCAACAAACCGATTCTATTTGCTGTAGGCAACCACGATACCGATGTTTTTGGAATGTTTTCACCGGAGCGATGGAACTTGAAATCGGTTGGACAGAGTGAAGTTTACAAATTTCTCAAGAAGTGGATCGAGAAGCTCTGGAACAATGGTAAAAGTGAGGAGAAAATTCAGTGGCCAAAGATAGCGGCCGAAGGTTATTACTCGGTTTTGTTGAACGATCAGCTCAGGGTTGTAGTTCTGAACAGTAACGTCGCCTATTTCTACAACTGGTGGCTCTTAGTGGAACATTTCTACGACGATCAACTCCAATGGCTTCAGGATGTTCTGCGAGACGCGGAGATGGAACACGAAAAAGTGCACATTCTATCGCACATTCCACCGAATCATTTTTCGTTGCTCCCCGGATGGTCCGAACAGTTCCAGCGAATCGTTCATCGTTACCGGAAAACTATCGCGGCTCAGTTCAATGGCCACTCGCACTTTGACGACTTCACCCTTTTCTACGATCTTGATGACCCATCAAAACCCATAAACGTCGCTTGGAATGGAGGATCGATCACTCCACATGTGGCTAGGAATCCAAATTACCATGCGCTTACAATCAGTGGTCAAACTATGGTATGACTTTTTTTAGATTGAACCTTACAACTACAAAATTTATCTTTTTTATTTATTTTTAGGAAGTCACCGCTCTGGACATCCACTCCCTAGACTTGACGGCTACCAACAAGCAGAATAAGGCGAATTGGTCCTTGCTCTACTCTCTTCCCAAGGCTTTTGAAATTGAGGACCTCAGCCCGGAATCCCTTAATAAGCTGGTGCTGAGCATGGCCGATGAAGAGTGCCTGCTAGACGAGCTGTTCAAGATGAAGACACGTAACGGACCTCGCTTCCAGTTGCCCATCAAAGCGGAATGTAAGGAGGCGGTCCTGTGCGATTTGGTCAGCACCAACTGGGCCAACCGGACCAAGTGCGACTATCTGTTGAAAGGCGTCGCTTGGCCGCGGTCTGGCGGGAAACATTGTCGGTTGCAGTAATTTTCGAGAAATGTAACTCTCCGATTTTTCATAGAATGAAAGCTAATTCTACTTAATTCGGGAATGTTTCAATAAATTTATATATGACTATTATTCCTGATCCAAAAATAGAATTTCGAAAATTGGTAAAAAAATCTTTGAAATTACTGTAAACATTTGCAGAAACATCATTCAAAATATATAAACACGTTGTTCTTCTTAAACTAAAATATCAAGTTCCTTCAAGGTACAAAATTTTTTGACATCCGCATGAATTGTTACTACAAGTGTTTTCCATCAACTGCGTTCGGAAAAATATGAAAATTTTGAACTGTGATCCCCCCATCTGGCTTCTAAAGGCCAGAAAACGCATTTTAAAATTGTGATCCTAAATTAAGCTCAAAATCGCCGAAACACGCTTCTAAAGGCCAGAAAACGCATTTTAAAGTTGTGATCCCAAATTAAGCTCAGAATCGCTGAAAAACGCTTCTAAAGGCCAGAAAACGCATTTTAAAGTTGTGATTTCAAATTAAGCTCAGAATCGCCGAAAACGCTTCTAAAGGCCAGAAAATGCATTTTAAAGTTGCGATCCCAAATTATGCTCAGAATAGCGAAAAAACGTCTCTAAAGGCCAGAAAACGCATTTTAAAGTTGCGATCCCAAATTAAGCTCCTGAAATCAAAATTGATTTCAGGACTTTGAATTCAGTCATACGTCATGGATGGTATATTCGCGGTCATTTTCGAATTTCTCAAACTCTGAGCTCTCAATAAAATCGTTTTGATGGTTCGAAACTCACCCGTGATTTGTTGCTGAATGTTAAAAAAAAACGTTTACATGTAACTTTTACTTTTACTTTTAGTATGGGTAAATTTAAAATTTCGATTTGAAAAAATTGAACATGATTTTACTGTTCACTCTATAATCATGCCAATGTATCTATTTTGAGCCAATTTATAAATTCTCTATAATAAAAATTATCTACTGAACACCCGATCAAGGAAGAAACACAAAATTATATTTAGATGAAATATTTTGATATTATTTTTTTTTTCAAATAATGCTATAATTCGGTACTCATAGAATGTTAAATAATCTTAAACTATTTAAAAAATCTATACGATCATAGCTTGATAATCAGGTTTTAATATTGCCATTACGAGATTATATCTCATTCAAATGGCATATTTTGATATTGACCAGAACAACCTTACAGCAAAATAACTCTTCAAGATATGAATGCTTTGAAAATAATTTCTAGTGGAATGTCAATAAACCGCAGTATTCGCTAGAAGTACGCTCCATTTTTGGTTTCCCAAATAAGATTCAATTTTGTGAGACTGTAGAGCGAAAAATCATTATGAGATATTTCGATAATCATTTAGGATATATCAACTACAAATCGTATAGCAATTGTATGCAAAAAAAATTGTCGTTGAGGGATAAGATTCGAACTTATCTTTTTCACCATCACCCAGCTTACCAGCCGCGCGTCTTTGCCTACTTCTCTACCTTTGCTTGTTAGGGTGCCGTAAAATTTGCGAATGGGAATTCATATACGTGAACCTGATGTATTAGAATTTTGATGGATCGGAATCGAATGATTATTTAGAATTTAAAAAGGGAAGCGTGCGCACGGAAATAAGGCTGCCGTTTGCATGGATTGATGGGAAAAGGATGAAAATGGGTGGGGAATGGGACGCACAGCTAATCTTGGCCGGTGGTCAAGATAGTTACATACACACGAGAGTGCCCCTGATGACCCGACTTTTGAAAAAGTTATGTGCTGCAGGCTTAAATTGTTCCTAGGCCAAGTGCAAAATCATATGCCAAATTTGGGCCAGATCGGATCACGGAAAGGGGTCGCTCAACAAGCCTGAAGTTTGTATGGAATTTTAAGACAATTTGTTCGTAAGGAACATGAAAAACCAGTTTTTCATGAATAACTTTGGTTTCCTCCGGCCAATTTCTTTTGAAAATGGGTTTTCTTAAAGCCTAAATTATGACAAACATTTTATCCCAAGACTGCAAATCGAATCGAGTTAAAATAATAAAGTTATTAGGCTTCAAAGGCCTGGCATCCGTTGGGAGACGGATACGCTGTTTTGATGGCTGCGAAGGGGCTCGGATCTTTGGTCTTGTTCGGAGGACTCGAAATGGGTCTCATATCCCCAGCAGCTTAAAAGATCTGCAATTTGATGCATCTACCATCGACTAGAATTGACCCTTACATTTGGTCAAGTTTTTTGAATTTTTATTTCAAATATGTTTTGTTGGCTTTATATTTGGATTTGGGTCATTCCGAAGAAATGAGCCGGTATTTTAATATTATTTTTGAATTTGGATTAATGCCTCATTTAGGGAAATTATACTTCAGCAAAGATCATTGTTTTTGTTATCATCATTTTACTACATTTTACATTAAGCTCTGAGTTGATGAATTGAACAGTGGTATCGATTAATTGAAAGGCATTATCGTACGTTTGAGAAGCTATTTGCATCATCAATATTTATAAGAATAGCATTTATGAGTGTTTATTTTAACATGTTGCTAAAGTGTTGAAAATTTATGGAAAAAACATCATATTTTAGCGTTTATAGATGTTTCAACAAAACTATTCTCTCGTTAGGTTGGATTGTATAGGTATAGATTTTCAAAAAGCCTTGTCACCACGAGGCTGAGAAAACAAATAAGGGATTTTCAAGAAAGCATTATTAATTGGAAATAATAATTAAAATAAATATTTTTGAATCTAGCTAGATTGATTTGAAACTGTTATGAACCACCAACATAAATTAAACATTCAGTCATTAGTATCAAAATAAATTAGTTATGCACCTATTCCTGCATCAAATTATCTTCAGCAATATAAACAATCAACAATAGTATTAACATATCAAATTTTCAATCATTTCGTCGTAATACTTAAGATTCAATAACGTAGTTTTCAATTTGCATTCTGTTTATAATAATAAACAGTGCTGTAAGTTGCTATAAAACAATGAGGGCCAATAAATGATTCACTATAACATATTGCATTATTTATACTTTGATAAATAATTTATAATTCCATAATAATTTTTATATCCATCACGGATGTTAACAAATGATTAAACATTTTTACCGTCATAAAACTTTGTTAAAATGAGATACATTTTTCATAAAGAATATGAGGCAAAGAGTTGAGTTGTACTAATGAGTTCCGAAAACGATTTTATTCAGTTATCACAAACTACATAACAAGTCAAAAATCAAATAGATCAAAAAGATGATTAACTTCATCCATCAACAACATTTTAATATTTTCTACATTTCCTTATAAATATTCTTAGAAGTATGATAAAAGAATCTTAACTCTGAAAAGTCGTTTTTGGAAAAATATTAGTGTATCAGGAATAAGAACTAGAAATACAAGTTAGTTAAAACAATTAAACACATTTTTCAATTCACTAGGTCTATCTTAGTTTCTTTCTACTGCCTCAAAGATAGAAATAGGAGCTTCCTTAGGAAAAATTTAGGAGCATAGGAGGTGTAGGAAAAATAGATCGCACCATTGACCAAAATGGATCCTGATCTTTGACCTTTCCCCTTTTAACACAACCCATTCCTGGGATATTTCAATATAGATTCGCAGACGTATAGACGGTTTCTATAGTTGGAGATATAGACTTTCTTTTGTTCCTGAATTTTTCTAAATTAATCTTTGAAATATGAAGGGACAAAAAGTTGTTAATTGATTCTTTGAAGTATCCTACTAACAATCCTTCCTTCACTCCTCATTGACTACTAGGACGTAGCCGGCGCCGTTATTGATCATTTTCAAAGGGAGAGCATGAGTTTTGTGCGTTGTGAATGAACTGCTAGTCCCAAGCACCATTCTTTTGGCCCTTGCACAAAGGTTAAAAAAACTGATTTTTCAAGTGATTTTTTTTACTTTGACTGTAACTCCTGAGGGTGATGTGATAGGACTTTGACATATTCAACAAACTTATGTATTTTGATCAGATAAACAACTTTGTCGAAGACATCAAAGCCCTAATTTGACAAAAAAAAAAGTTAGCATTTTTATCTCGCTATCGGTGGGCCCCTCGGAAAAAAATTTTGATACTAGAATATGGTACTTGTGAAACTGAACAATGTTGCTGAAGACATCAAATATCTATCTCTTCATCCCTGGGCGCTATTAATTTCGTACAGCTAGATTGATGTTCTGCACCACTGTGCATTGGCGAGGTAGAACTTGTTCTGCTTAGCCACGCCAGCGATCATGGCATTCGAAGTGCGTAAGTTGAATAAAGTCTATTCAAATATGTTATCTGAAGCTTTAAATGAATGGTCATGGCTAAGCACTTCAAGTTCAATGATTTAAGGTGGATATGGGTAGTCAACCAAGCTAAGCTAAGCTAAAGTTATTAGGCTTCAAAGGTGTTTTTAAGAGCGAAATTTCACGAGAAGAAACTCATCCAAGCAAAGAATTTTGAATCAGTGGATTTATAATGCAAACTGGACACGGCGAGACCATTCTAAGCGGCTATGACTTCAGCCAGACAAGATCAGGACCGGGATGGAAATCGCGAAATCCGAATTCAGGAAAAACTTACGTTCAGAAATCCTAACTGATAAGTACCATTTTCTTTACCTGATAAGTGGGGCTATTGCTAAAATAGTTCTGAATTTTGAAATAAAACCACTAAAATATGAAAATCTGTGAAAAATATAGTACGTTATAGTTTGATTTCAATAATCAAGTTTTGAAATATTGATTTTCACTTTTACCGTATTTGTTTGGTCCACTCGCTCAGTTTGGCACTCATTCCGACAACAACTAACATAAATCGTCGTCAGTATATTGTTAACTTACTCAGTCATACGCGCATCTGCAACACTTCCAAAATCTTCAGTGTTCCATCGTCCACTTTCAGTTCAAATCTATGATACTACAGATTCAAATCTGAGCGAATAAATGATCAAAATTACAGCAAAAAGAAAAGCAACACCTATTTATAGGGACCTGGTGCAAAACTGTATGTTGTATGTATGTTGGTAATCCGACATGGGTGCACGGATTCACCGCAATTTTACCAAAGTATGAACACCTCTGCATTCTACCTCTATTCCGCGTAACTCTAATGCAGAATTTTCCATACCCGGCACCATGGCTTCGTGTTATCCGTTATGTCTGCGTGTATTTCGTGTCAATGTTGGTTTTTGTTTTGTAGGAATGTTTCAAATACCTGCACAACCATTCAAAAATTTAGATAAATTGAAAATTTTTTGAAATTTTCCTCAAGCATTCCGGCATCCGTGTATATACCTGGATGGTTGGCAGGTTTTTGATCATTCTTATTGGGATATAGAAATATGAAATACAAACTTTTCATTTTAATAGACATCTCACCTTGCCGCTACCACTCTACTTACCTTACCTTACCTTACCTCCGAGATGCCGCAAATAAGCTGGGTGTATCGTCTACAACCGAGCATCGAGCCAAAAAACGAGCCGGACTATCGAATAACAAGAAGGTTGTGACTCCAAATCGCGATGATAAACATAATACGACGGCCAAAGCGCGATCCCGGAGGCTGTACACGACGATGCTGACGAAGTTTGACTGCGTGGTAATGGACGACGAAACCTACGTCAAAGCCGACTACAAGCAGCTTCCGGGACAGGAGTTTTATACGGCAAAAGGAAGGGGAAAGGTAGCAGATATTTTCAAGCACATGAAACTGTCAAGTTCGCGAAGAAATATCTGGTTTGGAAAGACTGTACTTCTGGCTTGAAAAGCAGCATTTTCATATCTTTCAGGACTGTCAACCAAGAAATTTACGTGAAAGAGTGTTTGAATAAACGTCTGCTGCCTTTCCTGAAGAATCACGGTTGTTCCGATTGGCCGGTTGGCCGGATTTGGCATCTTGCCATTACGGTAAAAAGGCCATGGAGTAGTACGCCGCCAATAACGTGCAGGTGATTCCCAAGGACAAGAACCTTCCCAACACGACTGAGCTCCGCCCAATTGAGAAATACTGGGCTATTGTCAAGCTGAACCTAAAGAAGACCAAAAAACTGCTAAGGACGAGCAGCAGTTCAAGGCGAACTGGCTTTCTGAGGCAAAGAAGGTGGACAAGGTGGCTGTACAAAATCTGATGGCAGGAGTTAAGCGTAAGGCTCAGCAATTCGGATTTGGAAAAGCGGAAGCCTAACTGAATATTTTTCCTAAATTTAATACTAATTAAACTTGAAAAAGAAATTTAATTTGATTTTTTAAATAAACGATTTCACCGATTTACACCCGTTTTCCCTTGGCAAAATTTTGACCGTATCACCCTTTATTATAAGTGGTTATTGAAACACCTTGTTGGCTTGGCTGTTGATCATTGAATGTTGAATTTTATTTCTTAATATTTTTATCTACATGCCTTCGAAGTTGATGTTTAATTACTCTACGACTACTTTGTTGCACATAATTATCATGCATATTTACAACATTCTGATCTGGCTCCCCTCCCTCAGAGCAAGTTCACTGACGTTGGGAAAAAGTGGTAGAAATTTTGTCACTTTTTGCACATTTTGAAAATTTTGACATGCAAAAACATTTCCAAGATCTGTGGCCTTCAAGTTTTTTTGCAACACGTGTTGTAGTTTCGCTTGCTGTGATGCAAAAATAGTAATATAAATAGAAACAGTGTTTTAAAAAACTACAACTCCCAAAGATCTTGAAAACATTTTTGCACGGTAAAATTTTCAATTTGTCAAAATTTCTACCATTTTTCGCGAACACCAGTGAACTTGCTCTCAATGGGTTGGAAAGAGATTAAACTGTGGATGAAAGTCTGACAGAACTTTGTAACGTCAATTTTGTAACGAGATTTTCATTTCTTACACCCAAAGCATTTTAGAAGGTACTCTTTTACTCCAGACTTAATGCAATCCTGGAACCCCAAAGGACAGATCGATATATGAACTGGTAAGGACATTTATTCCACACGTGTTGAAATTCGATAGGTAAATTAGATTCGTTCAGCAAACGAATTTTCACTCATGTGCAAAATGTAGTTTGCATACAAAGCTTCAAAAAAATATTCTTGGATGACTCCTGCCTATCAAAGTTTGACATTCAAATTCGAATTATATTTTCAAGCTTTTCCAGATGGAACTTTTTTCTTTCAAAAAAAAAAAATTCTGCTGAACAATGTCCAGATAAGAAAAGCTTCGACAAAAACCACAAACTTTCTTCAATCGATCAGATTGCTCACCACGCGGTTCAATAAATATTTGAGCTAGATTTTGCTCTCAGTAAACCGTTTGGTTTGTTTACATTTGGCTTATCATATCAGCTCCAAACTTTCGTCCGAGCGAAGTCAGTCTTTTGGTCAGTGTTCAATCCCGATCGGCTGCAGGCTAGTTCGGTTCGACGATCCGAGCAAGACGGACGCGCTCTCAGGCTCCCGATGTCTGACGACTCACAGGCTTTCAAAATGATACGATCTTTTTTGTTGTTCTTTGTTGGTGTTTTGGTAGCCGTACTATGTGCAACACTAATCGAAAGCGATCAGTCCGGAAAAGTTGAAGCCGTTTCGGTTGAAGTTCAAATCGGTGAGTTGTGATCCTTTTGAGGTAGAAGTAGACGAATTTAAAAAAAACTTTTCTACAGATAAATATGAATCGGACTTCTTGACCGAGTTCGGCCACTATCAGTCAACTGGTAGCAAGACGGAGGCCTTCGATCGGCTGCTGGAGCTTATCAAGTCCCATGACATCAAGGTCACACTGGACCGGATGGTTCACGCCACCGACCCGAAGATGTGTCTCACCTGCCTATCGGCTACCAATACATTTTTGGAACTGTACAAAAAAAGGTCGGCAACCGACCGCGAAGATCGAGCATCGTTGATCAAGCTGGCCCAGGACATCTGTCATCTGTACAGCCTCAAGAGCTACGTTTGCGATGGGTTGATTGACCTGAACGCCGACATGATCCTGTATACGCTGCAACAACATCGGGAAAAACTACCGACGGCGGATGAAGTTTGTGCCATCGCTTTTCAGGTAGGTACCTAATCTACTTGATTTGGTAGCACACTGGATTCGTTGTCTTGAGTGATTGTTGTTTAAATTGAGGCTTATTTCTAATGAAGTGGCCAAATTAGTCTGTAAATTGATAATTTCAAATCAGATTTGCATTTTAATGTTGGAAGTAAAAAAAAACCTTATATGAACGCATCAAAACCACGAAGAATTCTACAAATTTGGTATTGATAGAATGACTCGTAGTTTTCTTTTTGATTTTGTGGAATGAGTTCATAATCTTTCAGGGGGAATAATTTCATAAGAGCTTATTTTAACCCAGTTATTTGACTCTGATACTGGTTCAAGGCTGTTTTGAACAGCTTCTGTCTTCTAAAATGTCAAAGAACTGGTTTCTTATTTTTTTTTTTAGAGTTTCATTAAAACTAAGTAGAATCTCAGACAATTCCATAGGCGTTTTATTTCTATCAGTTTGAATATTTTTTTCAGCGTATAGAGCAAGTCAATTGTAACAAATTGAGGGAGCTGATATATTACCTTCAAATTGAATGGTTAGCCCCAATTTCTGTATTTTTTTAACCCTTTATTCCTGAAAAGAATTTATTAGGGGAAAATACCTATAGATTTCTACAGTTTTTGGTTGTTTTGTCAGAAAAACAAATAAATTATTTAATTGACTAAAGTTTTTTATTTCAAATATGATTGGTTTTATGAATCATTCTTTTTTCTTCATTCCCTACCTTTTTAATGATATATATTTTGAAACAACATTTTAATTCACCTTTTACTAAAACCTCTCGATAATTTAGTTTTCGACATTAAGTTTTAGTTTTCGACACAGCATATTTCCACCTCCTTTGTTAACTTAGGAATGTGAAAATTTGCATTCTGGAATTTCTTGTCTACTTCACGGCGCTTTTTCACACCATGGAAACGGTATAAACATACCCAAGAAGATGGGTGTCGAAAAATAGATTATTAGGTGAATTTTCAGCGTTAGTTTTCGACAGCTAAAAAAACAGTAGAAATTTCATTATATGTTAGCAAAAATATAAAATAAATTACCGAAAATATTGATTACAGAACCTTATCCATCCATGAATTTCTTTTATGTTTCCTTTAATCGAATAAAAGGGGAGTTTTTTCGTGATTCAAAATCATTGTTATTTTGTCGATGGCAAAATTGATGACAAAAGAAGAAATTGATATTTGTTGCGGCCTAATTTAAAAAATTGGTCTTCGCGTATCTGCAACGTTTGATCTGCGCAGCAAAACCTAACGGTTTTCTAAAATTAAAAATTAAAATTTTCATAGTATTCACAATACAAGCTTATCTGGACCTAAATATTGTATAGAATAAACAGACTAGATTTAGGAAGATAAAAAAATAAGGATTAAATATAACACAACAAAATATCACAAGATGATAAAAGATAAAACACAATAAAAAAATAGAACAAGACAAAAAACATAAGACATAAAATTAAGGAATAGAAAACTAAATTTCATTTCTTCAAAGACAAATAAGAAGACTCAATTGACTCAAATATCGTTCAAAATAAAGGCAAAACAAATTTAGAAAGACATAAAAAACAGAAAAACATAATATCCCATGATATACGAAGATAATAAGAAATAAAACATGATGAAAAAAAAACTAGACAAAAAACTTACACAATACAAAAAAAATTAGAGAAAAGAAAAAAAGAAAATATAGAATAAAACTTAATTTAAAAAAACATTAAACACGATACAAATAAAAGAAAACTTATTAAAAAACACAAAACATGATAGAACAAGTAAAATAATAGGGACACAAGCAAAAAAACACATTTTTGTAAAGAATTTTAAAGTTAATTTTGAATGATTTAGAGCGCTGATTCTAAGTATGTTATTGGTTTTTTTTCTATCACCTTTTGTTTTCAAGATAATTGGAAGCTCTTTTAATAAATTTGTGCTCTTTTTCGGGAAAACTATAGAGCATTACAAAAAATGCAAATTCATTTTTTTTTTCAATTTAGCAAAATTCAGAAACTTTTTAAAGAAGATTTTAAGCACCAGGAATCTTTGTTATTTCCTAGAGCATACGTCAAGTCGTTTTACAATCTTCAACAATGTCGTTAAATGAGTTATAATATTCAATTTAAATACCCGAATTCTTCCTTGAATGATTTAAAAAAATACATTTTAAATCTATTTATAATTATCCAAGGCCGTAGGAAGAACCGGCTCATGGGGGTGTATTGGTGACTGAATTTTACCTATGATTTTTTGCCCAACAACGTACGAATAAAAAAAAACAAATTATATTTGTTACTATATGATTATTCATATTTCCGTTCTCATTAAAGTTAAAATCGTAACCTTAGAAAAGTGGTCCTTAGCCTTAAAGGTGAGCTAAATTTTTTTATGAAACTTTTTCAAACAAAATATGGAATTTGCTTTCATAGATGGTTAAAATTGTTGAATTTCTTTAAGAGTGAAAAAGATCAAAGTTATTTGATTTGAGCATAATATAAGTTCTTTTTCGGCCAGCCTTCCATTTCTCAAAAAAAAAACTTTTTCTATGCTCAAATCAAACAAGCCCAATCTTCCAAACTCTTTTGCAAATTCCAAGATTCTAACCTTTGTGGAAAATATATAAAATTTCAAAAAAACAGTAGGAGAATTCGGAATCAAATTTAATTGATGCAAACTTGAACTAAATTTATGATTTTAGTTTGAAATTCAGCCCAAAAAACTGCAATCTCAATAATTTTAACTATACACCGAGAAAATATAGATTTTTTTTTTAGATTTTGTAGGAGAAGATCAGGTACATGTTTTTTTAAATAAGTACCTACATGTTTTTAAAAAGGATTTTTTTTCGTGAAGAATCAATTCCAAAGTGAAAATCCTGGGGATGATTAAAAAAAACATAATTTGGGATATTTTGTATGAAACAAAACATAGAATATCAACTAAATTCTACTTTATATCTGTGGTTTTCAGCTAAATTGTGAGTATAAACTAATTCAGAATAAGTTTTTTAAATCTGGTAACTGACAAGCAAACTTTTTAACTCATGTTCTCTTGAATTCCTTTACATTTTTATGTTAATTGATCAACTCATTCACAAGTTGAATCTTTTCCTGAATTTTTAATCTGAATTCTGAACCTGAATTCAAAAATTGAACTTTGTATCCTTTTCCGCATTTCTATACGATTTCTGAATTGTACAAAAAGTACGATTTCAGAATCTTATTTTCAGATCAGAATTTTATGAGCCAAGTTTTAGAGCCATCATTCATGAATCTATTATTTAAATTCTTTATTGCTGGTTTAATCTGAATTCATTTTTTCAATTATTCATTTTTAATCTGTATTGTGAATCTAAATTGAAATATGAATTCCAAATGATGAATCTGCATCTGAATTTTTAAATTTTGGATCGCCAGTTAGAAGCGTGTTTGTGTTATAATAAAGTTTAAGAAATTCGAATTTGAATATAAAACAAAATTCTTTTAAACTATTATCAAAATATTGAAAATGCAAATGATTTTCGAAAAACATTTGATATGAAATGCAAAATCGAATTTGTACCAGGATTTCAAAGCAGCTTTGAATTTCTAATTTCTTATGATTATTCGGACTGAAAATCAAGAATCCTAAACTCTATACAGAATCAGAAATACGAAAATATTTCGAAGTAAAAATTTTGGTTATGGGAACCTCCAAAATGGGTTTAGTTTAAAATTTAATATTCAGACCTGCATTTCTATGAAAAGGTTTCCAGATTTTCCGATAAATAATATTAATATACCCGGATGTTTAATATAAAATTTGGGGAAAAAAATCCAGCCTTACCGGTTGCCCGATTTTTATTGGAAATGCCCTATTTTGCTGAATTTGCTGAATCAAAACTGCCCGGTATTGCCTGGATTTTGGTCGACAATTTTGAAATCAAATACCCCCCCTTATTCCATGGAGAAGTGAGAAAGTTTTGAAAAACTGTAGGAGAATTTTGAACTTGGGATGGGTTTTTGAGGTTTTGGTATAAGTTTTTAGTCTAGATTGTTACTCTTGAATATCTTTGCCTATTATCATGATTTGATTAGTTATAGATTTAAAATTTTGAGTGTAGAGTAGAACACCTACCTTGCTTTTTGGACCTTCATGGGGGGGGGGGGGTGAGTTTAACCCCCAATTGATGAAATTGTCAGAACAGATAAAAAAATTGATATGATGAGTAAAATTTTAAGTCACATAAATTGATAAAATTGACTCAACCTATAAAAAAAATTCGAATATTCAAAAAAAATTCAAAAGTTAAAAATAACTGTTTGTTACTTTGATTTATCGGCCTAGCGGTGAAAAGTGATGTCCGATGTCGTGTTTTTATTTCTTTTTGGCCAAAGTTATTTACGGTGGTTAATCTCTTCATAAAATTAAATAACTTTGGCCAAAAAGAAATGAAAACATGACATCATAGCATCGGTGGTTGATCACTATCAGACTATCGACTGTACCGTTTCGCATGCAATCCCCGCATGTAACGAATGCGAAGATAACAAACTGAGAAGACTTAAACATCGATAGATGCGTGTCTGAGTTAAAGGGAGCTTATCTGAGCGATCACATATCATCTTTTTGTTCGTCCGCACTACAAGTTCTCGCTTGTGGGGCGGACCACGCTAAGCCTACTAATGTGTGGTGGTAGATGCAACTCTATCTGTATATACCACTTCATAGTAGTAGGCTCGCGAGGAACAAATATTTAGTATGTGATGGTAATGCTTCTAGACAAATTCTACCCGCTCATTTTCACCATCTTTCATTTCTTCTAACCTTCTATCCATCTATATAAAAATTTCATAATCTTTAGATGTCCCTACTAAAAAGGACATCACTTTTCACCGCTAGGCCGATAAATCAAAGTAACAAACAAAAATTACGGTGGTTAATCTCTTCATAAAGTTAAAAATAACATTTGCTTGTTCATTGTAATAGATCAACATTTTTTCCGTTTTTCTCTCAATATTATTTAGTGAAATTGTTTTTTTTTATTTCCCTCCCTGAAAGCATGCAGGAAAATTTTTCAAACCAAACGCTGTGCAAAAAAATATAACCTTGTCGTGACTTGCATTGAAAATTCTGGAAAATCAATTGTAGATTTCTAATGAGCAAAATTTCACTGAAAGTTCAATCACCGGCTTTGACTTTGACTTTAAAATGTGTGTTGACTTTAAAATGTGTGAAACATGCACAATAACAATGAAACTTTGGTTGCAACATAAAAAGTTTATTGAATGATAAATTTTCTGTCAGAAAACGTCTCATCAAATAAGACATTCTACTGAAAAAAATCTTGCCAAGAAATACAAGTGACGATATTGAAAATTCTTTTCTTTTTCAAAATCTGATTGAAATTTCGGCTGAAACTTATTAGAGAAGATTCCAACTCCTACCGATAGATATTGAAATTGGAAGTTTGAGTCATGTAGGCAACAGAGTAGGCTTTTGCTGTTTTCACTTTTTTTCTAGCAACGATCCTCTTTCCTTCTGAGAAAAAATATATTTAATACATATGTTATTTTAACAATTTTATTCCTTTGTTTCTTCCTTAACTTTTTTCGATGATTTCATTGCTAAAGAGGCGTTGAAAAACTCATGTTGCAAAAATATATGAAGCAAGGCAGAATACCAATGTAGAGTCATTTTTTCATGAACAAAATTTGACTTTTCATTACAAAAACCATTCACAAAGGTTTGTGTGAAGTGTTAATATAAAAGTATACCTTTTTTAATGGTTTTCAAATCGATTTAAGGATTCAGCAATTTAAAAAAAAAGAGCACAAAAGATGCACTTATATGTCCTTACTGGAAGCTAGCAGGTGTGTTTTCTAGACCAAAAGCCAATCGAACAAGCGCGTATTTTCAGTGTTACATATTTTGCACAATTTGGAACTTTTGTAATGGTCGAACCGTTACGTCCAACGATGGAACGTTATCACTTTGAGTCAAGCTGACGTTTACTCTTTGATCAGGTGGCTCGAATGCATTCCTCAAACAACCGTAACTCACTCTTAACGCGATTCTTTCCATTGCAGGGCGCAGGATGCATCGGTGACATGAAGATAGCTCTCAGCGATCACTATCCAAAAGTTGACCTGAGTGCATCGGAAAACGTGCTTCGTACCTCCAAGGAATCGGAAATCAACGCTTCGGATGAACCGTTTGTCATCGTTCACCTCACGGATATTCATTTCGATCCGGAGTATCTAGTCGGAGTTAATGCGGAATGTGGTTCCGAAGCATGCTGCCGTACTATGCCGGACTCAGAACAGGCTGATACACTGACCGCGGCCGGTTTCTGGGGAGACTACCGTGATTGCGATACACCCTGGCATGGAGTTGTTGACGTGATGGAACAAATTCGATCTCAACATAGCAAGATTGATGCGGTATACTTCACGGGTGATATTATCCATCACTTCACCTGGAATACTACTCTTGAAAGTAACGAGGATTCGATGCGCAAGATCTTCCAACTGTTGAAGGAACGATTTGCTCCTATTCCGGTATTCCCAATTCTTGGTAACCACGAATCGCACCCGGCTAATCTCTACGCTCCACATAATGTTCCGGATAAGCTCACGTCCAAGTACCTATACGACTTCATCGTTAAGGAATGGGAAGACTGGCTTCCGGATGACGATGCGATCCGGGCGACAATAGCCGATGGGGGTTACTACACTATGATCTCTCCCCTAGGTCATCGGATCATTGCCCTCAACAACAATCCATGCTTCGTCCATAATTGGTGGCTACTTCACAACAATGACTACTTTATGGGTCAACTACAGTGGTTGCACGACACACTACTGGAAGCAGAAGCAGCTGGAGAAAAGGTTCACATCCTCGCTCATGTCCCATCGAATGATCCCTACTGTTACATTGGATGGACCCGTGAGTATCGACGAATTGTGGAAAGGTTTGCTCACATCATTCAGGGTCAGTTCAACGGACACTCGCATGTGGATGAATTTAATGTTTACTATCGTAAGGATGATCCTTGGGCAGCTGTCAGTGTGGCCTGGAATGGAGGATCGACGACGACCTTCACCAAGCTCAATCCAAACTACAAGGTGTTCTATGTGGAACCGGAGACTTTTGTAAGTGTACATTTTATTCAATAAGTTCGCTTAATCTAACTACGTTTAATGTATTTCAGGAAATCCTCGATCAAGAGGCCTGGATCTACAACTTGACGGCAGCCAATCTTCACCCGGACAAGAAACCGACCTGGTTCAAGGAGTACTCCTTCAAGGATCAGTACGGCCTACAGGATTTGAGCCCAAAATCACTGGACACCCTGCTACAGAAGATGGCTCAATCGGACACGGACCTGTTCCAGTACTGGGCTTTGAAGCAGAAACATGCCGATCCGATGATGGCTCAGGGCTGCGATCAAACATGTCTGCGGCAAACCCTCTGTCTGATTGTCTTAACTGAGTTTGGTGATAACAGGGCCTGTGATAGATTGTTGGAAAATGAAAATTAAAACCCTCTCAGGCGGATCTGTCAAAGTTAACACTAAAGTTCATATTTCCATGGTTTACTGTTGCTCATTTTATACATGTCTCTTTTTTTTGGTAGTTTTTTCTTCTTTGTGTCTATCTTTGGTTGAATCTATTTGGTTTGGCTTGAATGTTTGATTTATGTGTGTTTATTAAAATTTTGCAAAATAAATATCGGCTCGTATTTTTTAATAGCAATTTATATCTCATAGCTCTTTTCCCTTTCTGAACAACAACTAGGAATTTTTCTAGCATAATACAATCTTCGTTTCAAGACAGATCACATCTCGGATAAGTTGTTGTTGTTGTTGATTACACAATCAGGACAGTTTGATGACCGCTTATCACACTTACTCTAGGAGATCAAAATTTTTACAGCGTTTTAACGTTTCCCTTGTTTCTAACTCAATCGTATGTATTTTTTCACTTTAAATATTTTTTTTCTTCCCAACAAGGACTGATGTGGAACGTTCTTTGTGTGTGTGTGTAGGTTTACTTATGTAATGGTGTGGTGAAATACAGTAGTAAAATCCGATCGTCTGGTGTTTATTTTTTCTTTTTCCTTCGCATATCGCATAGGACCGTGGCCAGGGGGATGTCGTTTTCGTCCGCTACCCGAACTGAAATCATGGCCTGGTTGGCGAAACGGCCGCTCGAGATTAGCCGGGCCGAGGTGGTTCCGCAGAAGATGGCTTGCTCCGGCCCGAGCTCCAAACTTTTGCCGCAAACCGAGCTGGAACGGTCCATGTCGCTAGTGTCCAGGCCGGCCGAGCCGCCGATGTCCAGCCGGTCGTAGGAATCCGGTCGATCGCACTGTTAGAGGGAAGATCATAGGAAATAATCATATGGTTACTTTCTTGGAGCTTGATGATCAAACCTAAAGGGTAGATCCCAATAAGGAATTTAGGCAAGTAATGGCAGTTCAGATGATCTTCATCTGTCAAATCCATAATTGTCTGCCAACTTACTGGTAACTAACATAAGCTAGACATGGTCAATGATCTACCGATTTTGAACTATTTGTGAAAGTATACGGTTGTTGAACTGCAATTTCAGTGATCTTGGACTACTGTACCAAACATGATTAACATCCCTGACTTAAACTACGAACATTGGACAAGGTAACCTTCGCCATCTAATTTGTAGCGCCTTTGGTGCAAAATATCATCATCACGCTATGGTTACCCAATCCATTTGGAAACGTTTTGCCTTATCAAAAACATGGGCCTGAGAACATTAGGGTCGAAAAGGGGATTGATGATTATGAGTTCACGCGGACTATGTCAATAACTCAGAAGTTTGTTGAAGTACAAAAAAGGTATCCACCTATCTTCATCGTCGCTTGGCATGATGCCTACAGACCTCAGGATGATAAACACGTAGCAAGCCTATGCGTAGACTCATTGACGGATGAACCCGGGACAGCTCGTAGAACGAAAAGTATACCTATCGTCGCATCCCGAATGTCGATTGAGATCACCTGGACATTGTGTGCTAATCTGGATCATTCGGACGACTCGCGATAAACCTAAATAAATGACCTACGCTTCAAAGACCACCTGCAGCATCTGAACTTGATTCCCTCCAAAGACTGCCCCTAATCATAAGGGAAGAGAGGCTATACTAACACTAGTGCGCTCCATGGCAAAACTCGAACGAATTCCTTTGATCATACTTTTAGAAATATTACTTTACTCTTCTAGCGATTCAAGATTCGATCTCTCCTCGAGCGCCCGTGTTTTCATGCAACGACTCGGCTGATTCACGACGAAGACAACGAACGCGTCTTTTGTACCTAAACCCGTGCACATAGCGTTAAAGAATGACGCTCACTTCTACCACAGGGTATGGGTTTGGAACTACCGAGGTATCCTTGGAATCTGGAGCTTCTTGATTGACATCTTAGATTTCCTGTAGTGAAATGGATGATTTGAGACTGATCATTAAACTTTTAACCTCGAACGATGCCAAAAAAAAAAACCCAGAATTAAAGAGTCTATCAAATTCATAACGATATAGACTTTTACAGACTCTGACATGTCATGGACATGGACATGTTCATGGACAGGTAGACTCTGACAGACTACTAAACGTGAATAAAACGTGAGAATTGCGAGCTAATGAAGGTGTTGATCTGTATCATGGGTTGCAGCTTTCATAATTTTCGTGAAAATGAAAAGTATTTCCCCGGAAACGCACAAAAATATCGTGCACAAATGTTGTACCTTCCTAAACATTTTGTTGAGACTGCTGAAAATGAAAGAAGAAAGCATTCGAGAAGTTCGAAAGGCGATTGGGAAATATGAAGAGGGAAGAAGCTTCATGGACAAAAAACTCTGGCCGTAACCGAATCCGATGGACAAAACTTTGGACCAGACAGTCATGCGTGCTTACACCAGTAAGAAAACTATATCAGTTCGGGATGTTGCCAAAAATTGAGATCCCATCTATGCACCATCCCTCCTGCCAAGGTAAGATCGGATAAGACATTCAAGAAACCGAAGTGGAGTCCGAAACAAGCGGCTTCCGTCAAACCAAGAGTTCGTAAATTATATGATCAACTGCTGTGTGGAAAAACGGTGTGCGTTACCATCGACGACATAACCTATTGCAAGATTGATTCCAAAATGCTTTCTGGTGACCAGCATCACACTGTTTGGGATGGTCTAGGTGTTGACGAGACGGAGATATCAATTTTAAACAAAAAAATACGGAAAAAAGGCTATGGGTTGATAAGCCATATGTGAGTGATGCATGCTTGCGAGCCGTACGTAACCACTGTTGTGGCCATGAAAAGCCATTGGACTGTACTCGGGAGGGCACATGGAAAAACTACCACTGCTTGCCGTTCCTCTTCTGGGATTGGACTTTGACAACCCCTGGTGGTTGTCAAACAGTGGAGGCACGTCCCCAGCTGTCTCCAACAGTGGAGGCAGGTTGTTCGAGCCAAACTCGAAGAATTGGCAACGTCGCATTGCGCCACCAACCAAAAAATCATCACCGATCACCGCCTGCTACTTTTGTGAGTTGTTTGTCCATTCAAGGACATGCATTCATATGTGTACATAAAAAACGCCGGTAAACGCCGGCCGGCGTACAACAACAATTGCATGCTGTTGCTTCAGCCAGCGAGCAGTGGAAATTTCCATTGCGCACACAGATGTTTGTGTGCGTGTGAATGAATCAATCATTCAAGCAACCGGTGTGTTTGTCAATCCAGCCAGATCCATTCCATCCGTCGACAAGTTAAGACGTCGATTTGAAGTTGAGCCACGTTTTCCTCCATTCTAGAAGTTGAAGTTTAAGATTCCTTTCCATTTTGAGTTATTTAAGATTCCATTAAGATTCCTTCCTTCCTTCCTATGATAAGAGTTAAGTTACAAGTTCAGTGTAAATAGTGTAAATACATGTAAATAGAGAACAATTTAGTGATTCATTATTTGAGTAAAATCCCTCCAAATAACATCCGGTAAATTGTGTCTTCGGACTTTCGAACGGTCCCCAAAGTCGAGCAAAATACAGTCGACGGCTCTTTCACAGGTCTTCATGACGCTGCTTGGCGGCAAAGGCTCGGAGGGATCTCGATCGCCTGGTTGACCGAGGTCCAAACTCTTCCAGATGGAAGGGCTCTGAAAAGAGTCGATTGTGGTAATTGGACCCGGGAGCTAGGCGTCGAAGCGAAGCAGCGACGAACGAAGGCACTAGTATCGGTTTACTTTCTATTTATTCTCTATCTACTTATTTTCTTATATTTACACTTTATATAATATTATACACTTTTCACTTCCGTCTCATCTCGACGGTCTGACGGTTTGATAACGAATGTCTTTGTTTTTGGAATTGTTGGTGATTGTGGAAATTCTCTGTCGATCTAGCTGGAACGTAGCAACTAACAACTTTTGGAAAAGCTTCACTATTTGATGGCTTCTGTTGACGATGATGCTCTTGAAGAAGATCTCCTCCTGACTCCTGACTAGATCTTCTGCCCCCTGGATTGGTTCGGTTTCGCGCAGCACCGACCTCGATCCCGGTGTGAAATTTTGGTAGTGCCGGTTAGTTCTCAAAAATTCTCGACTTGCTCGTTTCCTTTCTGCTCGATCCACTTTGCTGCCCGATCCGCTCTAACAAACTCTTTGAAGGAGGTATCCCGTCAGAAGGTACCGGTTTATCTATCCGGCTCGAAGGACCATTCCATGTTATGACCATGAAAAGTTATTGGACTGTACTCGAGAGGGCACTTGGCAAAACTACCACTGCTTGCTCTTTCCCCTTCTGGGATTGGGCTTTGACAAGCCCTGATGGTTGCCAAACAGTGTAGGCAGTTCCGCAGAATGCCTGTCTGGAGGCCAAAGCCGGGTCGATGTGAGCGTTTGGGAAACTATCACACTAGTTTACATTCTTATAGTTTCTCTATACGTACTTATTTTTACTATTTATACTTTAAATTTCCTCCCATCACGACGGTTTGGCAATATTATTATGACTGTTTACGTGCCGAGAGTGCCTGAGCCTTCGCCTGCTGGCCATGCAGGCGCAAGCCTGATCACCCAGTACTGTTTTGGCCGGATTTGGCATCAGTTCACTACTGGCTTGATGAGTTCACGGTGGCTTGATATCAAAGACCAGAACGTACCGAAGGAGATGAATCCGACAAATTATCCTCAAGCGATATCTATTGCAACTTTTATGGCAATCACCAAATTGTTTTTTTCAGAAAATATGTAAATTCTGCATAGCTATTCATTTGAAAATTCCGCAACTCTGTGCTAAAGCTTATGAGCAGTCTTCGATGGAAAATTCAATCACTGACCAGCGATTAATTTCAATCTTATTTTGTATTTGTTTTAACCCACGAGTTGGGCAATTTGCGTATTGACGATTGCTGGTGGAACTAGCAATCGCTAGTGTAGAGTGCATCTGGATTAACACCACAGAAACCTACATTTAATCTTTCTTTTCAAAATGATAAGGGATCAAACACGTCTTGGGGAAACAAAGAGTTGGCGGGAGGGGTACTCCCAAGTTCCAGACTTGTGGATAGCAAGTGCGCCAGCTACCAGCACAGAGAAAAAAGCCAGTGCAGATACTTACGGTTAGCAAGTGTACCAGCACCCAGATCAGCGAAGTCCATCAGCCAGAGGAAGAGCCAACCAACGCAGAGACGAGTCAAGGTGTAGGAACAGCCTGTACAGAGGGATAAGCCAATGTAGAGGTACTAAGCACAGAGGATCGCCAGCGCAAATGCACGACATGCTCCAGGCGGGAAGACGGTTTTCGAGAGGGTCACCAGCTACGCTGCGGTTAGTAACGTAAGCTCATTTCCGACGGCCTGGAGCAGGATTCTTGGGAACCGATTGTGGTCTAGCAAAACAATGGTCCGGAGAGGATCTTAGATGAAGCCGATTACCGTGAGGGATACTCACATGGTGTGGTGCTACGCCCAAGTAACCAGAAGCACTAAAAACAAGCTCCAATTCTGCTGTAACGAAAGCTTTAGAGCTTGATTCTGTGCATCGTATTGGTCCTGTGAGCCAGGTTTGGCGAAATTAACTGCTGCTTCCCGTTTACCGTTCATCGAACTCGCTCCTGCACCGCTAGTTAAAGTAGTCCCACATCACCCTGCTCTACTGGCATCACTTGAAATAACTAGGCTGATCGCTACAGTAGGAAAACCAGCGACCTTCTACCTCGACTTCAAAAACGCTAACTTCGATGACATCTCTCACATTCTGGCAACTATCGACTGGGTATCTGAGCTATACCTTCTCACACATTCTGAATTATGTCATCGATCGTCACGTTCCAAAACGCTCTAGCAGCGGAAATACGCGAATCCCCTGGATCACGACTGAACTGCGACAACTGAAGGCTGCTAAAAGGTGTGCTCTTCGAAATTACAAGAAGCAAAAATCATCCTACACTAAGGATATATACCGTAAACTTAACTTCGTTTATAAAAAAGCCAGCGAACGTTGTTACCATAACTACCTACGTCGCTTACAACGTAACCTCAAGTCTTGCCCAAAATCTTTTTGGAAACACGTAAAGAGTCAGCGTAAGGAACCTGGTATACCTTCAAACATGTTTTTGGACGACATCACGGCGAACTCTGATCGTGGTATCTGCGATCTCTTCGCCCAAAAATTTTCCAGTATCTTCACTTCAGCTTCAACATCCCCAGAACATTAAGCTAGTGCTGTCAGGAACGTTTCGCCAGTGGGCTTTTCAATAAATGGTTTTGAAATCGAGGAGGCAGTCATCTCTAAAGCAGCAGCGAAGCTCAAGAATTCCTTTTCTACGGGTCCGGACGGTATACCAGCTGCTTTTTTGAAAAGTTTCATGCCTGTTTTGCTGACCCCTATTCGGCTCATTTTTCAAGCTTCGCTCTACTATGGAAGGAAGCTTACATGTTCCCGGTTCATAAAAAAGGAGATAGGAGAGATATTAACAATTACCGTGGAATCACTGCTTATGTTTTATTGCCAAACTATTTGAATTGGTGGTCTTGGATCCTTTTTTCACGTCCTGCAAAAATTACATCTCCAATGATCAACACGGATTCATGCCCAAACGCTCTACAACAAGTAACTTGCTAACGTTTACTTCTGTTGTGCATGAAAGTATTGGTGCCAAATCTCAAACTGATGCAATCTACACCGATCTGTCCGCTGCATTCGACAAGATGAACCATGAGATTGCCATCGGAAAACTCTAACGCTTAGGATTCTGTGGTACGCTACTGGGCTGGTTCCGCAGTTACTTAACCGGTCGCAAATTGATTGTTCGAACGGGTGACACCTTTTCCAGGCAGTTCCCAGCCACCTCTGGTGTGCCCCAAGGTAGCCATCTAGGACCGATCATTTTCCTAATTTATTTCAACGACGTGTTGTCACTCCTCGACGTCCCCAAACTCTGCTATGCCGATGACCTAAAACTATTTTACACCATAAACGACCACGACGACATAAATTTTCTGCAATGTCAATTTATCCTCTTCGCTGATTGGTGCAAACTTAACTGTCTGCCATTAAACCGAAACAAATGTGCAGTCATCAGCTTTTCTCGTAAGCGGCAACCTTTAATCGCGGAGTACTTCCTAGGAGGCGAACCCATCTCACGTGTGAACCACGTTAACGATCTTGGCGTAATCTTAGATCAGCGCTTGGAATTCAAGGCACACACCAACTACTTGATTGACAAAGCATCCAGAAGTCTCGGTTTCATTTTTAGAGTGGCGAAGGACTTCAAGGATGTATATTGCCTGAGAAGCCTATACTATACTGCAGCATCGTTCGTTCCATCCTTGAATACGCATCAGCTATCTGGTGTCCCTACTACCAGAACGGTGTCGATCGGCTCGAGGCTATCCAGCGGCGATTCTTGCGATACGCCCTTAGACACCTGAACTGGCAAGACCCTTTTCGCTTACCTAGCTACGAAAATCGATGCCGCCTCATAGATATCGATACTCTTCAAGCCCGCAGACAAGCAACACGTGCCTCATTCGTCGCCGACCTCCTGTCATCGCGAATCGACTGTCCCACGCTACTGGAGGCTATTCCGCTTAGTGTACGACCCCGTGGTCTTAGAAATTTGGATCTTCAGTTGTACATTCCCCTTCGAATGAACAATTACGGAGCTAACAGCGCCCTCATCGGCGCAATGGGATCGTTCAACCGTTTCTCGGCGCATTTTGACTTCGACGTTTCGAGGGATGTTTTCCGAAGAAAAGTGATACGGGCCTTGAGTACCCCATAGTTAGACTTAATGTTATGTTTTTAATTTTTAATTTTAAGTAATCATTTGGATCAACATGTGATCCGTTGATAAGAAATAAATAACAAATAACAAAACACTTCAGTGCAGAAACTGGTTTAACCCAATAAAAGCACTGTATTTGCATTGGTTAACTCTGCTTGTGGACCTACCAGGTCCGCGTTAAATCTTTGAAAGAAAAAGCTCTATTTGAATCAAATTCTGGCAACCTGTGCCCTAAATTTACATTAATTCAGCATCAATCAATTCAAATGTGCTTTGGCATAATGCTTACAGAGTGCTAAAAAGAATCAAAGCAAGCTATTGTGATGCCAATTTAATGCTTAGAAAATGCAAAATGCAAATGCAAAATTGCACATGTGTTATTCTTATTAAGAGCTATGTTGCATTTCAAAAGCACAGTGCAAAGCTGATAAAAGGGCTGTTATTATGCAAAATTGCACTTGTAACCAGTGTGTTAACTTATTGTAGAAGGTGCTTTAGTGCGCGAGGGAGAATGATCACCGTAATTTCCCGAACACCGTACCAATGGCGTATGTTTTTTGACACCCTAGTTCACTATTCACTAACAGGTGGCGCTGATCAAATTGGTTCTTTTTGGTAAAACTTTGTATGGAAAAAAATCTACTTGCATTTTTAAATTTTTTTCGGTGAGGGTGGCACACTTTTTGAAGATTTCCAAAGATTTCCATTAATGTCCCGCATCATTTGCGCTCGGTGTTGATGCCGAATGAGGTGGTGAAAATGGTTGAAATCGCGAAAAACTTTTCGAATTTTTCCCGGTTTGTTTACTTTTTGGACGGTGGCAAAGTTGCCAGTTGCAGTATGTTTAATTCTTTTCGTAAATTTTTTGCCACAATTAATATAATTCCTTAAACTATTATTTCTTTAATTCTAAATATTATTATAACTGAATAGAAACTAACAAACGCTGGGAGCTGGAAACCCGAATTTTATCTATATCTAGCATTTACATTGAAAAAATGACAAAATTTTACAACCGAACTGTGTTAAACTTATTGAATTTTTATATAGAGATACGTCGATTTCTAATTTACTAGAAATACTTTCGAAAACAAAGTTTTTCTTATATTATAAACAAAAATATCCAGAAAGAATATTAATCAATTCAAATTAACCCAAAATTTCAGCTTATAGACGAAATAATTGGGATTAATTATTGAAAAGATTTTATAATTTGAAATTTATTCTGATCAATTTAATTTTTTTTAATTGTTTGCTTTTTAAATGACCCTTCAACCCAGCTTACATGAAATCGTAGTAGAAACTTACTTTTAAGACTTATTTGATCACCATCGCAAACATGATAGTAGTGATATTTAGTTTTTATTGGAAAATTAAAGAAATTTTGTCTCTACTTTTGTAGCCGTTTGCTAAGGTTAGTTTTGTTGTTCCTACGGTAAACCTTCTTAAACCATTGTGTAATCTTATAGAGTTTTTGGATATATTCAGGACAGTGACGAAATCCAAAATGTCACATGAATAACCTTTCCAGAACGTATCCAGGCCGAATCAACCTGGACATATTGACCAAAAATCTTTGCAAAATCCTCTCATTGGAACTCAAAATTTTCAAATTAAAAACCAGGCTAATCAGTCCAAATCCCAGTATTTTTATAGAATTTCAGGAATTGCGAAATTTAAACATGAAAAATTATATTTTCTCGAGACACCTGAGTGGCATTGATCTTATTTATAATTTTATAAAATGGTTATAAGTTCAATTTGATTAAGCAAAAATTGTTATTTGACGAAAAAATCATACATCGTTAGTTTAATAGGAGCTTGCCAAAATTGTGGATATATCCTGGGTAAAAATCAAGCTTTTTTTCTTTAAATACATACCACCACCACCTCGCTTTCCTAATTTTTTTCTTTGAAAATCCGCATAAAACCAGCCAATCCGGTATCATTACACTAGCTACCATTTCTTTAGAGGAATTATCCCAAAGTAATGTAAATCGAATTGTGGCTCAAGATTTTTAATGAAATTTTCATCAAATTGGCATCCCTGATAATGTTTTGAATTTTCGTCGCCACGTGGTCGAAAATTGTTGTTTACAAAAACACACGCTCCAATTTTCTCACTCATTTTGATTTATTAATTAGTTCTACATTTTACTCACATAATATGTTATTGTAGGATTCATTCATGTAATTTGTAATTTATTAACGCTGTCTGTCGGTTACAATTAACTATTAGTTCAGGTTAAGGAAATCAAAAAAAAGTTGGCTAGATTTTGAATGGTTTGAATCCTGCAACTCAAATGAGAGTTTTATCAGTTCAAATAATACAATCATTCAATCAATCATTCAATAGTTGTTTTTGAATACTGATTATAACTTACACAGCAAACATCATTTTTGTTTCCTACGACTCAAAACAAATTTTCAAGTGTCTGGTATTCTGAATTCTAATATTTTGGCGCTTGGAAATGCTCAAATTCATTAGTTTCTGGTCAATTAATCATTAGTAACCAGTCTTCAAAGGGCAACCCATGTGCGATGTGTAAAGAAGTTCATAAACACTCTTGTACAGTACCATCGAAGTACGTGTTGAACTTTCTTATGGGTAAACATAGTTGAACTCAAGTGTAGTGTGCAAGTTGACGTTCATGTTCAAAAATGGGTGCGCACTCATGTTTGAAACAGTTTGAAATTAATCGCAGCAGTCAAGTTTAGAAGATCCAACAACTCAAGTAGGAAGACGGGTGGAAATTAGGTGCTGTCTTTTTTTATTGATAACGAAAAGTGTTTTAATCAATCAAAAGTTCACCCGGAAAGAGTTTAGATAAAGAATGGTGATTATATAAAATAAAATAAATACCTGAAATTTTATCATTAGCGCATGCTTCTATTTCTTCATCAGGGCCACGAAAATTTACAAGGGCACATCTATAACCAAGGTAACATATCAAAAGCCTGCGCCCTAGGTTGCGGCGGCCTCAGTAATCTCCAGGCAAGAATCTGAAAGATGACAGACAAACGAAATGGCTGTCTTTTCACCGTCTCCGGTGATGAAACAACTATGCATTCGGACCGCTGGATTTGGAAATATTTTCAAGTGCAACGCAAACTCTGAATGAAAAACACATCATTATCGTCATTAAAAGGCCGGGTGATTTTATGTGCGTGTAGTGCAAGAATCCGGAATGTAAAATTGGTTTTGATCGTGTTTATATAAAAATACATTTAAGAATGAAATATATATATATTTTTAAATATTATTTGACATCGCCACAAATTCATATTTTATAAGGATGAAAGCGTTCGATTTGGCAGAATAAATTCCATCAATTCTAAAAAAAATTTACTTTGAAGCAAAAAAAAATACATGCATGGAATTTTACGCTTCCAAATCAAAAAGCTAGGATTTGGATCTAAAGTCGGCATTTTCGACGCTGCTTCAAGAGATTTAGTTCAATATAGAATTGAAATCAACGTTTCATCCGTTCGAAGAATCAAATAACTTTGACTTTTTTGTAAATCAAAATTTTAGACACTATATCTAACTATTTAATTGATACTGTGTTGAAATGTGTTATGAATTTAAAAATTTTCTGTATTTTTGAAATAATTCATAAGTAAAATAACAATAATTCGTATATCACGGTAACTAAACAATATGGAAGCACTTGAAACGCACCCAAATGATTGAAATAAATCATGGAATAAGAAATTGAGTCATGCTAAATATAACACCCGTGGTTGAGATTGTTGATTTTCAGAAAAACAAATCGTTTTATGGATTATCATCAATCAGCGAACTGCCTGCCATGGAAAAGATCGTCACAGTTTAATTTTGCAAAATTTTAAACTCAATTTGTCGAGTTGAATTCGACCGTTGACGATTGCTCTGTGTACAACAGTTAATGTACGCACCTGAGTTCAAAACATCGGTGCAATTTTTACGCTCAGGTTGCTGTTTTAAATAAATCTAGGTTTTGAACTGTATGCAAGCTCAAGATCAACTTGTTGTGCCTTGAATTTTGCACACAAGTTGGACTTGGAGCATGTTTTCGTGAAGACTGTGCAACAGACAATTTCTCAATTATTTGATTTTTTAAATTATTCAATCTATCTATTAACATCCGCGTTCTGATCCTCACACAGAACAATCTATGCCGATTATTCTGATCGAGGAGCTTGAAACTTAATGTTGGGGATGTCGAATACAAAAAGATATCAAATTCAATATTAACATTGCTTTTAATAAATGGTTACAATAGTAACTCAAAAATAATCTGCAACGATCAGTTATTAAAAACTTATATTTCCATTCCATTCTTAATATTTGTAAACTGCATAATGTGTAAAGTTTTATAAATTTAAGTGTGTGTTTTAGATTAAGAAAAAAAGTCAGCGTGTATCGATTTGAGTATACTGAAGTGAGTGTGCACTGAGAGTGGCGACTCCAAGCGGTCGCTAGTTTAGGGCGCTTCCCGACAAGCCTCATTGGGTCGACTCAGCGCTAGTCGACACCAGGTGGAGCTCAAGAAGGCCCTAGCGCCACCAATGCACCCAGAGAAAACGGGACATGATGGGAGGAATTACTGGATGGACTTCGAAAACTTTGTCCTGCGTACAGGGTCAGCTTACTCCGATCCTGATAGCGTCACTTGGAATTCATACTGCAAGGCATCCACATTACACGGAGCCTTGAATAACAGAGCACCATACCAAGTGTGGCAATGTAACATTAAACCGATTCCCCATCATGATCCTAGGGCCCCGATGTTTATGCTGAAAACTGACCGACAGCTTCACCTGACGGTTGTCTGAAAGCCTCGCTGCGCTGACAACCCGGTCCGTCAGACAATCCAGCGGTCAGGAGCTTGTCTGGCATCCCGACCAGCTCCAGCCGCCGTGCTTTACGCCGTTCGAGATCCGCCCTCGGCCCAGTCCGAAGTTTGGCAGTTCACACTAGGACGCCGATGCGATCACACGTGATTGATCTGAACACTGCCACTAAAAGTATAACAGTTTTTTGATCGTAAACGGAATTTATTTCGTAGTGCCGAAATGGAGAAAATACGGAAGAATACAATAAAAATAGCATTTGGTGCGTCTGCAAAACCCCCGTTATATCTGGACATCTTTAAATTTGTCGGAAACACGTTGGCGATTCAAGCTTCATCTGTACATTCTCTGTATAAGGATGAAAATGAACGTTGCTGCTATCTAAAGTTTATAGATGAAACTGTCTTCAACAGCTTTACATGCAAAATGGCCGCTGAGTACCCTTTTTCTTACGACGATGGGACGATGATTACTGTAAGATTAAATGTCGCCAGCAAAGTTTTCCGGTACATCAGAGTATTCAACTTGCCGCCTGAAATCGACAATAAGGAAATAGCAGCAGTCCTAGGTCAGTTTGGCACAATTGAACAACAGGTACGTGAAAGATTTGCTACAAATTCCAGCTTTCCAGTATTCAACGGTATTCGTGGAGTGCATATGGAAGTTGACAAGGAGATCCCTGCGAATATTTTTATCGCTAATTTTAAAGTAAGAATTTTTTACGAAGGAATGAGAAATCGATGCTTCTTGTGTAAAAATGAAGGCCATCTCAAGGCTGAATGCCCCAAGTTAGCTAGCTACAAAATCGGAAATATGGAATCAAATGCACCTAGGACAGAACCAATATCTTTCAGTCAAGTGCTAAAAAACGAGACGGTCGGAGCAACGAGGAACACCCGAAGTTCAACAACGAACATGACCACCTTGTCGATAAAATCTAAAAATAGATTACCACACGAAAGCCCGAAGCAGCTTACCAGTCACGTTGCAGTCAAAAACGCACCAGTTGCTGCCAAAATACCATCTGTAGAAGTCATAACCAGTGCAGAGGACGACGACGACGACGAAGACGAACAATCCGACGACGTCGTTGGCGATAATGACGACGAAGATGAAAACGACGATAGCAGAAACGACGACGACGGAAGCGACGATGACCAAAACGACGACGATGGAAACGACGACGCTGAAATGATCTCGGAAAAGGTAATTCTTAAGCGGACCATATCCAGCCCCAGTTCGGCTTTAGAAAAAGAAAATAAAAAGAAGAAAAAGCCCCAAAGCAATGCGACACCGGCTGCATTGCCGGTACCATCGGTTCCGGAAACCTCTCCAATCGACACCAATGGACCTGGACGCCGAACCAGAGAAAAAGCAATGAAGATGCAGAAAAAAAATTGAATTTTAAATCTTATATCAGTTCTAAATTTAACAAAATAGAAATTCTTCAAATTCTTTCCTTTCTCTCAAAGCTCAGTAGTAAGGAGTCTTGTGAAGAAAAATAGGTATAATTGTCAATAACAATTAAAAAATAAATGAACAATCGTGGTTAGCAAATGCTAAAAAGAAAAGGTTAAGAGAAATACGTAGCAATCATTATTTTGTATTTATGTATTTTATCGTTTTCTAAATAAAGTTTTGACAAAGAAAAAAAAAAAAAGTTTGGTCCGCAATACGGTGCCGGTAGTACCACGTGCCCTGTCCACCTGTGCACAGCTGTGGTCTGCTGTTGGAGCTGAACAGCCGACACCCGAACCAGCCCACCACGTCCCAGCCGAGCTACCACACAACCGTGAGACTGCGCAGACCGTAGCCGAAGGTTAACGTAGACCAGAGTCACCACCGTTAGTTCGCCGTGCCCGTTTACAAGGTAGGACCAAACAACCATTTTAAGGGTGGAACTTACCGCGCGGTTCTTGAGAACCAATTTACGCTACCCATTCGTCCAGTGCCCAGAGTCGCGACCTAAAGTGCTAGGGAAAAATAAAGTGGGATTTCAAACAAGCAAACTAAAGTGTTGCCTTGTATCGCGAAATTTCCTTTACGAGTGTGCCGTTCCTGAGGCTTAGAGGGGGTGCTTGCTCGACTGAGCAGCAGGCTAGCCCGTTACACACTTGATGTGCTGATATAGTGTAATTCAGCACTTGAATGCAGGTATAAAGCTATAATAAGGCATAGCTTTTGTGCTTATGGTTACTTGGGCGCTGCGGTTAGCATGCGTGAGCTCGCTTTCAGCTACTGGAAAGGTCTAGTGCTGTGCGAAGAGTTTTTTGTGCGACACATCTTGTCATCGACTTCACAGCCAAGCTGGACGACTACTGCCGGGGATCGAAATTGGAAGGAAAAGCTTGTTCCAACAGCTTATCTTACGATATTCAGCTACGCTGTGGTTAGCATGCGTTTGCTGATTTTCGAATACTGGGAGAAGTTGTTGGTGTTGCAGGATGCTCAACAGTCGACGATGGTATTCAACATTCACAATCCTCTAATTGATGGGGAGGTGTTATAACCCACGATTAGGCAATTCACGTATTGATGATCGCTAATGTAGAGAACAGTTATGTACGGACCTTGCAAAGAATACGAAAAAAAGAGAACTTTATTCCAACATTGAAACCTGCGTTGAACGTTGCTCAGAATTTTTTATATTTAAATAAGGCGGACCAGAATCGCATTCACTAAAAGAGTTGATTTTATTTGCCGTATGTAAGAGAGGAAGCGAATTAAATCTCTGACTTAGGGTCGCCTTGGTAGAAGTAAGGTGAAACTATTTTCAGGGGACATCGGAGTAGAGATTAAAAGAGTTCACCAGGTCAGGGCTGGGTAGACACTGAGTTTTGAACTGCGTTCATAATTTGTTTGAGCACAAGAAATGAAACTTGTTCAGATAGCTTTGTTGTTCGTGATGCAAAAAAATAACTTTTTTGATTTCATGTACTGACATATCATAAATCCTAACCTAATAAGCTTCACAAAATATTCGAAAATTTGAACTTCCTCCATCAATTCTTACAAACCATAATTATCAAGTTGTTTTTAAATACTCACATCATAATTAACACCATCCTTCCGACCGCCAACGTCCACACCGACCACGGAAAGAACCGCCGGAAACACTGCCGTCAGCGAACAATTCCGATGTTTGCCGTGATTCTTCAATGTATAAAACGGCGCAACTCCTTCGGCCATCACATTGCATGCTGAAATGGAACAACAATTCTGTTGGAAACGTATGTAAAAATAAATTGGTACACAAACTTACGATCCGGATTATGCAAATACCGCACCGAAACAATGAACGATCCGCTGATCGGTATCCGGTACTGAATCAGTGCCGCATTCTGACTGGACCGGAAAGCTTTCCGCACCGGATGGAAGGGCCACATCTTGGGATCGTTGCAGAACTCCTCGATCCGATGGTCCATACTCTTGGGGTGGTCATGTTCCGTGGGAAAATACATCCCATTCAGTTCCCATCCATCGACGAAGGACATCAGCCCACCCGTTTCACAATTGACGTCAAGGTGTTTAACTGTCACCTCGACCAGCTTATCCGGATCCGTAACGAAATACAAACCACAAACGTCCATCACCGGTGCCGAGTTCATGATGTCGATCAACCGGCCATGCTTTGGCGAAGCCACAATCGGAGGCAGCTTCTTGAAGATGAACTCCCCCTCCTCAGATGTCACATGCATGCAATCTGCAAAGGATAGATGGGTGGGAAAACACAAACACGTTTTTAACAAATTAGACAACGAATAACAGTGCCCCGCAAGGATCGCTCGAGGAATTTACCAAAGGAACTCTAGGTTTGAGGGCATCATGAATAAGTTAACGACATTCCATTCTGTCTCTGTCAGATGCCGACGCCACCGCATAAGAAGAGCAAAGGCAAAAAAAACGTGCTGTGGCTGCGAGCGGCCTTTTGTCTTCCTTGCATGCCAGAATTCGTCTGTCAAAATCATTTCCCTATGAATTTCTCACACCCTTCAAAGTCAAACCTAACATTCATATGGCATACCTTTGAGGCGTGGGAGTTTTATTCGAATAGCGTCGTCAGAAGGAGGAACCACTTCACTTATCACAAATTCAAGATGATATTACTTTGGATATCACTCGAGGATGAATTACACACATCGTGAAGCAATATGGAAAGTGTGGCTGCTGGCTGACGTGCCTCCCTAAGGCTGAGTCGTTTCTGTTCATTAATTTCGAATTTGTCAAGATATCTTAACACACTCTCAGATAAACGGTTCAACTTCATCTCCTCGAGCAAACAACATTTGCTTATAACCCCTAAAAATAGACTCCATCTCGAGAATCGCTGTAAGAACATGCATGTCTACATGTTGCTTCATCATACAATGGGCTTTTGCTTATAATTTATTCAAATTCGATTGAAAGACGAGCCGTTGGAATAATACGACATTGTTGAAACTTGCTCGAGGAATCTATTAACAGCCGGATGAGGGTACTCGACATGTGACAACAATATTTTGTTCGTTTGGTGTTGGGAAACGTTTCAATTTGTGTATACACAACAAGTATTCAGTCAAGACGAAGCTCTAAGGACCCGTAAACTAATGTGTGCAGAAAATCTTTCCTATAAATGTCTCTTCTAAATCTTGTAAAAAATTAGGAAATTTAATAAAACACTTAAAGAGAAGGTATCGAATATTTATCCTAGCTACATGGTTGTCACATTTTATTGCTCCAGTCATTTTGAACAGACACGTTAAACGATTAGACATTTGAGGATTGTTCTCTGCAGTTGATTTTTTGTATAAAAAAGAAACAATATTCCAGCCCGCTTCACTAGTCTCATGCTGAGAGTGACATTAAATTGGAAATATTTTCATCGCCTTTTGTATCAGCCAGCTGGCAAGACGGAAAAAATGGCAGATAAATTTCCTTTTCATCTTGTTTCCAACCCCCCTTACTGTTGTACAGAAGGTTTTTTTTCACAGTTTTCCTCAGCGGACCAACGGCTAAATTATTGCCCTAAGTCGCCCTAAGAGTGATGTTGACACTCATCCTTGGGCTGCTGCTGGAACTGCGATAGACTGGTTCAACATTCAACAGCTTGCAATACCAGCGTGAGGAATGCATCAACTTTCCGAGGAATCAATGAACATTTAACATGCTGAAGTTATTGGATACTGTGGAAGATGATATTTCTTCTAATATGGCGACCGTTATAAATTATTCGATTTTTAAGCATAAATATTGATTTAGACTTAAAAGTTTTTTAACTGCTTCACTCGTTTTGGAACATAATTTTGAGTTAGTTTTCACTACACAAACTGTGTCACAGAATACAGAGTTTTAGAAATATTTACAGATTTCACACAATTTTAAAATTTTGGACGTCTTTCTTCAAAATTCAATTTTTAATATTAGGGTAAATTTTGGATTATTATCTTCGAATCGGAAAAATGTGATAAAATTGGTAATGATAATTGATTTTTTTAAGGAAACTGTAGAAAAGACGCTATTTGACATGACTTTTGAAACAATTTAAGAAAAAATAAACATCATAGAAATCCGTCACAGATTGTTTTTTGTTGAATCGCAGAAAGTCAGATTTTTTTTTGTCAAAACACACTGATCATAAATAAAAAATGAAACAGTAACACCAAAAAATAAAGTTTAATTTTTATTCAAATTTTCTTTTCAATTTTGTGAGTGTAAAATCTTAAAGTTTAAAGGAATAAAAGTCTACTTTTTTAACGAAATCCGATTGAAAGCGTCATGATTATTTCTAGAGTCACTAAAGGACATTTATGAGTTTTTCATATATTCAAGATTTCGGTTTATTTGATAAATGTTTAAAAGTAAAATTCGATGATGTATAAAAATAGCTTATGTGTTTCATAATTTCCTTAAGATTGTCTGGAAGTATCCATATTTTACCGTATGTATAGGTGCTGTGCGCAATTAGCAACACTGGTCTTGCTATAAAGTCAGCGATCTCCATGCTGGCTGATAAAAATTAAGTTTCTGCTCCAATTTGGCCTTCCGGTGAAAAAAAAACGGAAGTGGGTAAGGGAGTACAGATTTTTAAGGCTGCTATTGCTGATTGTTTGTTCTGATTAGGCCTTCTGGTGGAAAAAGACAGAATAAGCTTTAGAAGCACAGATTTTTTAAGGCTGCTGCTTCTAATTTGTTATTTTGATTTGGATTTTTAAGGTTAATGCTGTTGATTGTTAGTTTTGATTAAACCTTCTTAACTCTATTGAGAATAGAGTTGAGAAGGAATGTAGTGATGAGATGAAGGGTAAGCAGAAATTAAATAAAATTTGTAGGATGGCGAATAAAGATGTGGAATATGGAATAAAAATTAAGGATATTTGCTAAAAAAAATTGTTCTAAAGGAGAAAAAAATTGAGAATGAGAATAGAGGTGAGAAGGAATGTAGGGATGAGATGAAGGATAGCAGAAAATAAATCAAATTTAACTAAAAATAAAATAAAATAATAGTTGTATTCGGCAACACTGAAGCTAAATAATTAAATGAAATAAATAACTATGACAACGTTTGCTATTTTGGCAACACTAGGCAAACAAACAAAACAAAGTCAGTCATTGATCTATTCTTGTGAGCAACAGACGTGTAGAAGTGAATTTTTGGATTGAGATTCTAAATCACGATACTAAGGAGGAAGGATTTCGAACGCAATAACTATTGTTTTAATACCTTTTTTGGTGAGTTCCTTTAAAGAAAGGTTTTATACTTTATTTGTTCAAAGTCCAACGATAAATTTCAGGTTATCATCTTCAGGATTTCTCTGCAGGATCTCCCATGAACCGCATGGTCGCCACGACTGTTTCTTATCGGATCTTTACGTGTAATTTTATGTGTATTTAATGTGTGAACAAATAGTGCAATAAAAATACAATATATTATTCAAGGCTGTGACTTTTATTCTGATAATTTCCTACAACAATCACCAGCATAAATTTGGATTTAGAAGACAAACCGATTTTAGTCCGAAAACGAACCAATTTTTGTCTGCATTCGGACCAGTTTTGGTTGGACAACTGACCGATTTTGGTCGGAAATCTAACCGATTTTGGTCTGGAAACGACCCAGTTGTTTTGACAGTTCAATTGCAAAAACTTATCGTCGTCAAGAAAGTTGTGTGACCAGGCACTGAATTGGAACGAGTTTGGTTCGATTTCTGGTCTGTTTTCGGACCGATTCACGCGTTGATCGGGCAAAATTCCGACCGATTTTGGTCCGATTTTTCGATCTGGAATGTAACCCGCATTAAGACTTAGTTTTTCTTATCCATATGGTTTTCCACTCCACAAAAGTTAATTCTTATTATAACAAAGCTCCTGTGAGATACCTATTCGGTGTACAAAATTGCGTCTAAGAGGGTAAAATTCAAACAAATTGTTTTGTAAATTCACTGTATCCAACGAAAACAATTTATACCACTTTTTAGTATTTCCCTCATATTTAGAGATAATCATTAAATATTTGTCTATTTAACTTTATCTTAAGTATATGTTCAAAAATATGATCACTTTCAAATTTTATTTTTTTAAAGGTATAAAGTGACTTATAAAGTGACACTTTACTATTCTTGTGACATTCATGTCGAGAAATTGTACTTTGTTTCATGAGGTTTGAAGCATTCTAGTTTGAAACAAAGAATTTACAATGCAATTTGTATGGATTTAAAGAAAGGTTGAGCAATTGTGGCGTTCGGTGTCAATCTTATGGAAAATTTAAATCACTTTTGATGTAGTGTGAAAATTATATTAAAAATGCTTTTTGGAAACAGCGTAGTTCACCCTTATTTCGATTGACTAAATTACTTTTACAAATTTCCTCAATTCAAGAAAAATAGGGAAAGTAAACCTCTTTTCTCAATGAAAATAAAATTGGTATAAATCTAACGTTGTATTTTACTTATGTTTCCATAATGAAATGAATGCTTAATGTTTTTGGGTTTTTCTTAAATATGTTGTTCTAAAGTAATGCTAATAAAATTCTAATATATGGGGCTTACTGTACAATTCTCAGACAACAGCTTGTAGCGCGACTGAAACATGATTTAAAGATAGTATTCAGTTACAATTTATTTTAGTTATTCGAAGAATTTTTTATCATAAACATGCTTCGGAAAAAAGGTTGTAAATCAGTTGTTAAGTGCTCGATAAAAAATAACTTAGTGCCCATGTATGCCGAAGTAAGAAGCTATATGTTGCACATGTGGAAATGCAGATTGATAAAAATCTCGAAATACATCTACTTTTGAATTGTCATCAAAAATTATGTGTTTCGTATTTCAAAAATCTTAAGATGCCAAAGTGTGACATATTACGTCAGTTTTCTATTTCAGCTTTTAAACTTTTCTACTGTTACTGGAAGAGCTTAGGCGGTTGATTAATTGAAAAGTACGTGTTTTTCATCACTTATTTACATTTTTTGTTGCCACGATTTTAATTTTAAAAAAATATTTTCACATGTGCCACATAAAGCTTCTAACTTCAGCTTACTTAGACACTAAATGTTTTTTTTTTTCGAGCACTTTATAACTGGTTTATAGCCTTTTCCGAAGCATGTTTTTTTTCAAAAAACGAAAATTTCTTCGATTTTATATAGCGTTAAAATAAATGATTATAGCTGAATATTGGCTCTTAATCATATATTAGTCACGCTACAAGCTTTCCAAAACTATAAATTAAGTAAAAATCGGTTTAGTTAGAATCAAGAGAATTTTAGCGGAAAACGTGTTTTACTGTTAGATTGGTTTCATCAAATGTTTAAAATCTTTTTTTTCCATTTCTCTAATTCAATGAAACTGAGATTTGATTTTAACCAGCAGATAACTGCTGCAGACATTGCTAAATGTTAGCGTATAGTTCGATCCTTTGAACTTTTTAACGAAAGAAAGTGTTTATCCTGTCCGAAGCACAAAAACATGCTCCCAAAGATAACGTGGAAAAAAGTCCTATGTTGTGATTTTCGAGTTCTTGTCAAGCATTTCCCCAGCCATGAATAGTTGTCTCTATCTTTAGCTCGCTTTTGAAACTCAACACCTTTGTACGTATGTAGGCTTGAAGTTGTTTTTTATTTCCTTCGCAAAGCCGACATGTATACCGTTAGAGAGCTTGTATATCAAATCACACGAAATTGAGCCAAATCACATGGTCCAGGAATACAGTTCTGGAAGAAAATAGCTCTGAAAAGACTGGCTCTTTGAACTTCCAAGGCTCAAAGAATGTTCAAGAGATCATGACTGTTCGACACTGATCCAAAAGAAAACTTACGAAAAAAACGTCAATCATTTTGAGTGCGAACTACCTTAAAGTTAGTGATCCAGGTAGCGTCACTTATACTTTCTCTAAAGGTATTTTTGTTTTTTTTTTTTTTTTGAGTCGATTTGGCATACATGTGTGGCATTTACCCTACGAACGTAGTTTCACTTTGAGGATGGTCAAATATCACTCTACTTCTCGTCGAAGAAAGGCGATGGTCCACCATACGTCGTCATCGTTTTCGTTGTCTGAAGCGGAAGTTTGGAGCGATTGAGAGGAAAAAAAACACTTCCCAGTTACTCGTACCTACCACACTACATATCATCGTATGATATCATTTCTCACCTGTCACTGGATGGACCTTTTCCGGGGGTTTGATAAACTCGAACGGATTCCGAACTGCTTGCCATGCCTGTTGGAAAAAAAATGGGAGAAGACCAAAGGAAAAAGGCTTAGATTATAACACAACAATCGAATCGGGAGTGTTGACCAACTTCTTCGGGCAACGAATTCAGGGTCGGATTGAGATTTTGAGGGACCGATGGACTTTTTTCGGTGTACCTTTTTCAAAGCAACCAATAAATAGTGTATCATAAATTTATAAAGCTAGATTAAGGATTAAATCATGAGACTTTTGAAAAAAAAACAAGAATGTTTAAGAGCTTTATCCATCTTAAATGTAACTTTGAAAGTACTGATTTCTGTTAGTTTATTTAGAATTTACTACAATACACGGAAAATTTAAAAAAGCTAAAATTTACAGGGAAGCAAAGGTGATTTTTTTCACCCATCTTTTGAGGTAAATTTAACGTTTTTCCCATCCACCTAGCAAAAACGTAAATTTTACCTTTTTTCCATTTTCATATGTGATGAAAGAGATTAGAGAAACATGAACTATCAAAGAACGAAAGAACATAAGCCGTAAATATCATGAAAATTTCGAAAAAGATACAACGGCTCACCGACAGGACTTGAACCTGCAATCTCCGCTTCGGTACAACGGCGCGTTAGCCAATTCCACCACGGTGAACGTGATGGAACCGGCGAACACGAGCAATCGAGCTCTGCCGATCAACTGCTGGACCTTCTATCGAAACACCATGTGTATCCCGCATGTGATCTTTCCCTCTATTGATCTCTCTTGTTTCTCTAACCCCACCCATCGACTCGGGATTTTAGCCGAACGAGCACATGGTCGATTGCTTCGGGTTTGCCGCAACTTACGGTCAGATGAAGAAGCAATCAGTGCCGCTCAAGGTTCCGAACATACCAGTTACACAGGGAGGTGTTGCTCTGTTGAAATCAATACTGTTGTTATCTGACCGTAAGTTGCGGCAAACCCGAAGCAATCGACCATGTGCTCGTTCGGCTAAAATCCCGAGTCGATGGGTGGGGTTAGAGAAACAAGAGAGATCAATAGAGGGAAAGATCACATGCGGGATACACATGGTGTTTCGATAGAAGGTCCAGCAGTTGATCGGCAGAGCTCGATTGCTCGTGTTCGCCGGTTCCATCACGTTCACCGTGGTGGAATTGGCTAACGCGCCGTTGTACCGAAGCGGAGATTGCAGGTTCAAGTCCTGTCGGTGAGCCGTTGTATCTTTTTCGAAATTTTCATGATATTTACGGCTTATGTTCTTTCGTTCTTTGATAGTTCATGTTTCTCTAATCTCTTTCATCACATATGAAAATGTGATCATTTTCAGGTACAAAGATGTACCTAGCGATTTCATAACATCAGTATTGACCTTTTTTCCATTTATCTATGAAAAAGGTTAATTTTATCTCGCTTGAGCTTTCATTACGTCTTTTGAAACAAAAGGCAAAAAAACAGTTTTATTACAAAAAAAAATAATAAACTGACATGAACGAGTAGCAACTTTTTTCCATTTAGAATATTTGTAGTCTGGGCAACATATTCTATGTATTAAATATAAATTTTAAGTTATCAATTTTGCAGCAGTTTTCTGTGACTTCTTAAGATGTTTGATACGACGTAATGAAAGCTCATAAAAATGTAAATTTTCGTTTTCGAGATTCACTGAGCATAAAGGTAGATTTTACCGTTTCCCCATTCTCTGACTAAAAAGGTAAATGCTACCTGTTTTCGCTGGTTTCATCAATCAAAAATAAAACAAAGACAAAATTTATGCAAAGTTTGATATTAATTAAAGTTAGTCGGAGATTTTTACCTTATAATTATTGATTTGGATTCTATGACTACGTCTTAAAAAAGTGCAACTTCCTTCCGCCAGGCTGGTGACAATCCGGATCGGTGATCTACGGTTCGCACCATTTCAAAACACTTCGCTTCAAGGTATGATTTATCTTTTTCGAATTTACCTTTTTTCTCGGTAAATTGTACCTTTTTTCCAGCTCAATACAGGTAAACTTCACCTCGATGTGAGGTGAGTTTCACATCGAAGAGGTAGAAGTTACGTGCGTGAAACCAAAGCACGTTCATCTTTTTTTCTCGGTAAATTTTACCTTTCGAAAGAAAATCAATCAGGAAAAAGCTGCGCCCAGGGATAGCTGCAGCAGCAATGCAGACATTTTCTCTATATAGAATCAAGTTTCCCAAGTAACACCAATTGTTTTGTAAAACTCTTTAAGCCTCTTATGAAACCTAAATTTGGTCTAGAAGCTTGCTATAAAACTTGAAATATAACTATCGCTGTATTTGTTAATTTCGAATGGATCAAACAATTTGGTAGGAATAGCGCTTATTATTTTTTTTTTTTGGAATTTCGTCACAAGCAAAAAATACCTATCTATAGAAATGATATGAAGGGTATGCAGAAAATAAATCAAACTTAATAAAAGTAAAATAAAATAAAAGTTGTATTCGGCAACACTGAAGATAAATAAAAAATAAAATTTTTTTTATGGCAATCTCTGATATTTTGACAACGCTAGGCAAAAAAAAACAAAGTCACGGCACCGGAAAATAAGACGGAGAAGATGGAAAAGCGCAGATTGTTTAGGATGCTGCTTTGATTGTTCATTCCTCCGGTAATTGAGACGGAGAATTTTGAAAGTATAGATTGCTAAGGTTGCTTCTATGATTGTTTGTATTGATTTGGCCTTCCGGTTGAAAAATACGGATTGCCTTAGGAAGCGCAGATTCTTAAGGCTGCTGCTGCTGATTGTTTGTTTTGGTTTGGCCTTCTGGTGGAAAAAGACGGAATGGCTTAGGAAGCGTAGATTTTTTAAGATTGTTGCTGCTGATTGCTTGTTTGATTTGCACTTTCGGTGGAAAAAGACGTAATTGGCTTAGGAAGCGCAGATATCTAAGGCTGCTGGAAGGCCGGAGGAAATAACGGAATGGCTTAGCACAGATTGTTAAGTTTGCTGCTATGATTGTTTGTATCGATTTGGCCTTCCGGTGGAAAAAGACGGAATGATTCAGAAAGCGTCGATTTTTTTTAGATTGTTGCTGCTGATTGTTAGCTTTGATTTGGCCTTCCGGTGGAGAAAGACGGAATTGGCTTTGGAAGAGCAGATTTCTGCTGATTGTTTATTTTGATTTGGCCTTCCGGTGGAAAAAGACGGAATGCCTTAGAAGCGCCAATTTTTAGGACTGTTGCGGCTGATTGTTTGATTTGGTTTTCCGGTGAAAAAAGACGGAATTGCCTAGGAAATGCAGACTTTTAAGGCCGCTGCAGCTAATTGTTTGTTTTGATTTAGTCTTCCTGTGGAAATAGACGGAATGGCTTAGGAAGCGCAGATTGTTGAAGCTGTTGCTGATTGTTTGTTTGAAAAAGCACGAATTGGGCAGGCTTTTGCTAAGAATATATTCGGATTGGATAAAGAATATGCAGAAAATAAATAAAATTTTAAGATTTGATTTTTTTTAAGATGTAGATGTTACCTTTTTGGTTTTCACGAGCGTTCACCTTACTATCTAGGTAATTTTACCTTTTTATTATTATCCCAAAAATTTTGAAGCCGCTGATTCAAATGTTAATCCAATGCGAAATTTTCTCATCTGCCATAAAATTAGACCGGAGACATCTGAGTGGTGTGTGGTTTTCCCATTGTACAATGTACCAATGAAAGTCAACAATATTTATGTTTAATTTAAAAATAACAATCCAGTATAAGAAGAGATGAATAACGATGTTTTGGTTATAAACATCCCAATCCAACCCATAATATTTTTCTAAATTTTATGAAATTTCAAATAAACTTGTGAGAGAGTCACATCTGGATAGGATGTGAATATTTTTTGTTCTCGTCTTAGGGTTCGTACTCGAATAATTTCTGTATCAGGAACGAGGCAAACAAAGTATCGATGGCTTTGTCCATTGTACAATTTCTTTTCTTCGTATGGCGACCGTCGAAAATGGGGAATCATTAGTCACTTTTGTCATATTTGTCATTTTTGTCATTTTTGTCATTTTTGTCATTTTTGTCATTTTTGTCATTTTTGTCATTTTTGTCATTTTTGTCATTTTTGTCATTTTTGTCATTTTTGTCATTTTTGTCATTTTTGTCATTTTTGTCATTTTTGTCATTTTTGTCATTTTTGTTATTTTTGTTATTTTTGTCATTTTTGTCATTTTTGTCATTTTTGTCATTTTTGTCATTTTTGTCATTTTTGTCATTTTTGTCATTTTTGTCATTTTTGTCATTTTTGTCATTTTTGTCATTTTTGTCATTTTTGTCATTTTTGTCATTTTTGTCATTTTTGTCATTTTTGTCATTTTTGTCATTTTTGTCATTTTTGTCATTTTTGTCATTTTTGTCATTTTTGTCATTTTTGTCATTTTTGTCATTTTTGTCATTTTTGTCATTTTTGTCATTTTTGTCATTTTTGTCATTTTTGTCATTTTTGTCATTTTTGTCATTTTTGTCATTTTTGTCATTTTTGTCATTTTTGTCATTTTTGTCATTTTTGTCATTTTTGTCATTTTTGTACATCATCGCCCCCTTTTACCCCCTTAAATTCGGTAATGGTCCAAATATCGTCCCAAAAAGTGGTGACACTTCGCCCTTTTCTTCCCTTCATCCCCAAGGATGTTTGTTAAACAATGCCGAGGACCTTCGGAGAGGAGAAACGTGAAGAAGGAAGAATGCAATAAATCTGACTGACATCTGAACACCCGAATGTTAACTTCACAGGTGGGTGTTTACGACGACGACGACGACGATAGGAATAATCCAGTCCTTATAAGCAGGATCTCAGGTTTCCGGATCCGGGACCATACGCAACATACATGTCAGAAATCTGGACGGACGAACCGGACGGATAAGTAAATTGGTTGCTGTCATAAATAGAGACGGTTCTGGGCCGGCCAACTTTTTGAAGTGGCAAAGACTAACGATGATGATATTGATAAGCACAAAATCCCGGTCCAGTCTGAAGTGAAGATACCGAGATCATTAAAATCGCTCATCGCTCTGGAAATGATAATTAATACATCTGATGCTAATGAGATTAAATCCGTGGGATATAAAGATGGGATTTTTTTTGCTATTTTTAAAAATAGTTCCATTTTGGATTCAAAATAGAATATTACCTATGAAAAAGTAATTATTTTGATGAAGTAAATTGCAAACAGTAACACGTGGTAAATTTTCTTAGGACATAATCTTAAATTTATGCTGGATTTACGAGTGCCTACACGTAATAAATCGTTTGACATCATTCGCCTGACTCCCGTGCATATCATATGATATTTGAGTTCAAGCAAATTTTCTGTGGCAGTTTCAAATCAGCCCCCTCATTCTCATGCAAAATTGATTCTATTAGCACTGTCGTCTTCCAAGAGAGAGCATCCAATGGTAAAATCTGCATATCTGCTGCTTCAAATGCGTCAGCATGTATCTATGAAGATGATTTATGGATTGGGTGCTTCCGGCAATTCCGACGACGACGAGTGTGGCAAATGCCTTTCGTGGGATGCACAAATTGGCTTGAGGACGATTTAAAAAACGCATGACATTTCAAAAACAATCCTTGCCGAGCTTATCTTCTTTTACAACAAATTGTCATTCCCATTTGAAATATTTTGCCTGACCATGTGACTAGTCATAAATAACTTTTTCTATATATGGTGAGTCCAAGCCTACACACATTTTTGACAAGGCTTTAAGGATAAAAACAGGAGTTTCATTAGAATAAAATCTCTTTTGAGGTTTAGGAAAACTTATGGCCACACCATTTAGCAAAATAGAACCTTTGACCTTTAAAGTCTGTTGTTGAACTAATTCATCAACTTAACAATCAAATTGGCTTTCCTAACAAAATTGATGATAAAGTTATGACGGAAAGCATTAAGAAAAAACAATGAAATAAGGTTATAAGCTAGGCTTCACTTGTTGTCGTCAAGAAATTGTCATAAAATAATAATTTTGGGAATATTTAGAAACAAGAAAAAAACGAAATTTATTCCTTTATATTCCTTTATTTCCATTTTTCCTACCCATCTTTTGATTACTAGGACGTGGCCGGCGCCGTTATAAATGTGTTCAGAGAGAGTTGTTTAAAAATAGTAGAGAGAGAAAAAGAGAGTAAATGTTAAAAAAGTACTTCGAAAAATGAAATCTGGACATTATCTGGGAAAAATTGAAAAGTAGTGGTGATTCCAAACGCCTAATTTCAATCAATAAGAAAAATATGGCGAAGAATATATCGTCTTCCAATCGTCATATTTCTGCAAATTGTCAATTTTATTAACAAGCAGGACTCAGCTATGTTTTTTACGAGAGATTGTAAGTTTTTGATTATTTCGGAAAGTAAAAAATGATTAAAATTTGAACGAGACATTGTAACATTGTAACAATCAAGAATATGAGATGAACTTCGGAAAAAGAAACATTTAAAATAATGAAATTCAAGCCAAAGTACGAATAATTTTACACTTTCTTAGAAAAACAAAAAAAATCTGTAAACAGGTTTTGTTCTGAATTGTTAAATCATACTGCGTAAATTTGAACTCAGAAAAATTGACTTTAACCGAAATCAGCTCTAGAGTGTTAATATGAAAAGACGGTGTCTTCTTTAAAATAAAATCCAATAACAAAAATCGACATCTCCAAAAACTTGCAAAATTGTAAAGAAGACTCTCCCCTATCCATCGCACTTTTCGGGGAAAGGATCGATCGGGGGCTTAGAACAATTTATTATATTGAAAATTCAAGGAAAAAACACACGAGCAAAACTTTCAAAATTAATAATTATCCCTAAGAACTTCAAATCAGCAAAATCAGAAAAATCAGCAATCCAGATTGATGGAAACCAGCTATTTCTTTCAAAACAACCGGCTGTATTTAGTACCAAACTTATATTTCAATTCAAAATTAAATTTTGAATACTGGCTGTGCATATAATGAGCAATGAAAAACAATTATTTTCTTCCATTTTTAAATAATGTTTGTATTTATTTCCAAAAATTTATTTTTTAATTTTCCAACGCCGGCTCTGGAGTGGCAGATTTGTGCCAAAGTGTTGATCATTCACCACCTTAGAAAAGAATTCTGAAAAATATCTATTTATAAAATATGTTCAACCCTTGACTTATGACCTTGCTAGAATACAGAGGAAAAAAAAAATTATATTAATCTAACCAAAATTCGTTAAATAGAGTCTCACCTTGCTTCAGGGTACGAAAACAAACAGACTCCAATGTGACAACTCGATTGTTGATTGTCCAGCTAACTAGATCAATTGCAGGAAAGTCCAACAATTTGAAAACCGATTGATTATTTTTCAGCAAAAATGACAAGAACACAACCGATTGCTGAAAAATCCAGCAATTAGAAAACCGATTGCTGGTTTCCAGCAAAAAAAAATGGATTTCTGAACGATTCCTGCAATTTTTTTTTTGCTGGAAATCGAGGCAAAAATTTACTGTGTAGGACCGGAACTTTTTCTATAAATCTGGAAGAACGCATCAGGAAGAAAGTGAGAATTACACAAGGCAACAAATTTTACATTTTTCGGAGTTGCAAATAGCTTTAGAGATGATTTAGAACAATTTGGGGCGCTGAAAATTCTTTGAAAATGGGTAAAAAATCATTAAACTAATTTGTGCACTTTTTTGGCAAAACTGTAAAATATTACAAAGATTTGGATATTGAAGGTTTTAAATCAATCAAGACCACGAGTCATTTTGACTTCTGGTGAAAAAGTTATACAAAGAAATTTTCTTATTGTTTATTTTTCTCAATTCATCGAAATACGGGAATTTTGACGACATTTTTTGGATATTTTCACCCAAATTGAATCTTAGATAATTTATAAAACAGAAATTCAATCGTTTTGCAATTTTCAACAAAGTTCTCAGAAGTCAGAAATAATTGTAATGTCATCTTTAAAAATTAAAAAAAAAATGGTAGAATTTAATATTTTTAAAGCGATGTTCCTCTGAATCTAGAATATCTAGACAAAATCTGAATCCATAATTAGATGGAAGATTCATGTAGGTTTGTTGGCTCGTCAGTTATCAATGATCGATTTTATTCAGAATTGATCTATTTCAAAATTTGCGTACGCAAAATCACTAAAACAAGAGCTGGTGGACAACATCGGACAAATGATTCGAATTCAGGACGCCACCATCTTTCGAAAACAATTATTGAATCACAGGTTACTAAAAACTCATTTTGTAATTCTAAATAAATTTTGTGCTATCACGTAGATCCTCGTCACGTTTCTGGAACCTCTGAAAATCGAGTTATAAAATCAATTTTATGGTTTTTCCAGTGAGCAACAATATATTGTAGAATGATTATATTGTAACTTATTTCACTCAAACTGCATTCTGTCTTCGATAGGAATGATCATAAAGAATGCACCTTTGTAACCGTGCTTTTGATAATTTGTTCCAATGTTGCCAGTTTATTTTACGTCTAGTTCTAGACAATGTTTATTGTTAGTTTTAAATTATGTACAAACCTAATCATTTTTTATTTAAAAAAAAAAAAAAAAACAATATTTTTATCAAAATTTTTGAAGTAATCATCTATTTTAGCGAAATCTTTAAATTCTGATCGTATATTTTATTCGCAAACTTTGTTTGGTTTTCACTTGTTGGTCAATGTACTCGAAATCTGAGTGGAAATTTGTTGAAAGGTGTTGAAAAAATGGGGAAAATTTTGACTGGCAAAACATAAAAAAAGTTTACGTTGAAAAACCGTCCAAAATTTTGTGTTTTTGATTTAGGAAATTTAACCCTCATCCGTCCCAGACATTTTTACTGGTTAGAGTTCCTGAGGTGTCAATTTGACACTCCTGACTAAAACCGCTATATCTCTCTTGTTTTCAAATGATTTTTATAACATTTCTAGTTTTAGAATCTCGTGATGGAACCCAAATATATTTTTCACACAAATTTCAGATACAACACTTCAGTTTTCCAGCTTTTCAATATAAAAAAAAAGTCGAAAAAACGTGGTTTGGAAAAGACTGTAGATCAGCCACTGATAAGGATCAGCTACGGAATGCTAAAAAATCACTTAGTGTCCAAGAAAGCTGAAGTTGGAAGATATACGTTGCACATGACATTTTTTTGAAATTTTTTAAGATCATGACCACAAAAAAAGTTAAAAAGTGTTGAAAAATGTGCTTTTCAATGTTGAGCGAGCCAAGGACGACAGCGCGTAGTTGCTACGGCTAGATACGGTCACTAAAACACTGATAAGCGAGTTGAGAGGACAGCTTGATGAAAATTGAAAAAGCACCAGTAAGCGAGTTTAGAGGACAACTTGAAAGAAATTGAAAAAAAAAACATCAATAAGCGAGTTGAGAGGACAGCTTGAAAGAAATCGAAATATGAACACCAATAAGTGAGTTGTGAGGACAGCTTGGCGATCAAACGGGATGAGAGAACAGCTTGAGAGAAATGAAAAAAAATACCAATAAGCGAGTTGTGACAGCTTGATAGAAATTTAAAAAATCATCAATAAGCGAGTTGAGAGGACAGCTTGATGATCGAGCTCGTTGAAAGGACAGCTTGATGAAATGAAGAAAAACATCTATAATCGAGTTGAATTGAATTTAAAATAATAATAAAATAATTGAAAAAAAACCAATAAGCGAGTTGAGAGGACATCTTGGTGATCCAGCGGGTTGAGAGGACAGCTTGATAAGAAATCGAAAACAAATACCAATAAGCGAGTAGCGAGGACATCTTGGTGATCAAGTAGGTGCAGTGGACAGCTTGATAGACATTGAAAAAAACACTAATAAGCGAGTTGAGAGGACAGCTTGATAGAAATTTAAAAAAAACATCAATAAGCGAGTTGAGAGGACAGCTTGATGATCGAGCTCGTTGAAAGAACAGCTTGATGAAATGAAGAAAAACATCTATAATCGAGTTTGTTTGTTTGTTTATTCAATCAAGTATAGGTCCAAATGACGACTTAAAGTTAAAGTTACATAAAATTTACATCTAATTAATGATTTCTTGATAATCTTAAAACACTTCTTCGAAAAACATTCCGCGAATCGTCGAAGTCGAAGAGTTCGTAAAAGCGGTTGAACGTTTTCATCACACCGATGAATGCACTATTAGCTCCATAGTTGTTCAATCGAATGGGAACATACAGTTGAAGGTCCTGGTTTCTCAGTCCATGAGGTCTCACACTAAGAGGAATAGCTTCTAGTAGCGTAGGACAATCGATACGCGATGTCAGTAGATCGGCGACAAAAGAAGCTCGTGTTGCATTTCTTCGGGCTTGAAGAGTATCCATGTCTATAAGACGACATCGATGTTCGTAGCTTGGCATGTGGAATGGGTCTTGCCAGTTAAGGTGTCTAAGGGCATAACGCAAAAAGCGCCTCTGGATGGCCTCGAGCCGCTCATTACCGTTCTGGTAGTAAGGACACCAGACAGCTGAGGCGTATTCGAGGATGGATCGAACTATGCTGCAATACAGGCTCTTCAGGCAATACACGTCCTTGAATTCCTTGGCCACTCGGAATAAAAATCCGAGGCTTCTAGAAGCTTTATCGACGACGTAGTTCGTATGTGTTTTGAATTCCAGCTTACGGTCGAGTATTACGCCCAAATCATTGATGTGGTCCACCCGCGCAATGGACTCATCTCCTAAGAAGTACTCCGCGCAAAAAGGCTGCCGTCTTCGTGAGAAACTGATGACTGCACATTTACTGCGATTCAAAGGCAGGCAGTTGAAAGATTAGTGAAAAGATTAAACTGGTTTTGCAGAAAATCAATGTCGTCCTGACCGTTTATGGCGTAAAACAGTTTAAGATCGTCAGCATAACAAAGTTTCGGGCCGTTAAGGAGTGTGAGCACATCGTTAAAATAGATTAAGAAGATAATCGGTCCTAAGTGACTACCTTAGGGCACACCAGAGGAAGCAGAGAACTGGCTGGAGAGAGTGTCTCCAGTGCGAACTGTCAATTTACGTCCAGTTAAGTAACTGCGGAACCAGCCAAGTAAAGGTCCGCAGAATCCTTAGCGCCCAAGCTTACCAATGGTGATATCGTGGTTCACCTTATCAAACGCTGCTGACAAATCGGTATAAATGGCGTCAGTTTGAGACTTAGCAGCAAAACTTTCGTGTACATAGGAAGTGAATGTCAACAGGTTAGTTGTCGTAGAGCGTTTGGGCATAAAACCGTACTGATCGATTGAAAAATTGACGAGTTGACAGGATAGCTTGATGATCAAGCGGGTTGAGAAAACAGCTAGATAAAAATAGTAAAAAAACATCATGAAGCGAGTTGAGAGGACAGCTTGGTGATCAATCGAGTTGAGAGGTCAGCTTGAGAGAAAAAAAAACACCAATAAGCAAGTTGAGAGGACAGCATGATAGAAATGAAAAAAAACACCAATAAGTGAGTTGATAGGGCATCTTGGTGATCAATCGGGTTGAGAGGACAGCTTGATAGAAATTAAAAAAAAACACCAATGAGCAAGTTGTGAGGACAGCTTGGTGATCAAGCGGGTTGAGAGGACAGCGTGATAGAAATGAAAAAAAAACAATAAGCGAGTTGAGAGGACATCTTGGTGATTAAGCGGGTTGAGAGGACAGCTTGAGAGAAATGAAAAAAAACACCAATAAGCAAGTTGTGAGGACAGCTTAATAGACATTTAAAATGTACCAGTAAGCGAGTTGAGAGGACAGCTTGGTGATCAATCGGGTTGAGAGGAAAGCTTGAGAAAAATTTAAAAAGAAACACCAATCAGCGAGTTGAGAGGATAGCTTGATAGAAATTGAAAAAAAAAACCTATAAGCGAGTTGAGAGGACATCTTCGTGATCCAGCGGTTGAGAGGACAGCTTGATAAGAAATCGAAAACAAATACCAATAAGCGAGTAGCGAGGACATCTTGGTAATCAAGTAGGTGCAGTGGACAGCTTGATAGACATTGAAAAAAACACCAATAAGCGAGTTGAGAGGACAGCTTGATAGAAATTTAAAAAATCATCAATAAGCGAGTTGAGAGGACAGCTTGATGATCGAGCTCGTTGAAAGGACAGCTTGATGAAATGAAGAAAAACATCTATAATCGAGTTGATAGGACAGATATGCGAGTTGAGAGGACAGCATGATGATCAAGCTCGTAGGAAGGACAGCTTAATAGAAATTTAAAAAAAAAACACCAATAAGCGAGTTGTGAGGACAGCTTGGTGATCAATCGGGTTGAGAGGATAGTTTGATAAAAATTGAAAAAAAAAACACCAATTACGGATTGAGAAGACCGCTTGAAAGGAATTGAAAAAAACATCAATAAGCAAGTTGAGAGAACATCTTGGTGATCAAGCAGGTTGAGAGGACAGCTTGATAGAAATTAAAAAAAAACACCAATAAGCGAACTGTGAGGGCAGCTTGGTGATCAAGATGAATTAGAGGACAGCTCGATAGAAATTGGAAAAAAAACCGATAAGCGAGTTGTGAAGACAGGTTGATGAAAATTGTAAAAACCACCAATAAGCAAGTTAAGAGGACAGCTTGGTGAACAGTCGAGTTGAGAGAACAGCTTGACAGAAATTGTAAAAACAATAATAAGCGAGTTGAGAGGACAGCTCGTAATTGTAAAAACACCAATTAGCTAGTTGAGAGGACAGCTTGGTGATAAATCAAGACGAGAAGACAGATTGATAGGAACGAAAAATACCCCAATGAGGCAAGTTTAACAGAAAAAACATTTTTCGATTTTTTTTTCTTATACTTTGAATAACGTTAAATTGAAGTGTTGTGTCTGAATATTATCAGACAAATATTTGAAGTTTCTAAAACTTGAATTCTATACGAATCGAGGAGTGTAAAATTGACACTCAAGAGCGAATTAGGCTCAATGACACCAAAATGCGTCAAAATTCATCAACTTCTCAAAGCCCATTTTCAAAATTTCTCTGCTGTGACTGAAAAAACTTGGACGGATGGTTAAAAAGTACGGTTTTTAAACCATTTTTTTTTCAATTTTTTTTGGGCCAAAAAAATTAAAAAAAAAGATATATCATCGACAAGCCTTGCTGGATAAGTATACGACCTGTGCTGACAATACCATCTTTTTGTAACCTGTATTACCTGTATAACCTTTAAATAAAATAACTGTTTGTTATTTTATTTAAAGGTTTCTATTTTAATGTATTTCTGTTAATAATAGTACAGATCTACCGTAAAATTTTATAAGGGCTAAACTGCCAAAAGCAAAAAAATCGAGTTAGCGGTCAATCTGGATTATATTATTGTTCACCAAATCTGCATATTTACGAAAAAAAAAAACAAATCTTCCTGTATCTTGATTTCTGTTTTCCTGATTGGGTTATATCATGATTCCCGATTTTATCATCTAAGGAACTTCAGCCCGCAAAACAATTGAGTAGCTAAACAATTTCCGAAACATTCCAAGCTTTTGGTTTACCAGTTCAATCATGTATAGAATGGGAGTTGAGAGCAAATTTACTTTCGAAACAAAGTTTCATGCTCGTATCATAGCTCCGTTCCTAATTTGGCCGTGTATGCTTGGAAACCTCAAACCCGAAGGTGCTGATGGTGGTGGGATTCCAAATTGATTTACTTTATTCAACTAACTGGGAAGTATTTGGTACACTAGAGCTCCTCGGAGCGAGAACAAACGCTAACTTAATTTTGGGTTTGTCTTACGAAACATTGAACTATTTCCGGTCGACCAATGATGTGTAGAGATCTTTCCCAGGCATTCAATAAGTATGGAAGTACTCTGTTGAAAGATGCTTCAAAGTTGATTTGGATTTCTAGTCTTGTTGCCTTGCGGTGACGTTCTTCCGCGAAGCACCGTGATACCAAATCTGATTACATGCGTGATATAATTACTGATACTGCTGTTCAATAGCGCAAAAATAGAATAATTATGACTCGAAACACAATTTCTCATTTGAAATGCCTGAGGAAAAAAAGTTTAGTTTAGGTAGACTTCTAAAAAAAATTCTGAACAGAATTTCTCAAAATTATACAAAAGATTCGATAATCATAAATCTTTTCTTTTTTTAAACTAAATATCTTCTACGAACTAATTCTTCTAGATAAAAAATTCTAAAATTAATCCTTTCTAGTAAGCTCACCTTTACACGAAAGTTCGACTACCAAATCGGAAGTCTCCATCGCCTGCCGCTGGCTGCACTTTCGAAAGTGATTTTCTCTCATTTTTCCACCATAACCAGAAAGCTCTGATGTTGTTAGAAAATTTTAATTATCCCCTCCATTTCGAGGATTTAATATTATTTTTAATCAAACCTCATTTCCGTTCGTAAACTTCTTTTGAGGGAGCCAAGGAGCGGGTTACGCGAAATTTGTTCTGAAGTTCGCTGTCAAAAATCCGCGAACAGCAAAAGGAACAGAACAGAACATGTTGCATACTTTCGGGTCAGGATGAGAAATGACGGTGTTAATCCCCCGTAATTTTCGTTAACATTTTTTTTACTCTTCTTTCGAGTCAAAACTGAAAACATTGCTCGCTCTGGGCAAAGATGTTATGGTTAATTATTCACAGCAGCTTCCCGTAAGGCAGATTGCATCGGTTTGTCGGAACCGAAACTTTTTTTTCTTATTATCGAACGGAAGTGGGGCGCCCGGAGGTATGCTGTCCTGTTTTCTTTAAAACTTTACAGGTGTTTTTGGAAATAATTTATGAGTTCTGCTATTCGATTTAACTAGTTTTTACAATTCGAAAATTTTGACATTTTTGACATTTTTAACAGTTTTGACAATTCGAAAATTTTGATATTTTTGACATTTTTGACATTTTTGACATTTTTGACATTTTTGACATTTTTGACATTTTTGACATTTTTGACATTTTTGACATTTTTGACATTTTTGACATTTTTGACATTTTTGACATTTTTGACATTTTTGACATTTTTGACATTTTTGACATTTTTGACATTTTTGACATTTTTGACATTTTTGACATTTTTGACATTTTTAACATTTTTGACATTTTTGACATTTTTGACATTTTTGACATTTTTGACATTTTTGACATTTTTGACATTTTTGACATTTTTGACATTTTTGACATTTTTGACATTTTTGACATTTTCGACATTTTTGACATTTTTGACATTTTTGACATTTTGGACATTTTGGACATTTTTGACATTTTTGACATTTTTGACATTTTTGACATTTTTGACATTTTTAACATTTTTGACATTTTTGACATTTTTGACATTTTTGACATTTTTGACATTTTTGACATTTTTGACATTTTTGACATTTTTGACATTTTTGACATTTTTGACATTTTTGACATTTTTGACATTTTTGACATTTTTGACATTTTTGACATTTTTGACATTTTTGACATTTTTGACATTTTTGACATTTTTGACATTTTTGACATTTTTGACATTTTTGACATTTTTGACATTTTTGACATTTTTGACATTTTTGGCATTTTTGACATTTTTGACATTTTTGACATTTTTGACATTTTTGACATTTTTGACATTTTTGACATTTTTGACATTTTTGACATTTTTGACATTTTTGACATTTTTGACATTTTTGACATTTTTGACATTTTTGACATTTTTGACATTTTTGACAATTTTGACATTTTTGACATTTTTGACAATTTTGACATTTTTGACATTTTTGACACCTTTGACAATTTGGCATTTTTGACATTTTTGACATTTTTGACATTTTTGACAATTTTGAAAATTTTGACAATTTTGACAATTTTGACAATTTTGACAATTTTGACAGTTTTCACAATTTTGACAATTTTGACAATTTTGACATTTTTGACAATTTTGACAATTTTGACAATTTTGACAATTTTGACAATTTTGACAATTTTGACAATTTTGACAATTTTGACAATTTTGACAATTTTGACAATTTTGACAATTTTGACAATTTTGACAATTTTGACAATTTTGACAATTTTGACAATTTTGACAATTTTGACAATTTTGACAATTTTGACAATTTTGACAATTTTGACAATTTTGACAATTTTGACAATTTTGACAATTTTGACAATTTTGACAATTTTGACAATTTTGACAATTTAGACAATTTTGACAATTTTGACAATTTTGACAATTTTGACTACTTTGACAATTTTGACAATTTTGACAATTTTGACAAATGAATTTATGGAAATGTGCTCATATCTTTCTTTTCCTTCCGGTCAAAAATATTTTCAACCAATTTAGAAAATATTACAAGAATGGAGAAAGTTTCGGATTTTTTTTCTCATTTCTCAAAGCCTTTCGTAGTTGATCTCACTCAAACCTCCAGCCTCAACACTGGAAAAGGTAGGCACACAATAAAAAATGTGCAACCAACTTTTGTCATCCTTTCTTCAACGCTGCATAATCATCATCGTCGTCTTTCGTCAGCAAGCAAATAGTTCCATTAATTATGTTTCATTTTGCTACCACAAACTGACTAAGCAAAAACCCAAGTACCCAAGTAGGAGGGGGAAAAAACTTGGTTGCAACTTGTTAGTTCGAACCAACTGGTGCTAGTAGTTGTTGATGACGACGGTGTGGTGACAAAGTGGTTCAATGTCAGGAATGATTACGGTGTGGCTGTGAAATCGGAAGTTGGGGAGGTCCTACTCTCGAAACTAACGAGAAATTTATCGAGTTATTATTGCTGGAGCCCATGGTGAGCAAGCCGTATTTTCATGCTTCAAGTGCCACTCAATGTGTTTGCTGTTGTTGCGGTTTAGTTGGTTTGATGTCCGGCCTTTTTTTGGTGTGATTGGAGGAAGAGTGCTATGGCGCATTTGGTGGCATTACAACAGCTCATCGGAAGGAAATTTCACCTTGAGCGTGGCAGTCCTAAATCCCATAAATCATAGCTTAGCTACAATCTTGCTCCGAGGCATAGGAGACGTAAACAAATAATAGTAGTAAATACTCATGAGGAGGACGACATTTACCAACAAAAAAAAAGATCGAAACAATTTTAACGAAGAAGCTGAAACTAATTCCTTGCAACGATTTAAGCTCTTATAGCTTTTCCAAGCAAAATATGGTGTTTTCTAGAAGATTTATAAAATTTTCATTATTGTAAAGCGTGTTACAATAAATGCCTTTCAAGATTGCTACAAAAACTTTGTAAAATGCTATTCAAAACTCTCAATAATATTTGGAATGAAAAAAATACACCTGAATTTTACATTTTGCAGATAAACGTTAGTTTTAAAAAATCAAATTGGAAGCCCTGAAAATCTTTAAATAATACTTATGAAGAAAACAGGCTTTTAAAATATTTGTTAGTTTCAATAAACTGTCAATTGACTGTCGTTGAAAAACCTCTCTGTAACTCTTGTAAATTAAAAAAAGACTTAGAAGTCACTTTGAAGCTTCATTAAAATGCATACACCAATAGAAAAGGTTGCCAAAATCCAATGCCTATTTAGCAAATCTCTGAGCCGAAAATGTGCTGAAAAGTGTAATATGATTAAAAAAGCACTGCTGGCATAAAAACTCGAGCTCCCAAGTAAAATGATGCATGGCCACTACATTCAAGCGAAACAAGAAAAACATTTTATGGGGTTTTCATCCCCTTGGATAATTCATCCCAAAAAAATAATCATATGGTGAGAACCGAACATCTCATCTCGGCTTGCCAGACCGATATCTTACCCAGTGTACCATCTTAGTCGGTTAGCAAACAAAAGTTTATTGTCATAGCCATGGATGGCAAAACTCCACAGATCGGCTTCTCCAGTGAAAGAGAGAGCTATTTTTTTCGTCTGCTCCCCCAAGCTGTATGGAGAGAGATAAATCGCACTGAAATCAAGAGGTCGTTCATTAATTACGTAAGCACGTAAGGGGGGGTGGGGATGTTTCACATTTGCTTAAGATCTCTTTCTAGGGGGTAGAGGGGAGGATGTTTCCAAAAATCTTACATAAGAATTGTTACATTGATAATTCGTCACTACCATACGAAAGCATATTACTCTGATTTTTTTTCTTATTACCTATTTGTTGATTATTTTTTCTGTTGTGTTTTTTATCTTTTATTACCTTTGAATGAATGAAAAAATTGCTGGTACTAGGTATTAAATTTATAGAAAACCAATTTAAACCAACATGTCTCCGCCAACACAGAATTACGTTATTAAAAAAGATCGTCGCTTTTCGCTTTTCATCATAGCAATCTTAGAATATATATAATAGAATATAGAGAAAAAAATAAAAGTAGCGCGTTGTGACACCACGAGTTGAATCCATCAAGAAAAATCTTTAAAATCAATATGAGGTGATCTAGATAATGAATTTCTAGACAGTTTTTTCATCGATGGGTACTACCAACTCTAAATTTTACAAAAGATTTGCCAAAAAAAATATAAAACTCTATCGCTTACCACTATAATGAGTCTGAGCTTTTAGGTTAGTTGACAACGTAATTATGGTTAAACATTTTGCACCAATTTTAGTAGCATAAAATGATTTTTTAAAGATTTTTATGATTTTCAGGTCAAAAACTTTACAATTTATTATGGTATCTTGTACTAACCTGATTTTTTTTTATCAGTATCTAGATTTTACATTGTTGATTCGATTGTGGAAATTTATTGACTATCATTGTTGCCCCAAACAAGCTATGTCAAATAATGCTTCCTGTAATCGTTTATGACATTTGTTGATTTTTTTTAAATTTTGCTTTTCAAATGCAGTTATTAAGATTTACTGAAGAAGTGCTTTGTTTTCAAGCATGGATGTCACATGTTTAATATTTTCAAGCTATTTAAAAAAACGTGTCAATTTCTCACAGAATAAAAAACGTAAGATCTTTCTAGAAGGAGGGGGTGGGGGTTTGAAAAATCTTACTTTGTCTTACAAGGAGGGAAGGGAGGGTTAAAACATTCCAAAATCGTGTTTACGTAATTAGTGAACGGCCCTCAAGAGTGTGATTGTCAACACATAAGAGTGAGCGAGAGCATTCACATCCGCTGATGAACAGAATTTCCTTCTCCGGACAAATCTATTGCACATTGTGTTGAGGAGAAATCTGAGAGCTTACACAGTTTATTTTTGGTACGTTCACGAGAAAATACGTTGCTCTCAGAACCAAAGGTGCCAGAGGGGTCCTGATTTTTCATGATTTGTCCTTATTTTCAAAAAGCCGCCCTGAACTTTTAAAAAACTGTCTTAATTATAAATGAATTTTAAATAAAACAGTTTAACCTATTAAACCGATGGTAATCTTTGGTTCAGATGATATTTACGCGGCGTTTTTTCGACATAAACTACAAGCCAGCTAAATTCGTATCTCTTCTATTCTATTCTCTCTGCTCTTTAAATAAAGGCTTACATTTATGCAATCTAAACAGAGCTGTATTTCATTCCCAGACAACCAGAAGTCGTATATTGTTTTACAGATTATATCGTATGAAAGTTATTTATACTCATTTTCGTATATCTGCACCTACAATGTGCGTCCCATGCATATTCTTTTTCGTATTTAAATATATTGCATGATTTTATCACGACAATACAATCCAAATCAAGAATATGTGTGCTAATGTACCTGTATGGCCTCCAAAATGATACGTATATATTGGTTTTGCGGCATTATATACGATATGTTTACACGTATATTTGCACGTATATTTGTGTTTCTAATTTGATATACCCACCAAATGGTTGTCTGGGTTTCCACCAATCTACTGGTGTTCTGAAAAAATTTTTTTTTCTTCACTGAGTCCTGATTCTTTGACGAAAACACCTGGCACCTCTGCTCCAAACTCTACACCGAAAAAACTTTTCACATAAACGCTACGTGAATATATATATATAGATTTTTGCCACCATGAAAATCACGTGAAATTTACGTGAATTTCAGCTATCAAACAAAACCCGCGTAGCAAGCAAAATTCACGTAATTTTCTTAAAGTCTGCTTCATTTAATATTGGAACAAATTCTTTTGCTCATTGTGGCGCTCCTAGTGGACGGATTTGGAAACTTTTTTCACACACGTGTCGGGAAATACATTACCTTTCACCATGTATTTATGTCATAACACCAAACGATAGCATTTTTTAAACAACCGCCATGGAAGCCGAACGGAGAGATCAAATTGTGCACAGTTTTCTTGAAAATCCATTGTTGTCGGCATCGAAGCTAGCTAAACAGCTTAAAATGCCCAGAAATACCGTATGGCGTGTTATCAAGCAGTACAAGGAAACATTGACGACGGCTCGGAAGCCGCATTCGAAGCGTCGGAGTGGAACTGTCGACCGGAAACTGCGTGGGAAAGTCATCAAGGCCGTCAAGAGGAATCCCAATCTTTCAGACCGCGATTTGGCCAATAAGTTCCAGGCCGCTCACAGTACGGTGCGACGAATTCGTCTCCGGGAAGGAATAAGGTCATTCCGAGCCAGCAAACAGCCAAATCGGACGCTGAAGCAGTGTTCCGAATATCAATCAAAACAAACACTCAGGATGCGTTTCCTGTTGGAAACATTCTGATTGTATAATGGGATAGCGCCTCTCGCAACTGCTTCGCCTGGCTGGTATGCAATCTCGATCAGCGCTCCTATCAGCTATGCAAACCGAGTCGCATCATTCAGAATAATCGGTTTAGCAAACATCGCATATCGGAGATGATTGAGATACAAACTGATCCATTCTGAATGTAGCTCACTCAGTAACTGCCTGAATTATATGAAATTCAAAATTATTTTTTGCAGGACGAGAAAAATCAAACAATTGTGAGGAACACCATAAATTCTCAGTAATTTCAACGTGACGGACGACAGTTTAATAAAAGAACTTGTAAAAATTGAAAAACACGGCGAAAGTGAACATCTTTCCCTCACAAACACAACTACAATTTGATTTTAATCATACTGATGTTAAAAAACGTTATAACAACAAATAAATTTAGTAATTTGCTGTATATCAAATCAAACAAAATACGCTAATGATCGGCTTCATGTATCACTCACTCACTGCCTGATTCATTCACTTCTGATCGAAGACCAACAAGATTCGCCATATGCATTGCGCATTGGTGAGATTCCAATTTGATGATGGTGCTGCACTGTTTTGACAGCAAGCATCGTGCGAGGTGATCTGTATTTTTGCGATGAATTGAACGATCGATGATCGGGTAGGTCGAGTAGCAATCAATAACGAAACCCGACCGCTGCACAGTGGTTCAAAATCAAAAAAAGTGGGAAAAAATTATTAAAAAGCTATTTTGTTGAAGATTATAGGCAGAAAGTTGAAAAAAATATGAATTAATTTTTTTTTCAAAGTTTGCTATTTTTTTCAATAATTGCTAAAACGGGATTTGAGCTTTATACTGTGAAATTGAATAATTTTCAATTATTTATAAATATTTTTGTTAAAATTAAGTATGGGCTCCTAAATTCCTGTAGGTTGGTTAGATAAATATTGAAACTAATGTTTTAAGGTGAATTTGCATATTTTTCGAAGCAAACAATGCTCGGTTTACTCTGTATAAATACTTAAAAATTTGCATTTTTAAACAAAACAGCGTTCCACTCAATGACATCGTATTCAAAATATAGCAAAAACTAGCAGCTGATTTTAGGATATGTTTTTGATGAGACTTTCACCTATCCAACGGTGTATAATTTACCACGGCGATCGGCAGTGCAAGCTTTATTTTTGCTTCTGAAAAATAAATAGAGTAAATCTAAAGATTTTTATCATCTAATTTTGGGTTCTCAATCAAGCGAAACTTTGTTAGTTCATGATATTACGGAACTTATTTTATCTCCAAACTGTGAATAAGATTATAATCCATCACTTCGGTATGAACATTTATAAATATTTAAGGATTTATATGCTTTTTTAAGTTGTTTTGCCCTGAGAGTAAAAAATCCTATTTTTAATTCTTGTGTTAAAGTTGTCGTTTATGTTTGTTTCATAGAAGGTGTATAAAAGGTCCTAGAAAATATGTAAATACATCATAACGTTCCTAGAATATTGGAGATTCGATTCCAACACAAAAAATTTGGTTGTCGCTGACTTGAAAAATGAACTTTTTTCCGGCTTTTTGGGGATTTGAACCACTGTGCGCTGTACGTTCAGGTGCCAAGGGCAATCAGAAACATTCATTGAAAATGAGTGATATTCGGAACACTGCGCTGAAGCAGAACAATGTGGCCAGAATCCGTGCTCGAAAGCTGTACGACCAAGTGCTGACCAAGTTCGACGGATGTATTCTGATGGACGATGAGACCTACGTGAAGGCGGACTTTGGGCAAATCCCAGGTCAAAAATTTTATTTGGTGACGGCTCGGGGGGATGTACCTGCAAAATTTAAGTTCGTGTTTGCGGATAAATTCGCCCGCAAGTACATGATTTGGCAGGGGATATGCAGTTGTGGACAGAAAACCAAAGTCTTTCTCACTGACAAGACAATGACATCAGAAGTCTACAAAAAAGAGTGCCTACAGAAACGGATTCTGCCGTTTATTCGTGCCCACGACCGTCCAGTAATGTTTTGGCCGGACCTCGCAAGCTGCCATTACAGCAAAACGGTTATGGAATGGTACGCAACGAACGGGGTCAGCGTAATACCGAAGGACCTCAACCCCCCAAACTGCCCCCAGTTCCGGCCGATAGAGAAATACTGGGCAATCACGAAGCGGAGGCTTAAGGCAAAGGGAAAACTTGTTAGGAACATGACTCAAATGAAGAACTGGTGGAATCAAATCGCCAAAACGGTGGACGAAAAGGGTGTGCGCCGCCTTATGTGCCGTATTACGGGAAAAGTACGAGAATTTCATCGAAACAGCAATGAATAATTTTTTTAATTTTTTTTATGAAAGAGTAAAGAAAATGCTACATTTGTATGAAAAACAAATTATGAATTCGTTAATAAATGACTGAACTACACGCAATTGTTTGTGTTCCAATATTAAATGAAGCAGACTTTATGAGTTGAAGGTGAAACGTACGTGGGAATAACGTAGATCGGATGTGAATAACGATACCTTTCACGTAGATTTAATCAAAATATGAACGTATTGTGTTTTGTTTCGTATCAATGAAATAAACAATAATTTATTCGGAGAACAGATTTTATTTAGCTGAATCAATATCACAACACTATAATTTTTCAGTTACACTTAACTATTTACGTTGTTTTTTCACTTTACGTTTCTTCACAAAGTCTTCACAAGACTTCCCAAAGTCTTCGATTTTTTTTTTTAAATTATATTGGCTGCTCAAATTTCGCATCCTGTTGAAATGGCAAAATATATAAACCACAAAAATAGAAAAATATGTTTACTACTTACGAAGATAAAGCTTCTCTATCACAAAAAAAAAATCTTTTTGACAGTCGATAGCACTTGGATTCACGCGCGCTATATTGGGTACCTTTGTTCTTTCACATAGCTTTTTTTTAAATGAGCCATTCACAGCTAAGTGAACATCACATAGAATTCAACAAACCCGTTTGTGATTGGCGGTTCTTCGGGATTTCACGAAAAAAGGAACGTGTATTTGTTTCGAAAGCATGAAAACTATGGGAATTTCACGTAAGGACCTTTGACCCAGGGGTGGAAAACAGAAGAAAAAAACAAAAAAAGGGCTCAAATGTCAAATTGATCTGATTAAATCACCACCAGTGAGCAAGCATCAAATTTTGTTTCATTAGAATGACCATTCTTAAAACTTTTTTTAAGCCGTTGAGAGAGTTTTGCATTGGCTAAGTTTACAAGTTTCACCAAACTGAGCACGCCTCATCTGTAAAACAACAGATTTGTTGATTTTGTTTGGTTCCGGCACGAATTTTTATCATAAACGATTACAAACCTTTTCAAAACGTGCTCATTTTTTTGTCAAAAAGTAAAAAATGCTGCAGTAAAATTCCTAATTGCTTGACCTAGCCTTTGACAGTTATGTTTGCAAAACAACAAAAATCAGTAAGCATGGTAGCCACAAGGACAGATTTATCTAAAAAAGTACAGATTTTTGCATTATTTTTTTGGTACAGATTATATCCACACAGAAGACAGCTCCACACAGGATTTGGTTAATATTAGTACAGATTTCACCTTTAAAAATAATAAGCTATGAAAAGTGTTTTGAAATAGACCAGAGATGTACCGAATATTGACGTTTTCAACTATTCGGCCAAACGAATATTTGGCTGAATATTCGGTCGAATATTTGATTGAATTTTCAATTAAAAAACAAATGCGATTAGGTATTACGTTTTTCTTCTATTTCTTTCATTGTTTTTGAGTCGATTTTCAAAATGTCACCAAAAATTGAAATGATATCAGATGACTTGTCGCTTCTGGGGCGTTTTTCATCAAAGAGACTCGATTTTTGTGAAATCTGGGACAAAATATGTCTTAACAGGTGCCAATCAGTTTGAAATTGCTTGTTTGATATTGAATTAGATCAAGATCGAATTTGTGTAAAAATTTTCAAAATTGTTGTTAAAAAGAACGGTGATCTTTAACCTAAAGCATACCATACTTTCTACCACACATATCCACATGGAGGGTCATTCAGGGCATTTTTTGAAGAAAATAATTTAAAAGCAATGGGCAAAACTGCAGAAAATCAAGGAATTATTCTAAAACGTACAACAGGAAATTATGTTCTTGAAATTTTAATTTTTCATTGAATCACAGCAGCAGTGTTAAAATTGTATCTGAGGATTAAACACAAATTTATGTTCATTTTAATTTTTTTTTTATCATTTTCAAATACAAAATCTCATTTTTTTCAAAGCGAAATTAAAGTTTTTTATTTGATTTAGAATATAATCTGAATAAACCCGGGACAAATCCGAAAGTCTTAACCCTCATCCGCATTAGATTTCATTACCCTTATCAGCACTGGGGGTGTCAATTTGACACTCCAAGCTAAAATCGTCATTACTCTTTTTATATCTAACCGATTACTTATATCACTAGAAACCTTGTAATGTCAGTAAAATATGATTAGAACATTATATATAGCTAAAGCTTAAAGTTTTCTCGTGCTGTGTGCTGTAGTGCTGTAGTTCATATATTACACGTCCAAAAAATATTTGCTTTATGCATATGAAAGCTGAAATTAATGTCTACATCATGAAGCCAAGAAATATTTTTTAAATTTTTTTTAATGAAATGGTCACAAAATGGTCAAAAAAGTGGTCTGAAAAACCTACTTTTCATTAGATTGCTAGTAAAAACTGTTTGAGCGGCGGTAGAGCTTTTGAAAAAATATCATTACAAATTTTATTTTAATTCTGACATTTTGTTGTCTTTAGATTTTTGATGCATCAAAAGTTGAATTTACTGGAGTTTTGCAAAGTTGACTACTTTGCGCGATTTTTTTTCACAAATTGAAATTTCATTTGTTTTTTTGGTCCACCGTCAGGTTGTACCCGGATTTTTAGTGCCTTTACTTTGTTAGAACCAATAAAAAGTATATTCATTGGAAAGCACATTTAATTTACATTCTAGTGAGGTGCAACAATTCACGCTGTGAGATTTCACAAAAATATGAAAATTATAAACGTAAAATCATTCCTGAATTTCTAGAACCACAAGCAACACGTCCAGCAAAACGTGTTTGTTTGCTCTCCGAGAGGTGGGTGGTGATTTGGAAAGAGAGCCAAGCCGAGAGCCGAAATAATGATGCGTGTAGGCCGTAATATTGATACGAGAACTACTGTCAATAGAAAATTTCCAACAAAGAAACGCACGCACGCAGTTTGGGAGGGCATTTTTATCTCATAAGCATTTTATAAATGATTTAAATTGAGATATTATGAAACTTCAAATTGATTTCTAGCATGGATTTTTAGTATACTTTTAGAATCCACCGTACAATTAGGTAGGTATTTGTTGAACTTTGTAGCTAAAAATATCATTTATCTGGATACACAGGAGACCACAAACCCTGTTTCATCACACAAATCTGAGTCAAATGTCCATCAACGATAGCAGTGACTCAACGAAGTCATGCCAAAGTTTGATCCGTGCAGATTATGCAAGCAAACGTGCCAACTAAATGAGAGTTTCAATTGGGCCGATGGCCGATGATAGTTGGATTCAAACGGTTAAACGGTCATATCACGGTAAAGCGATCCAATTCTAGGTAAATCTCACCACCGGAATCACGCGATTCCATGGAAATAGACCGATGCACCTTTGTGAGGCGTTCAGTTTCTCTCCTAAAGTCCGAGGGTTTAATTTACAACCCCGATTGCCAAGGATCCGAACAAATACTCATTTTCATCCGGCTTTTTACGGTTTCTGGCGCGCTTTTATTCGACCGGATGTTGTTGATTCATACTCGTTTATTGTTTGCTCGTTTCTACTGTTGAAGGGGTTTTTCGAGAGTCAGACTCCCTGGAGGCCCATTTTCTGCCGAACGCTCATTGTTGTTCATCAAAGAAGGAAAATGATGTGTGTAGGGTAAAGCCACTGAATTTCATCTAGTATTATTTCAAAAGTAATTATAATTGAGACCCCTTATGTAATTTGTGTTCATTTTATCATTTGCAGTTGCTAGTACCCAAAATTTTTAACAACGACCGAAACTATCAAACCAAGCTCATGAGCTAGATATTGTGGATTTCATCATCACAACAGAAACAGTTACAATGCAACATGCCTGTAGAGAATTAAAATGATTAAAACCATAGAGTGAAACTTTAATTCTAATTGCGAATTTGAAAAATAAAATACTTTCCAGCTAAGCTGCAATTTGAAATCACTCACCTTTTTGTACTAAGTACAATAAAGTTTTCGATAAGTGTTAGGACACAAAAGTTATTAAGCTTAAAAAAAAGTAATTTTTTTTAAGGGTGATACTCATCACTATTAATGAGAGACACTGCTTCGAACTTTTTGAAGCAGCATTAACAGTGATGAATATCACCCTGAAAAAAGTTACCCCAATTTTTAAGTTTAATAACTTTTTTACCATAAATCGATTCGAAACGCAGTCTTCAGATGAAGTTTATGTCATAGTTAGGCTTTAAGAGAAACCGTTTTCAAAAGAAATCGACCGAAGGGCCTAAATTTGTATGGGTGATTTACAGTACATTTACTAGTACAAGATATCATACCAAGTTTGGGCCAGATCGGATCACGAGAAGGGGTCGCTCAACGAGCCAGAAGTTTGTATGAGATTTTTATACATTTTGTTCAGGAGGAACATAAAAATCCAGTTTTTCATGAATAACTTTGGCTCCAGGTGGAATAACACCTGGAGATCACCGTATCAAACGCAATTACAAATCGACCATGTATTGATAGACAGCCGGCGCTACTCGGACATCATCGACGTCAGATCCAACATCAAGTCAAACCATTATCAGGTGATGGTGGAGATGTGACCGAAACTCTCTGTAATGAACAACATACAAAACCGACGCCTGCATCGGTTAAATATCGCACGACTATAGCAACCTGGGGCGGGATTATGGAACTCGAAACAATCGAGTTTCATTCGATTCGACCAACTTTGGCATTACCGATCTCGATTCGAATGGAACGTTTCGCGATGATCTACTTCCCGATTTACTCGAAATCTAGTACTTTAAAATTTAGAACTCGAACGAGATTCGTAATACTGATTCTAACTCGATTCGAGTTCAACTCGAAACGGGTAACTCGAATCGAATAGGATTCATAATTTCACCCCTGGTGTCGCGGCCGGCTAAGCACAATCGCTCGAAGCAACGCTGCCGGCAAAGGGCGAGCTTGACAAAGTCCCTCTCGAGCACTGTTGGGATACCATCAAGGCCGCCATCAACAGTGTTACGGAGAACGTCATCAGTCATGTGGAACGAACTCGACGGAACGACTGGTTCGACGAGGAGTGTAGGAGGGTAATGGACAAAGAGAATGTCGCGAGGGCGGTAGTAGTGCAAAAAGGCACCCGTCAAAATATGGAAAATCACGGACAGCGAAAGAGGCAGCGAGTCCGAACTTTCCAGGGGAAAAAGCGCCTCCTGGAGCAGGAGGAGCACGAGGAGCTGGAGCAGCTGCATCGTTTCCAAGAAACACAAAAGTTCTATCAGAAACTCATCGCATCCCGCAAAGGCTTCGTGCCCCAAGCCTACACAGCAAAAAATTTCTAAAAGTATACGCAATCTAAAACACGAGTGATCTATTTTTTCACAAGTGTAATTAAAAAAAGATGTAATTTTCCACTTCTTTTGATGTAATTTTAGTCTTTTTTCAAAAAGCGAATAAAAATAAATTGTTTTGGTATAATTTTACATTCCGTGATGTAAAAATAAGGCGGCCAATGAAATTTATATCACAAGTAGTGTAAAATTATATCTGTTTGATTTAAAATTGACTGAAACTGTTTGTTTGTGCCATTTGCCAGTCGAGTCATTTTTCGGAAACCGAGTGTCTTCGTTCCAAGACGAAGCTCCATCATCTCTATGGTAAAAGTGGTAGGTTTTTAAATTAGCAAACAAACGAATGATGTTATTGAAATTAATTATTTGTTTCTTGATTACAGCGACAGCAGGTTTTAAAGTGGCAGGGATCCGGAATTTGATTGCCAGGAGAGGAATTTGCCAGAACAATCCGAGGCATTTGAAAGCAAAATCTATCCTGACCCGACAGTGACATATGGATCTGGACCATGACAGTCCGGAACGGAATTCCCCTTGGTCCCCCAGTGACGCTAACTGGTTAGAATATCAGCAGAATGCCCCAGTCTGGTGGTGCTCGCGATGGTGGGTGTACTTTGTTTTTCTTCACTATTGATGTTTTTTAAATAAATGTTTAATAGTAGTAAACTAGTGTAATTTTTCTTTTTAAAAGGCTCATAATATTCCATAAAAATGCAAGTATCCCGAAAACAAATCTAAAATTTTACATCACTGTGTATTTTTACACGACAATAAGCTGTTCCCTTTCCGTGCATCGTTTTTGGTCTAAATTTACACGCCTCAATGTAATGATGATGTAATTTTAGATTATAAACGATGTTCCGTTTTCGTGCATCGTTTTCAATCTAAAATTACACGATTTTTTCTTGCTGTGTAAAAGTGCTGGGATAAGGACGGGGCATCCTGACGGACAATCGTGAGGCATGCTTCCGAAAATCAATCATTTTCACTGAGCCATGCTTGACTACATTCAGAGCCAAAAAATCAAAGCAGTCAAATTTTCCTTCTTCAACCAAATCATACAAACAATCATGCATGACAACGACGCTTCTGTATTTGAAACACTTTTGCGATACATGATGAGGTAAAAAAGGACGCAGACTATCAGCAACGAACGTCTCGATGCTGATTTCCTTCCCCTAACGACTTTCAACCTTTAGGATCATTACTGATATGTATCAGTTCTGAGCGATCTATGTAGGCTATCAGATGATTTTTTATTTTTCGTTTTGCCTAGAAGGACAAAATCATGACTAGGTAACCGCAGTGAACTGTACAGCATGTGCTACAGCTTTTTTGAACATGTGGTCCTGGTATTTATTCAGATTTTTCCTTTTGAAACATTAATGATCGTCTATCAATAACGAGCATTATCAACAATGATGCGAGGATAGACGTTCGGGAATGGTTGAGGGAGCGACGTTCAAAATGTATCACCAAGTATGTCGATCACCGTCGATTAGCCACGTGACGAATAGCAACGGTAGCCTCCGGTGGGGCATGGTATATCTTCTTGTATCAAGTTAGTGTTGATTTTCGACATAAATTCAATGGGTACTTTTACTACGTGCGTATCACAGCACTCGGAGGTAGCATCATTCTAGCTAGAAACCATTCCTGATTGCTTTTCTTGAGCGATTTTCCGACCACTGTCGTGAGGTGATCAAAAGGTGGAAGCAGCACTTCGATGAACACCTGAACGACGCACATGCAGGAGATCAAGACGGTGGGGGAAGGTTCATCGTCGGCGTAGCCAACGACATAGAGGAGCCACTCCCAACGATGAGTGAAGTTAAGGAAGCTATTCACTAGCTGAATAGCAACAAGTCGGCTGGGGAAGATGGCATTGCAGCTGAACTTATGAAAATGGGCCCGGACAAGTTGGCCGATTGCCTACACCGGTTGATGGTCGGGATCTGGCATAGCTATCAGAGGAGTGGAAAGAGGGGAATAGCTACCAGAGGAGTGGAAAGAGGGAGTAATATGCCCCATCTTCAAGAAGAACAACAAGTTGGACTGTGAGAACTACCGAGCGATCATTGTCCTTAAGTGCTGTACCAAATCCTACTCCGCCGCATAACGCCACAAACAAACAGATTCGTGGGAAGTCATCAGGCCGGGCATCGTGGAGGGACGGACCAGATCTTCACACTGCGACAAATCCTCCAAAAATGCCGTGAATACCAAGTCCCTACGTACCATCTGTTCATCGACTTCAAAGCCACATACGACATGATCGACCGTAACGAGCTATGGAAAATCATGGACGAGAACGGATTTTCCGGGAAGCTGGTCAGACTGATCAAGGCGACGATGGATGGAACGCAGTGCTGTGTGTGGATTTCGGGTGAGTTTTTCGAGTTCATTCGAATCACGCAGGGGGCCTCGACAAGGCGATGATCTATCATGGATGATGTTCAACGTGTCACTAGAAGGTGTTATTCGACGAGCGGTGGGCAAAATGCGGGGCATGATTTTCAACAGATTCAGTCAACTTATCTCCTTTGCTGACGACACTGCACTGGTATAGTCGGCAGATCATCTGCGGCGGTGGAGGAGATCGACCGCAAACTGAAACGCGAAGCAGGAAGGATTGGGTTAATGATCAATACGTCCAAGACAAAGTATATGCTGGCCTGTGGATTCGAGACCTACCGAATCCGCTTGTCCAGGTCACGATCGACGGCGACGAGTTGAAGATAGTAGAAGACTTTGTCTATCTCGGCACACTGGTGACCGCAGACAATGACACGAGCCTTGAGATCCGACGGCGGATGCTCAGTGCAAGTCGTGTCACTATGAACTCCACCAGCAACTGCGGTCGAGAAGACTTAGCCTTCGCACAAAGCGTAACCTGTACATGACGCTCATTAGACCGGTTGTCCTCTACGGGCACGACACGTGGATATTGCTCGAGGAGGACCTGCGTACACTCTAAGTATTCGAGCGACGAGTGTTAAGAACCATCTTTGGTGGCTTGCAGGTGAACGGAGTGTAAAGGCGAAGCGCGACTCTACGGTGAACCCAGTATCCAGAAGGGGGTGAAGGCTGGCTGGACACGCTGGGCAGGTCATGTAGCGAGACTGCCGGATGACTGTCCTGCAAAACAGGTGTTCGCTACGAATCCACTAGGAACGAGACAAGCAGGGACGCAACGAGCGAGGTGGTTAGACCAAGTGGAGTGTGATCTGGCGAATGTGGACTGCCGAGAAATTGGAGAACGGTTGCCATGCACCGAGTGTGTTTTAGGAGTTATGTTCGTCAAGTTATGTCGTGAGACCTCCTGCGTTTCTAAAACATTGCGCGGCATTTGTTGCTACCCCGATTTACGGTATCTTAAATCGATCACTTAATGAAAGGACGTTTCCCAGTGTTTTTAAGGCCGGAGCAATTTCTCCGGCAATGCTCATCACGTCGAAAACTACCGCCCAATCTCAATTCTGAATTCAATTCCAAAAATTTTCGACGCTTTAATGCACGAGCATGGATTCGTAAAGAAACGGTCTACGGTGACGAATCTGATGTGTTATGTTAGTTTCCTGAGTAATAGTCTGGAAAAAGGTTGTCAAGTGGATTCAGTCTATATTGACTTTGCAAAAGCGTTTCACCGTGTCCCGCACAGAATTTTCCTTGCAAAGATGGATCGCCTAGATTTTCAAGCTTGGTTACTTGATTGGATTGCCTCATATCTATTGCACCGACAAGCTTTCACGAAAATTAGGAATTCACGATCACGAACTTTCGACACCCCATCTGGAGTACCGCAGGGAAGTCACCTTGGACTCCTTCTGTTCATAGTTTTCGTGAAAGACCTATGTAATACGTGGTAATACTTTTCAATTTGACACTCTGCTTTATGACCTGAAGCTGTATAAATGGAATGACACCAAACGCCAAAAAAATGTAAAATAGCCAACTTCACTCGTGCACGAAACACAGTCAACTTCAAATATCAACTCTCGGGATCAACATAGGAGAATGTCAAGTCCATTCTCGACCTGGGAGTGAAAATTGACAACAAACTAACATTCGCTGACTCACGTCTGCGAAGGGTTTTGCTGCATTAGGATTTTTGCGTCGTAGCAAGAAAGACTTCGACGACGTCATCCACGAGGACACTACGACAACATCAGTTCCTCTGGATACCTTTTCACCGTACTGCATATAGCCGTAACCATCCATAGATAAATGTTGTGAACGTTTCAACTCAGTATACCATCTTTTTAATTTCGATACGTGTAAACGTAGATTTAAATTAGGATTGAGTAGTATTTCTTAGTTTTCAGTTAGTCTGTATGATATTCCAACCAAAGATGAACTAAATAAATTTGAATTAAAAAAATATACTAATCTTAACTCGAATCGGCAAGTTAGTTGCTTCCTGAGCCGATGTCTGTGAGTTCGAGCCCAAGAGCAAACATCGATCACAGTTGTACCGGATAAGTTTTTCAATGCCTGTCCGCCAACTGCATCGTTGATATAAGTCGTGAATGGCATAAAGATGTTAAAACGACTGTAATCGAAAAAAATAGAAAGGCGCTTTCGACACGTTTTGGTTGCTTAAGCAACTCGCACACATCGTTCGCAACCATATTGGATCAGCGGCAGGAGAGATTTCTTCGGAAAGAAAGCTACATTTGGAATAGGATCGATTGTTTTTACAGAATATTCTCCCAGAACCGGAGCAGTGGAAAATCTTCCATGAGCAGCATCGTGGAGACTAAGTCGCCTCATTCGACCATGGACCCTGATGACATCCATCATCAGAATTGAGACTATTGGCCAGCAACTCCCGGATAATTATAGCTCAGTCGCAGAAGACCCTTTGACTGATCTCAGGGCCGGCCTACGGCTGGGTAATCGGAGGGGAACGCGGACAAAAACTAAGGGAACAAACTGTGGGTTTTCTACAATCAAAACAATTAACGAATTAAAACTTTGGACGGAAAAATTACTTTTATTTAAAACACGAGAAAAACTACTATCTAACTTTGGTTTTGCAATTTTAAGCTTTATTAAGCACGCTACTGTGTGGTGTGTTTGTGTAGGGTGTGGGTTGGACGGTGGTCGATGACCGTTGCGGTACGTACCGGATGCTCGATGACTACGTTGGTGAGCGCTCACAGGTTACCTTTACCGGGGTTTGGTTCGACAATGGCGGATTGTTGATGGCGGATCAGGAACGGGAACTTGCCAAAATGGTGGCAGTTCGTCTGGCGTTGACGAACGGATTGGATACGGCGTCTTCCTTCGTTGACGGGGATCAGCGGACCACGGCAAGGCCGTATTGGCCGCGCTGAGAAGGGCTCTCCTTGGGAATTAGAGACTTCGAGAATTTCTCGAAGTCCCGAGAGATAGGCCTCCTTTACGTTTATGGTTCTTACCTGAACCAGAGGCCGAAGTCTTTTACGGTAAGACGTAGACTACCGTCAGGTAATCTAGGCCGAATCGTACGACGGGATTCCTCAACAATAAACGGGGTGGCACAAGAAACAAACACTCTGGTTTCACAAACTTCTTGGCTGTTGGGGAACACACCTGACTCGCACGAACGCCGGAAGAAAAAAGCCCAGAGTCAAAGACCCTTTTTGGCGCGTTACTTCACTCCTTTCTCCACCTTCTCCATTCAAATATTTTTTAGGCGAGTTATTGCACCTTGCATGCAACCTACATGCATTCGACCTTGCAACCAGTCTTGGTTGCAGACTTGTTGACGAAGATGCCACACGCCCAACTTAAAACTAACAATAATTGTATTTGTTAAAACCTATCTTCTAAACATTTATTTAAAATTTTCCTAATCCTAACTAATTTAACAAAGAGAAAAACAACAGCTCGAAACAACAATTAAAACAAAATGGAAAAATTACCTAAGGACTTTGTAACGACGGTTACAGAATCAATCGGTGGCATCTTAGGTAATCAGACCTTAAGTCCGACACTGGAACAGTTGTCGGAGTTCTCGTCGCAAAAATGGTACAAATGCACATTAGTGATGTGTTCAGCTTATTCTTCGTAGCAGTGGAAGAAACTTTCGTGAATCGGGTGCCCGACTGCGTTCAAAAGTCAGACGCAGGTGTGCAGTATCCAAGGAGGCTGGAGAAAAAGAGCGATTTTCGCAGGAACTGGTTTCAGCTGCGAATCGACCGAACCCGGCAGTGTTACCAAATGTTGAACGATGATGTAAAACGCTTTATGGGGTTTAAAAATTAAATTGGTCAAAACTAAACAAATATTTATCAGTTACTGATTTACTTTATTTTGCGACACCGAAAGCCCTTATCTTTTTGTTATACAGTCAGGCCAGCCCGGTTGCCCGGATTTTATTGAAAAATGCCCGGATTAATTCACTGTTTTTGGTAAATCAAAGTTTTCAATTAAAAAAAAAAACAAGTTTAAAAATTTTGTTTCTTGATTTTTGTTGAATAATTTCTGGATTTTGACAAAATTTCCCCAGATATTGCCCGGATTGTCAATTTTGAAATCAAATGCCCGGATTTTGATAGGTTTTTAAATAGAATTGCCAGGATTTGTCTGGCCCGGCTTTCAGATCAAGTAACAAAAATTAGAAAACCAATGATATAAAATAACGAATTTTTCAGCATTTAGTATTTAGCATTCAGCATTTAGTATTAATTTGAAAATGTATCACATCTACACATATGTATCACATTTCTGTTTAGCACCACTTGAATAATAATAACCGATTTGAAATTTCTTTTCATGTCAAAACACTATCATTGTGAAAATCTTGCGTAAAGATATTCCAAATCCAGATGTTTAAATATTCTGAAAACAATGTTAAAAAAGGGTTCAGAAAATACATCCTAAAATCTTTCAAATGGTGATTAGGATTTGTATAAATAATCCTTTAGAACCAAAATAGGAAAATTACTAGCATCGATGGTTGAAATCTTTAATTTGCATCAAAGTCTGGTGAACTTAGCTTACGATTGCCAGAAATTTTCTCGCCCGTATCCGGGCCGGGCAAATCCGGATTGTTTCATTTAAAACCTGGCAAAATTCGGACATTATTTTTCCAAATGTCAAATTAAAATCCGGTCAATATTCGGGAAAATTTGATGAAAATTGAAGAACTATTCAACAAAGATCAAGGAAAAAAAATTAGAAAAAAAAATTTTTCACCGAAAAACACAACAAAATTTTCAATCGTATTTCAGTCTCCCAAAAAATCGTTCATGTTTTTTTTAAATGAATCAAGCTGATAAAATTTCATTTTTGGGCGACAAAATTGAAAATTATCAGGAAGCAATTGATTTTGTTTCAGGTATTTTTTCAACAAAATTTGGGCGGCCGAACTTTTACCCATTTTTTGTATAAAACATTCGTGCAGGTCCGGGTAATCTGGTCAGCTAAATTTTGCATATTTGATTTGAACTTACAATAAGTTTTCTTTTAAGTAAGCCTTAAATTTTAAATGAAAATTCTAAGTAAATATCCAATTTTCAAAGATAAAGGTAAAGGATTAAAATTTAGCGGTACAAATCGGATGTATGCAAACTCGATCCTGCTTAAAGATTTTAGATTGAAATTTGGTTCTTGAAAAAACTGCAATATTAAAAATGTTGAACAATATGCCCAAAAAAAAGGGATTCCCTGCAATTTCTGTAAGAGAAGATACATATTCCTTTATCATCAATTAATTTCCATTAAAAGTCAATTCCTCAAGATGGATTTTTTTGCTACTGAATTTTTTTTAATTTCAGTTGAATTGTGCAAACGAACTAGCTTTGGTTAAATTTTAAAATTGAACTAACAATCAGAATTATCACCTTGCGATCTCTTGAAATTTACATCCCTACCGAAATAGTCATTTTGGTTATTTTATATTGATTATGAAACTCTTTATCGAGCTGAATCTGAATCTGAATTTTGAACCTGAGTTAGAAATTTGAATTTTCAATCTGTTCAGAAATTTCAAAAAGTTTTCTGAAATGTACATCAAAACGGTTTAGAGCCAAGAATTGAAATCAGTTTCGGAGCCCTTGATCATGAATCCATAATAATAATTCGAATGTTTTGGGTGAATGATTTTTCTTTCTCTCGATTATGTTTTTCTAATCCGAATTACAAATCTAATTCAATTAAAAATAAACATTTCGAATGATGAATCTATATCGATGAATGATGAATTTATGTTATGTTTGAATTTTGAATAAGAATAAAGTTCATGATCTGAATATGACATAAAAACTGAATTCCAATCTGAATATGACATAAAAACTCTTATTTTTTTCATACTCGGAAAATTATTAGCTAAATGTATATAATACGTATGAGTTTCGAAAACCATGAATCAATTTTGAAGGAAATGTAAACCCAAATTTAAACGACGATTTCAAACACCGCTTTTGATTTGAATTTTTAATGATGTTTCGAACCGAAAATCAAAAATCCTAAACTGGATACTTACCCGAAATTCGAAAACACAAATACAATTTCGATTTCAATTGTTAGCAAACCAGAATAAAATTTAGTATAGAGTATTAAGAAATGAATTATTAGTCATAAGTGGGAAAATTTTGAAAATCTGTAGCTGAATTTTGAACCTGGGATTAGTTTTCCAGATTTTGACATCAGTTTTGAGTCAAGATTGTTACTATCGAATAACCTTACTCCATCATCAAAATTCGAAATTTTAAGTGTAGAGTAGAATACCTCGCTTGCTTTTGATGGACCTTTATGGGAGGGGTTTAACCCCCAACCCCCCCCCCCCCCCCCCCGCCTTTTCTACGACCATGCTAGAGATACAACGGTTTTGACGAGAAGTATCTAGTTGATATATGTATATAATATTAATTTTAAAAGTTCTAAACTTGAATTAACATTTTTGAACCCTGAGCTTGACTTCATGTTTTCAATATAGGCATAATATTCTCGAAATTGGCAAGATGAAGTTCTCCATTCATAGCACGGATTTTTCTTCGTGTATCGTCATAGCTAATTAGTGATTCATAACCTGTAGATTGAGCAAAATCTTGCCTTTAATCATCGACACATCTCTGTTTTCCGGTGCTGTTTTTCAGACGATTATGAATTTCGAGCACGATTGGGATACATCTCTCTCCCTGTTAATAAACACAATCAAAGCCATATGTTCGATTGGTTAACATGTCTTACCTCTGAAGTGTTACTTACTTGGCTGTTGGTCAAATGTCTTGTGGAGGGTTATATTTTTAGACCAGAAGTCTTTTAACTTTTAGACAAACATTCAGTTAAATGATAAATCAGAGCTAAATGTAGGATAAAGTTTCGTATCTCGTATCATAATAAGATTAATAATGAGAATAATAATAATGAGAAGATATGATGACACTACACAGAAGGACTGCAATCTTTCAAGATCATAAAATTCCTCAATTAAGTGTCTAATAAACAGATAACGCTGAAATTTTCAATCAGTCCCAACGCCCTTTTTCGATTGCTTTCCAACAAATCGAATTCAACACCGAAATCAATCTGGACCATAAAATATGATTCACTGGAATAAAAAAAACCTCTTTCGATCGCAAAAGCACAAACAAAAAGATTCAACTTTCAACGATGGATAAATAGTTGCCTACGAAAGTTGTTCTGGAAAAACCGAAATTGCGATTTCGGACCGATGAACACATCGTCATTTCGGTCTGTTCGGTAAATAGGCGAAGCTGAAACTTTTTTAAAAAGGTGCTCCTTTTGATTTTCATTGCGAAAATAATTTACCAAAAGTAAATCATTTGCATAATAAGCTTGAATAACTTAATTTCCATGTCCAACACAATTCATCAAATTGTAATAAAATAGAAATATTCAATGTAACATATGTGAACAATAACTCAGTCGTAAAACCATCACACACATTGACGATACAGGAACGAAATAACTTACCGTCACTCGGAAGCTCAGCACCAGAACGTTGAAACAAAGGACCCAAAGTCCTCGCATGTTGACGTAGGAATTGGACCGGATCACAAATTCGCACTGCCAGGCCACCAAACAGAGCAAGAAGAGTGAATCCTTTTCCCGAACTGACTCTCAGACACTTTCACTTTTCAACAACTTTTAGTCAATCGTTTGGAAACTGTCACTTTGTATAACTCTCTTGCCGATGATAGAGTGATGAGAATATCTAGTTTAACTTAGAGACGGCGCTAGTGTTTTGGGAGATTTTTTGGTAACACCATTGCATTGATTTAAACCTAATCACTCAACGTTTAAAAAAAGAAATAAAATCAATTCCGATGAATTAACCATTAATCTGTCAAAATTCTATCATAGTCCATTATCATATGGTGAAAACTTTCACATGCAACAGGCGCCAATTGCAATCGGTCGTTCGTTTATACGGTTTTAGCCCTGGTTGCCATTGTCTCTAGTGGGCTTTTTCCCCCTCCTGAAAGTAGGCAAAAAATAAGCTTCCGAACAGAAGGATTCAAGTTTATGCCAGCAAGAGAGCTAGGGCTGATCTCTTTGCAGAAGTTTTGCCTCCGGTTATTGTCTATCTTTCATTTTTTTTGTCCACTGACTGTTGCCTTTCTATCTTTTCAATGGTTTCTGGTCGTCTTTTTCACCTCACCAAAAGTTATGCTATTTGAGAGTTTTACGGCACAAAACGGTTGAAAGTTTGCTTGTGAATGGATGGTTGACTGGATGAGTTGAGTTGAGTATGTTATGGAATTGTTTGCATAGTGTGTGCTTTCCTCCCCAAACACGAATGGAAAGGAGTTCTGTCAATTGGTGGGTCACCAATTGCATTGGTGGCTCCAGAGAGCGTCCACGTTTTGTGTAGGTTAATTTCCATTTCAGTTATTACGAACTGTAACCACAAATTTGACAATTTCAAATTGTTTGCAGTTGAGATTTATTCTTGCAAAAAAACGTTATGCTCGTATATGGTAGAAAATTTTGGAATTATATGTGAAACAGAAATATAATTTACTAGCTGATCCCATACGAACTCCGTTTCGCATTCAACTTGGCACATATCATGAACAGTTTGTATGAAAGTCAATTGCAAGCATTTTCCAGATGCGCTTCTGAAGTCATTATTAAGTAATAATTGCAAAAATATTGGACTATCACTTTGTCTGTCGTCGGCTACTAAATTTGAAATCCGGAATCAATTGACCGTGCTAAAATACCCGTGTATAAATTTCGACTCAATCGTTGCATAACAACGCAATTATTGCAAAAAGGCTTAACCCCTTTCGGTGGCCTCTTATACTATCTTTGATATCTGAAATAGATTGCCCTTCCCTCATAACTCCCGTATGCAAATTTTCAAAGTGATCCATTTATAATAGCGTCAATATTGCTTAAAAACAGTGAAAAATTATTTTATATGGACGACCCCTTCCGTCGAACATTTGACATCTGAAATCGATTGCTCGTCCCTGAAAACTACCGAGTGCAAATTTCCATCCCAATCCGATGTATAATAACGACGATATTGCAAAAATATTTAAAGGTTAATATGGACGACCCCCTTTGCCGGCCCCTTACACTGAATTTAATACCTGGAATCCATTGCTCGTCTCTTAGTTTTAGTTTGGATAAGTGAAATCAGTTGTTTGTCCCTAATAACTCCTATGCGCAAATTTTCATCCCAATACGATGTATAAAAACGTCAATATCACTAAGTTACTGAAAATTTAATACGGACGACCCCTTTTGCCGGTCCCTTACAATGAATTTGATACCTCAAATCGATTGCACGTCATTCAAAACTATCGTTTATCAATTTTCATCTCAATACGATGTATAATAACGCCAATATGGCAAAAACAGTGAACAGTTTATATGGACGACCCCTTTGGCTGACCCCTTACACAAAATTTAACACCAGAAATCAATTTTTCGTCTTTCAAAACACTCATGTGCAAATTTTCAACACGATCCGACGAAATGTAACGTCAATATCGCGAAAACAATATTTGTCTTCTATGGACGACCCCCTTCAGAAGGGGTCATCCGAAAATCTAAAAACATTTTTCATCCTTCCTGGTCCTAATGAGCATCCATGCCAAATTTCAGACCTCTAGCTCTTAAGACGGCTGAGTTTATAGAGGACAAACAAACAAACAAACAAACAAACAAACAAACAAACAAACAAACATACAGAAATTGCTTTTTATATATATAGATTTCATAATTAAATAAAAAGAGAAGTGTTCCTCCATGAAGCTTCTTCATGTATTCATATACGATAATTTTGTTTTTTATATAAACCAAAGTCATAAAAACCGTAAGCAGAACACAAAAAATCAATTCGAAATAATAGAGAATTTGGGATGTTGAAGTATTCTGATATATTATATAAGAAATTTTCTACACTTATTAAAACTCCAATGTTTGTAAGAATTAGTTCAGACTTTTTCAGACATTTAATTCAAAATTCCGAAATGCATTCAATGCGTAACTCGAAATATAATTTTCCTGGAAAAAACCTTTTGAGCATATTCAAGATTGGATAATTGATAAATTTATTGAAAACTTCCGAGCACCGTTAGTGAAAATTTACAAATCGATAATGCATTCGTTCTAATTGATAACCTTGAACATTATATGTCATGATGAATAGACGTCAGTTGAAAAAATAAAACTAAATAGACGGACACCTCGCGTTATAAAAGTTAGGCTAGATTGTTCAGATATCATTGCTCTGTTAAGAGTACTATGTTAAAAATGTTTGAAGCATGTTTTATAAAACCATATTACCTATACGATTAAATCTGAATCAGAACACGATACCCAATTTCGTGAAGAGAGCTCTCATACTCTATTTGAAACATGCATGACCAGACTATAACTGCTATTTTAAATTTTGCATCCAAATTGATTCCAATTTCTTGCCAATATTTTCAGTGATTGTTTTATAATGACATATCTGAATTTTAATTTAAATATGATTTTGTTCAATACTATTTAATAGCATAAGACTAGGGTTTTCTTATCAATTTGAATGGTAATAATCTAATTATGATAAACTGGTCCTTGAGCGATAACTTGACATTCTCTGAATCGAATTTTATAAAATAACTAAGCAAGATGAATTTGGATGTGTTAACTGTCAATGAAAAACAAAATAAGAGTATCTATAAGCTTTTACGGTTCAAATACTCAAAAATATTTAATTACTCTACACGGTCAAACGCAATGTCAATCAAAAGACACTCTCAGCCATTTTTAGGATTTTACGTGAAAAGATAGATCAAACTAAAGTTCAAAGCGCTCATGAATTTCCATAAAAAAAATGGGGAAAAATTACAAAAAGGTACAAAGAACGCCAATCAGATAAATAGTTCTAACCAGAACCCCGATACTGAAACAGCTTATCGAGTTAATCGAACGAGATCCTTGTTCAATCAATTGAAATAAGCGATTGACAACGAAAATCCACCCCCAGCCAGAACCGATATGAAATTTAAAAAACCAGTCAATTATCCAAACAATTCAGTTTTAATTGATTTGTTTTCCTTTATGCATTTTTGGAAAATGAAATCTTTAATCGCTCCAAGTTTAAAAATTCATTTTTAAAATTACCATTGATTATCAAACTTTGAATTTAAAGTGCACACTCAAGTTACAAAAAAATTAATAAAAAAATAAAACAGTAAAATTTGTTGAAAAAAAAATATAAAATTGAGAGGAAGACCTATCAGCCACTGGTGGATTTCAATACATTCATGCATACATATGTACAAAACAAAAATTCAGTTTATACTGAGAAATCCATAATTAATGTAAGAGATTTAAGAACAAAGTTCAAAACAAAATAAATATGTAAAAAATATTGTGTATCAAAAGTCTGAATTCGAGGTACCGTATGCCGGGGTAATATTGATCACTTTTTTCAATATTTTTCGATTATTTTTTTCTATTAAGAGGATTGTGGCATGTTTCATATTTTTAAAACCAGTACTGGACTCCTATGAACGTAAAACATGGTTGCAGAATTTGATTGAACTACTTTAAATTTGCTTTAAAAATCGATTTCCTCGCTGTTCAGGATGCTTTGGGGTTACATTGATCAGTCTCCATTTTGACGGTTTTAACGAGTTTTCTTGATCGTAACGAAACGAAACACCTTCATAATTGTTAACAAATTCAAATTTATCAATTTTGCCTTGCTTTTGAACGTTTTCTTTTAAAAACATTTATAATCGAAAAAAACAATGATTCTGCATACATCTAGGGGCAAAAATTATAATAATTGCTAAATAGTTTTAGCTTCAAAATACAAATGAAATTTTACCTTCACACATTCCCCTTGACCCTCCCACTATTTCCCTTTTTATTTTTTCTTCAAAGTCAATCAATTGATAGGATCCCTATCCAATGAGGGCTTACTCTTGGAAAATGTCCTTAAATGACTATAAAAATAGCACTATAACTGCTCATATACAAAGAAAAAATTTGACTTTTCACATTAAACAACCCGTTTGCTTCTAAATGCTTTTTGGTATCATCCGGAGAGCTGTTTATTTGCGATCCTTGGGAAAATAGATATTTTAAGATTTTGAAATTAGATTTTTACAAACTGAAAAAAAATTCAAATGCAAACCAAATTTTGCCTATTTGATACTCAATTAATAGGTTTTCAAACGTAGGAAACAGTTTTCGAAAATTCAAACTATAGACTGAGTTATTGACGATAATGTGGAAAAGTTTATTGTTGGTCAAATTTACCCCGGTGATCAATGTTACCCCGTTTTACGGTACATACATCATCAATTTGAAAGCAAAAAGAATCACGATTTAAAATGTCCCCCTCACAGAAAAAAATATTTCACAATTTTTTTAACAACATTTTTATGCAGAATTTAACCTCTTGATCCGGTTTATGCCAATATGATTGGTAATTGGTAATTGATAATTGATTAAGTTTACAGAATTTAATTTCGTGTGACTCAGCTTCTAAATTTGATTTATGAGATTTTGTTCCACTAAACTTCATTGGTATTTTGATTCAAAATACAGTACAACAAATATTTTTGTCAAAATACATATTTTCAGGACAAAAAAGGGCCATTTTCGTTCACACATTAAAAATATAAATTTCAGCAGTGTTGTTTGAAAGTTTTAGATCGTGAAGGTGTGCAAACAAAAATCCTAGTAGAAGGTGCAAATAAACAAAAATTTGAATCCCATTGCAAAACAATAATAATTAAAAGTAATTTGTACATTAAAACGGCAGCCAAACCGATTATATACATTTATATGTAGACTGGCCCAAAAAACTGACTTGTGCAAAATTTCAGCTCAATCGGAATTGATTTGGGGTTGCCTAAAAGCGCTCTTGGTTTTTTTTTTGGACCACAGGAAATCGGAAATTAGAAATTTTAATATTGATGCCAAATGACTTAAAAATCTCGAAACAAAATTTGGGCCAAAAATCTACTTTCGGGGAGTTTGGTTTCCTAAAACAAATGACCGATTTTCCGAAAAAGCCGAAGTACCAGAAAGTCGATTTATTTGAGATAACATCAGATTTCGACGTACATTGCTTGCATTTTTAAGTCATTTAGCATCAACATCAAAATTTGGTTCCTCTTTTGGTGATTTTTGAGGGCGATAAAAACGATACTTTAAGCGCTTTGTGGCTCCCTTAAAGAAGTCCGATTGTGCTGAAATTTTTAACGACTTAACTTTTCATTTCAGATCCGATTTCATGTTTGCTGGGAAATACCCGAAATCAAACCCCAGAATGAATTAATTCACAGAAAAAAATCCCCTGAAAGCACCATTTACCAGAACTATTTGGAATTGGAATTGGGAAATGGATCAATAGTTCAATCTGGCAAACTTTTTCTGCAAAATTGTTCGTCCGGAGAAAATAATCTGGGAAATATTTATTTCTGGCGATTTGAATTCTTGAGATTTTGCATTTTGCATTGTTATCGGGTAAATGGAATACAACTAATAAAAATAACTATAAATAATCATAATCCAACATTGACTTATCAATGTTAAGATCCAATCAATCAGTTCAGGTAAAATTCAACCTAAAAAAATTGAAAATTATTTATTTTTACTTTTTTTTAGTTATGGTTTTTGAAAACTAATTTTAATAATAGCAGAGCATAAAGCTTAACGACATTTAAAAATAGAAATTAGCTTGAAAGTTTTGAATTTTTAACAGGAGTTGTTACGATTTTTCTCTAATATACAGATTTTAAACTTGATGTTTAAAAATAAAATAAATAATTCTTGATGGTAGAACGAATACTGACAGAATAGAGAATTAACATGATGATGTAGAGTATGGTCCGACTCATAATATCTTAAATATTTCTGATAACTGGCTATTTTTGTTAAAAATTCAAAATCGTTCAGATATGTTATTGGTATTTTAACACGTTTGCCGCCATGCTTCGTCCACACAATAAATGTCCAACTTTGAAAACCCAAATCGTTAACGGGAAATATCGCTTCGACTTTAAATTTTTGATAGAGAACAGTGAAGGATGCGGTTTTTATCCGATACAGTTTTGAATAAAAAAAATATATTTCCAAATTAATGATTTGACTTTTGAAATTTTGAAATTTTGACGTTTTTTGCGTCACCCACTTTTGGCGATGGATGTGCTAAGAATTTTTTTTTTTCGAAAATTTTCCTTATCAGTAATTTTTGCGATTGATAATAGAAAATTTCTTGTTTTTTCTACTTCGAAACACATCAGAATGCAGACATTTTTTGTAGTATGTTAAATTTATTTACAGCTACAAGTAAAATGACGATATGATAATAAAAACTGAAACTATTATAGAAAATTTTCTCCAAACACAATTTTACTACCACATAACAAATTTCAATCAAAATTCATAGTTTAGGAATAGGTTTTTTTTCGATAAACCTTATACAAAAAATGGCTATAAAACTCTGATATTTCGATTCTGATTGACGATTTTCGAAGAAGGAAAATGTATATTCTTGAATTTTCCACATTGCTATTGACATTTTTACCTGAAAATGTCGATAAATTTAACCTGGACAAAATTTTAACACAGGAATACAATCAACTTCTGTATTCCTCAATATAATTCGATTGAAAAAAACATAATCAAGCATAGCTTTGCAATATTGGTTTTTATGTAAAATCATCAAAACAAGACAGATATGGCGAATTAAAATACCGTCGGAAGTTTTATTACATTTTATTTTAAGATTATCTGATTTATGTCTCCTTATTTAAGAAATTTTGAAGTTTAAAACTAAGTTAGTTGTGTAAATTTTAACATGTTTCAACCAAACTTTATATATTTTGTAGGTTTTTTTATATTTTTAAAAAAGAAACCGTAATATTGCTGTTATAAAAAAGAATTGGATAATTGTTATATTTCTTTTGGAAAGAAATTTACAATAAGCATAAAGATCTTCCTTCAGCCTTCGAAGATCACAACCTTACGATATTTTATTAGAATAAGTATGAGTTCATAAGAGTTATTGATGTTAAAAAATTTGAAAAATTATTATTTTTACCAAGCATATTGAAAAATATTGGAAGTATATTGGAAAATCAGTCCTGAGATTGCTCAAAATTCCCGTTCAAAGATTTTTGCAGTACTGTTTTCAACACAAATATTGAGTTGAATCACTTATTTTTCATCTCTCCTCTCAGCCCGATTTCTGAATATGTTTTCTACCCTTGAAATCGACTTTCCCTATTGGAATGTATTTTGAACTAATGTGCAATACACTTGTCAATCTCCAACCATCCATCTTTAGCCGCCAAACCGTTTCACCGAAATCACTGCACGCACAACTCCTCAGCCAAAGTTTTTCGATTGCTAGCAAAACATTGCTCAAGCTCAATTGTTTTTCTTTTGAAACCGAGGGGAACAAAAAAAAGTCAGTAAATTAATTTACTGAGTCAACAGCAGTAAGTTTCGGCAGCATGAACAGCAGCAGAAAAACGATGAAAACATAAGTATCAGCAGCATTTTCTTCCATTTTAGTTTCTTGTATCAGTCACAACTTTTCAATAGGGAAGGAAAAACAGTTGCATCACATACAGTTATTAATTTGAAGATGAGCAAAATCCAACACAAGTCTTCATTCCTTCTGGATTTAATGTATTTTATTTTCTCGAGCACGTATTATCTCCAAAGCACCATCAATTTAAGCCCCATTCTTGTTCGTTTTCTCTATGGGGACTTTTGGTTTTCAGCGCTAAAAAGCAGCAACAGCACTTAGCTATCTTCCGGTCACAATCTTTTACAGCATCCCCTCGAGGAGGGAGACCAGGGAACAACACAGGACACAGAACACAAAAAAAGGAGAGAAAAAATCCCTGACGAGTATTGTTTTAATCCTTAAGCTTGAGCCACTTGAGTTAAGATCTTTTCTTAACCATCTTCCGAAACCCACCTTTTTGTGAGTCTCTTTCTTGTTCACTTGTTGAATACCAACCACCAGGTAGCTCCACCGGAAGCACTTCCAGAGTTTTTTGTTTCCAAAAAGAAGTTCAGTTAGCAAGATGCTGGCCAACCACCAGCAGTCCCCTAAAAACGGGGTACACGGTACCAACAAAAAAGAAAACGCCGGTCCAATCTACTCTCTGGAGCCCCCACTAGTATGATGCACCACACCAGAAAACGACCCACCGATGAATGACGGTTGCTGATAGGAGCCACACCGTTTTTATAGAAGCCAAGACGACTGAACTGACTGATCCCTGTCTCTCCTGGCGCCTGGTTCGAATTTTCCTGCTTCCGGTCCCAGTGTCCCAGTGCCGAATGTTTTCCCGAGCATCATCGTCATCGTCGTCTTCCCAATCCCAATAAACATCGGGTGGGATGACAATTTCCCGCCGAATTTTTGCTGCTCGAATTTTGTTTCCAAAAACGACCACTAGAGCTCGTTTTCAATTAATAAAATCCCACATTCGAGCAGTTCCTTTTTCGCGCCAAAAACACGTAACGAGGAAGTTGTGTTTTTACCCCGCCTTTCTCCCTTTCCCTTTCGCATGTTTCCAACCAGTAAAGGGTTTTGGCAGCACGTGCATGTAATACGATAACAATTCTCCCCGACTCCCCGAATGTATTCTCGATGAAAACATCGTGAAATGCAGTTTGTTGGGACAACGCTTTATGCGTAGTTACTGGAATAAATCTGCAAGTGCATGATGAACCAATTTTTTTTCGTGTAGGCAAATGGTTATCAGGAGGGGATTCAATGAATGGGCAACATTTAGCGATAAATTAATCACTTGCGCCAAATTTCCTTTATTCGTTGAAAATAGGTCTTTAAACAGAATAAAACATACAAATTATCAAACATATTTAGTCAATACAAAACAGAGACGATGGTTAAAGAACTAATTGAAATGGGACACAATAACTCTCTGGAGCCACTTTGTTTTTTTTATAACGGCCCCACAGAGTACTTATTAAATTATGGGCAATCAAATCTAATATTTATTACGGAAAAACGGATAAGTTTGTGATACTCAACGCAATCGTTCTTACCTTTGTATTTGGATTAAAATTCAAATATTTTACCCAAAACTAATTAACATTTTAAAAGCATAGAAATATGCAATCAAACAAAACCAGTCTGGTTTAACTTAGTTTACGTATTGCCTCGTGCACCATTTTTTTGTTGCCCTTTGATGTTTAATGAAGTGCCGGAAATGATTTTATGACTTTTAAGCAGAAAAAAAATGTAAATAAAATATTGAAGGTCTAACAGAATCTCAACTCAAAACCTTTATTTGGGAGAAACCAAATTAAAATGTTTAAAAAATCTCTCTGGAGCCTCTTTGAGTAAAAAAATTAAATTCCCGAAAATGACAATCATAATTGCCTTTCAATTATTGCAGAAATATGATTAAACTGGAATATTCCACTTGAAACACAAACAATTTTTCGAATAGGTACATATCAATATCATAGATTGACAAAAATTGTAAGACTGGCTGTTAGCCAATCTCTAGAAATGCAGTGAACCCCTATCAATCCCTAGGGTCGGTTCGCTTACCACTCTATATGCTATGTTGCAGGGAAGTTCGGGAGGACTAAGGTAAAACTCCTCAGTTACAATAATGGTACCGTTTATTCAAAGTTGCAGTTTGTTCACCCACCACTTTCTTAACTTATCTAACCTGACAATTTAGTTGCGGCTACTTCCTCTTCTCCTGTGTCGTCGAGCTCGTGTTCCTAGTCGATAAATTGGAGATCGGCAGGGTCGTGACGTTTGTACCCAGTCCCACCTTGGGTGCTGAACTGGGCACGGCTGGTCCTCAGACGGCAAGCGGCTTGATAAGGATACGTACCTGGCCCCACCTTGGGTGCTGAACCAGGTACCTTGGTAAGTAACACCGACTATTGGCGGTCGATGTTGTGGAGTCACGCTATGCGGTGACGTGGGGTTGATTTCACACCGGTAAAAGCGAGTGGCTTTCTTAACCCAAAACAGCGGGGTCCTGTGGTATTCAGGGACAAATTAGGGGCCGGTTATGGACAATGGCAAAATGGCGAAGGTTAGTTACCTGTCGTTCAATCGCTTAACGTTCTACGTTGAGTGTTGGTTCGGTTTTGTCCTACCAATCGTTCACTATATCGCACTTTTAGATACGATGGTTTTAGGATTCCAGAACATAAGTAAGCTATATTTTTAAGCTGATGTACAAACTTTAATCAGCGTTCAGATGTCGTTCGCGAACTTCAATAATGACCGGAAATTTCCTGATTCCCCGGCCTTGAACTCTAAGCAGTTCGTTGCCCTCGTCCCGCGTTTTTTTTCGCTTCGCTCAACCGTCGATTTCGCCGATTCGCTTCTTCGCTCTGCGTTTACGGCTCACATCTTCTTTTTGCCCTCTGGTGGTAGGTTGTAGAACGACTCTTTTTGAGAGGTCGTTCGCCTGGTTAGGGTGGCTTGGTGAACTGCTTTACCAAGGAGAAACCCTTAACCCCCACGGACAACACTGCAACATTATTTAATTCCAATTATACATCAAGATCACTGCGAAATCCTTCGACTGACTAGCAACGCTTACAAAATGCAATGCACAATAAAAGACAACTCAATAAAAACTTATTTGAAATTGGTCACTTCGATTACTTCGTATTGCCTATCAACCATTTTAGTGGGTTGCACCGAACCTCTTTTTGTTTTTAAAATGCTTCCCATTATTTGGGCATCAATGTTATTGGCAATAAAAGTAACCTGCTGTTTGAAGATGAGCACTTGATTTGTGAGTGCTGGGAATTGTTTTGAACTGCAATTTCACTCAAGTCTTTTCACTATTGACACACAAATCGTTTTCGACAATTTTGAACGAATAAAAAAATTTGGAGATGTTTTCTAAATCATACAAATTTGAATTTTCCACGAAATCGAAAAAATTTGTTACGTTTTATAAAAAAATGTTCGAGCACCCATACACTGAAGCAAATATGTAAGATAAGCGAACTTATACCAAAGCTTATACTCCTTATAGGGTAACGGACTTATTTTGGACCGGGTACATATTTTGAACCACCTTGCAGCTTCTTTGCAATCATTCTCTCATAAATAATGTTTATGATAAAAAATTTGAACAAATATAGTTAAAGCTGCTTCTTATGATTCTTATCATATCTAAGATTCCATTTAAATATGCTGGTAAGGGATATTAAATGGAAAATAAAGTTTTGATTTTTCACTTTTGGGCCAAATAAAGCCCATTTCAGGAGGACCTGCCATTATTGGAGTCAACTTCCAAGAAGTTTTCTGCCTAGCTATGATGAATTTAACAACTACAAACATGTTCACAGCTATGGGAAAACACTTGAAAACTAGTTTGCAAGCTCGAAAAGCCAAAAAAACCTGTTTAAACAGCAATTTGACCCATTTCGAAAATACTAATTAATTCCTTAGGGACTTATGAACCACCCAACATAACCTGAGTATTAAACTAGCTGTTAATGTTCATGAACGTAATAAAATGTTATACGGCGCTATGAAAAGTATTATGCACACCATTTCAATCGCTTAAAATAAATAAAATTTGGAATTTTGGCATTTTTTTATTTAATCAACTCGCTAAAGTCTTAACCCGAACCAATACCCGGACCAAGATCGGTAAATTTACCCTATACAGCGAAAAACAACTATCTTGCGGTCGTGAACGATAGACAACTCCTTTAATTTTTCATCAAAATCAAAATTCAATTTATTCGTTCAGAATTCGGATTCTGTCCCCTATTCAGATTTTTTTTTGACGTAGAATTACGTCTTACGGCAACACTATAGGGGGGCAAATTGAAATTCGCGAACCGATCTCGCGTCACGAAAAACGCCTCTTTCAAAGACATCTCTCTTAAAAGACATACCAAGCCTGCTCAACGTTGATTGGCTATTCGAAAATGGAAAAAAAATTAGACGCCCCGCCCCTTCATGAGTTTTGTTATTTCCAGCCTACGAAAGGTATAAAACAAGGGGTCAACTGATGGTTTGGTTCATTGTATCAGAGAAATTGAAACTAGTGACAGGGGCAGTAGCAGAGCTGACCAACAGCGGCGGAAGCAAGTTGTGTGTGACAGCTCAGAACCTCACTAACCCACCTCACTTACCCCACATCACACACACACACACACACACACACACACACACACACACACACACACACACACACACACACACACACACACACACACACACACACACACACATGCACACACACACGCACACACACACATCCACACACACACACACACACACACACACACACACACACACACACACACACACACACACACACACACACACACACACACAGCCGCAACCCCTTTACCACCTTCTCCCACCACACTCCCCATCCCCACCTTTCGCTTAACACCCACCATCGCACACCACCCGCACGTAACATACCACCCGCCCATCAAATACCACCACCACCCACCCATCGCACACCACCCATCCATCACACATCACCCACCACCGACCATCACACATCACCCACCCATCACGCACCACCACCACCCATCGCACACCAAAGTTCATCACACACCACCCACCCACCACACACCACCCACCCATCACACACCACCCACCCATCACACACCACCCACCCATCACACACCACCCACCCATCACGCACCACCAACACAACGCACTCGTCATCCACCTAGAAAAGTCAAGCGCAACTCTCTTTAAGATTTTGGCCCTGAAAAGGGCCTTTTTTTGTTATTTGTAGATATGAAAACATGGTTTACCTAACGCTTCCTCGGGAATCTCGTGTTTAAGCAACAGTTTAAGCTAGTGATTGCTATGTGATCTTAAGGGAAATGAAAACATGATACTGATTCCAATCCAACGAGACGCATGAGACTAAAAACAGTTTGAGAGTTTTTGCCCTGAGTCAAGCGTTTAGATCAAAGCAGTCATTGTAGGCTTTTCTCGCAAGCGTTTGATACAAAGCTCATGTGTTTATCACATTATTTGCATAACTGCCGGGCGCATAATTTCGACGACATCGGCCTTGTTTCTGCTTATACTTATATTTAATTCGCCTTTTGTTATGCAGTTGAAAAAGCTGCATACTATCTTTATGGGTCGATTTAGACCATTAATAGTTATTAAAACGACAATTTATGAAAGAATGATTTTTTTCGAAGTTAAGTTCCTTTGAAAAATTCGACATACTTTATTCTAGAATGCTTATTTGAAACGAAAAACACATTGACTCGGGATAGGCTGTAGTAATTCTACGTAAACTTCTCGGTCGTTTCATAGATACAACCACTGTAACTTTTTTTTGAGCAGGGAAAAGCCCCCTGGAGCTGTTTAGTTACGACTCCTCCAAAGGGCATAAAACCTCCTCACCATTTTATTTTAATTTTTTTTTCATATGATTTTTTCATTAAGATTGATACAATTTTGTTCTTCACAATTCACACTTTGTAATAACTCAATTGGCTATTGATGATTTGTGACGATGGGTGGTAGTAGGTGGCGGTGGGTGGCGGTTTGTGTGGCGGGTGAGCGGCGGTGGTCGGCGGTGGTCGGCGGTGGGCGGCGCTGGTGGTAGTGGCTCGGTGAAGGGAAGAAAATAAGAAAATATTTTGCAAAAGTGGCATTAGTCGACTGTTTATAATGGTTGACGCGCAGATGATGAGGACTGGTAGCTGCTTGGTACCTCCAGCGAGATATAATCTCTTTGAAGGAGGTACACTGGGTTTATGGATCAGTTAGTGACACATCGGTGGATGGTTTTTACTAAATGTAATCGGAGATTTTGCAGCGGATGTGTTGTTTACACATATTTTTAAATTTTATCAAGTTCCTTTCTTCTTTTAATATGTTAGGAAGTTGGTTGTACTTGGACTTGGAGAAATAACTGGGAGACGATTTAGTGAGATTAGACTTTGGACGACTAATATCTAGCATACGATTACTTCTCAGATTGTATCTATGGATACCGAAATTTAGCGTTTCGTTGTGATGGGTTGATTGGTTGTTTAATTTGTTGTGCACTTGTGTAAGGCATTGTAATTCCCTTAGTGCTAGGATGGGTAATATTGATTTGGTAGCTTCTTCGTACAGGTTTACTGTGGGATGTAATCGTGGTTTTCTATAAATCGTTTTCAAGCATCGGTTTTGAGTAGCTTGAAGCGATTTTAGTTTTGTTTTTGTGGCGCTTCCGTATATTGAAACCATGTAATTTAATCTGGATTGCACGAACGCCAGGTACATGGCCTCTAACAGTTTTGTAGGAACAAACTTAGACACCTTCCATAACAGGCCACAAGCTGAGCTAACATCGTTTTTAATATGATTAATGTGAGGCTGCCATGATAGTTTGGTGTCAAACATCAACCCAAGATACTTGTAATTATCGACCTTTTCGATAATCGTAGAGCCAATAGTTAACTCTCGGACCTCTTCGACTCGCTTTCTAGGTGAGTGAAATATGACGTATTTGGTTTTTGATAAATTTAGTGATAACAGGTTTTCTGAGAAGAATCCCATTAGTATCTGCATATCATGTTCCATGCGATTTACCAGTTCATTAGTGTCTCTTCCAACAAAGGTCAGCGATGTATCGTCAGCAAACAGGCGGGTTCTTCCATCGAGTGCAAGCTTCGGTAGATCATTCACGTATATTAAAAACAGGAGCGGTCCTATGTTACTTCCCTGAGGTATACCAACTGACATCGGTCTAAGTGCACTTTCGGTATCATTTACTCCCACGTACTGGAGACGATTTGATATGTAACTTTTAATAAGATCGTTCGCTTTTCCTCGGATTCCGTAAAACTTCAGTTTTTCCAACAACAATATGTGATCGACGGTATCGAAGGCTTTTTTAAGATCGAGGAAGAGAACTGCGGCGTATTGTTGGTTTTCAAATGCATCGTAAATTTCCTTGGATAGATCACTAGCTGCGGTTACAGTACTAGATCCTGTTCTAAATCCGTACTGATGGCTGTAGAGGATCTCGTGTGACTTGAGGAAACTAGTTATTCGAAAAACTAGTAGCTGCTCCAAGATTTTGCTTAATACTGAGAGGACAGATATTGGTCTATAGTTGTTTACGTCATTTTTGGGCCCACTTTTATGAATTGGAACGATTCGAGCGACTTTCAGAAAATTCGGAAAGGTTCCGGTAGCTACGCTTTCATTAAACACATCTCTTAGCAGATTGGCGAACAAAACATGATGTTTTTTCACAAAAAGTGCACTAATTCCATCGAGTCCAAGGCCGGATTAATGGGGGGGCAAAAGGGGCAATTGCCCCGGGCCCCCCGGCTCAGGGGGGCCCCCCGAGGGAAAAAAGTTTTAACATTACTTTAATCATACTACTCCAATTTCTTCAAATCTATGAAAAGAATTCAAGACTAGATATTCGGAATGAAAACTTGAAATAAACCAACTAAAGAGGCTCCAGTGAAATAATATCTTGAATAGTTTTTTCTTACATAAGAAGTCCCCTAGAGTAAATAGAAAAGGAGTTCTCGCGAATTTTGCGGGCTGAAAATATCAAAATATTGGTATTGAAATACAAAATTTCAACCCAAAATCTGACTAAAAATAATGGTAACTGAATTCCTAAATTAATCAACATAAATTAGGAAGAATATGAGGCAAACATCTAAAACTTTCATTTTTTTTCCATCCGAACATGTCAGTCAGGATATTCTGTACAGAAAAGTTAAAATAAAGAAAAATATCTCCATATTTTCATTACATATAAACGTCTTGCACAATAAAATTGTTTATTATTACGTTAACTTTCCAAGAAACGATTATTGCACTAAAATAGCAGCAAATTTCGTCAAAACTGGCTCTCAGTGCTAAAAGATAACAGAGAAGCTTTATGATAATCATTTCAGAATTTTACGCGAGCAGTGTCCGGGTTGATACCGGGTATTTTTATGACTTTTCACTTTTCAATCATTACTATTGAAATTTACGTTGGTTTTTAAATTCGAAACCCTTTTCCCTACCTATTTTAAAAAATAAAATCTAAAAAAAGAACTGTAGTTGCTTAAATTGGACCAATCGACAGTACAATCCCAATTTCTGTCTTAGACTTGAAATTCGTACACAGTTAATTTTTGCCTCAATTTCCAGCAAAAAAAATGCTGGAAACGTTCAGCAATCCAAAATTTTGCTGGAAACCAGCAATCGGTTTTCTAATTGCTGGATTTTTCAGCATTCGGTTGTGTTCCTTTCTTTTTTGCTGAAAAATCAGCAATTGTTTTTCAAATTGCTGGATTTCCAGCAATTGATCAAGTTTGCTAGAAAATCAGCAATCGAGTTGTCAAATTGGATTCTGTTTGTTTTCGTAAGCTGAAGCAAGGTGAGACTGCATTTTACGAATTTTGTTTAGATTAATATAATTATTTTTATTTTCCTCTATATTCTAGCAAGTAGGCATCAAGTCAAGGGTAAGTTTTTATTGTACAGGTAGATATTCCATAAAAGATACTAATCAAAACTATTTTTACAGGTGGCGGATGATCAACATGATCAACACTTTGGCACAAAGCTGCCACCCCAGAGCCGGTGTTAGAAAGTTGTAAAAAACGGGTTTTTTTTTTAAATAAATAAATCCCTTATTGAAAATGGGAGAAAATAATTGTAGTTATTGCTTATTACATGCACAGCCAATATGAAATTTTAATTTTGAATTGAAATATAAATTTGGAACTAAATACTGCCGGTTGTGTTGAAAGAAATAGCTGGTTTCCAGCAATCTGGATTGCTGATTTTCCAGCAATTTGAATTGCTGGAAACCAGCATTAACGTTTGCTGTTTTTTCCAGCAATTGAAATTGCTGGAAATTTTGCTGGAAAGTCAGCGGGACAAAAACCAGCAAAAAAAAATTTGCTGTGAATGGAAACATTTTCAACAGATTTGACAGTAGTAAATATCCTGAATTCAGCATATCATTTTCCAAATGATCATTCTATAATTATAATAAAAACGATCTCATAGTTGAGTTGCTAATATCATTGAGTGACTCTCTTAACATGAATATTTCTATGTTGTTAATCTTACATTTTTCCAAATTCAATTCATTGAGATTTTCAAGCCTTATGCTGTTTCTTCACTTACTGAAGTTCAGTTTCATAGTTTTTTTGAATTTTTAGAAATCGGGATCGTTGTTTAAGGTTCTTAAATCATTCTGTGTTTAATCTCTATTCCGATTTTTTTTTTCAATCGACTATTTTTGCACTTCTACCCCTTTGGCTTTGAGGGCTTTGAATGAAACTTTTGTCACAATTAGAATAACAATTTGATTACAATTTTTTTTTATCTGTTGAGAATTATACTCATAAACTGGGATGAAAAGGTTTTTTTTTGGATTTCAAAGATATAAAATTGAAATTCATATTTGGTACAATTCCTGCTTTGGCTCTGATTGTAACTCTGAATCTCTTTTTTTTTAATTAATGCATATTTTGTTCCTCAAAACTTGATTTGAATTTATGATTTAGATTTGAGACACTGAATTGTGGTTCGGAATATAACCTGAAATTCTCAAACTCTTATATCTGTATCTCTAAGGAATGTGAAATCAATCATTTTGTTAATTTTGTATTCTATGTTTCAAATCTTCATGATACTTCCCAATTGTCATTTAGTAAATATCTTTCGATAAAGCACAAACCAGACAATCAAAGATGAAATGAAAATCATTCAAAATATCTATCTGGTCATTGTTTTTCAAATCAGAGAATTTAAATGGTGATAAGGATGTTTAAAAAAATGAAAATTAAATTTTGCAGCTCAAATCAAAGCTTTCGTTTTTGAGAAATTTCTAAACTCTTCCGCAATGTTTGCACGTGATTAATAAAAAAGATTTATTTGAAGATACCAAAAACTATCTTTTACGCAGACAACATGGCAATTCGAAGACAGTGTACTGAACTCATCTCTAGTTCTTTTATACGGTTGAAATGTTACGTATTCTCTGGGATAGCATTTGAAAAAAAAAATGAATCATAGGGGCCCCCCGAGAAAAATTGCCCCGGGCCCCCCGATGGCTTAATGCGGCCCTGATCGGGTCCGATCCTTTTTTTTGAATCCAAATGATGTATTCTGATCAATACTTCTTGTTCAGTTGTAGGAATTAGAAAAATAGACTCTGGGATAGCATTGGTCAACGTCCCATATTTATTTATATTTCGTTGACTAAGGCTATGATCATTTAGTATCCGGGCAGTTACAAACGTGTGTATTTTAAAAACTATTCATTTGATCGAAAAACTTTCTATGGAGGAAATGAAGGTGTTAATATGACATTTAATGTAAAAATATAAAAAAAATATATTTATCAATGATTTCAAGAAATACTCTAACTTTTTCATAAAATCTCTTTTTTATCTTTGCACACTTTTTTCAGTCATGTATTGATCTATTTTTTTAACCACAGAAACAAAACCTTTGCAAAATCATGATATTTTACACAAACTCACCTGTAAAAAGCAGTTGGGATCGTTTTGGAACCTTTTCATGAGTAGGCATCTCGAAGAATTTGATCTCTTAAATCCGGTTTAAACATAATTTTTTTTGTCCATCAGAACACATCTGTCATATTCCGTAAAAACCGGATGCAGAGATTACAATCTTTGGAACTGATCATTATTAGTTATTTACTTGGTGTCTTCTAGTCAGGCAACACTTTTTGCCTTCCGGAAATGGATTTTTTGCATTACTTAAGGAGTCTGCATTAAGTTATCCCCAATAACCATAGACTTTTTACCATATTTAAGATCAAGGGTTCCACTAAGATGCTTGGTTTGAACTTGAAGCATCCTAGAGTGGCTCCTTATACTTCTTAACCATTTGGTCCGAAAAAAAAATCAAAAAAAAATCAACAGTTCCTGAGCTTTCAAGTCAGCAATGAAGAATTTTCGAGGCGCAAATTGCGTAAAAGGAGCAAATTTGTGCAAAATTATTTTTATCATCTCTTTTTGCGTCGTATATATCTCAAACACACGTTAACTTAAAAATTTATCAAAAATGGGCAAGATAGTCCTTTTCATAACCAACACAACGCTACTAAAGTTTTGCATATCCGAGCTCTATTAACGTAGATATCACCGAAATAAAGTGCCCGGATACTAAATGATCATAGCCTTACTAATAGTTTAGGCAAGCTGCGGGCCTATATTCGCAAAAAACTCGTTGAAGTGACTTGCGACAGACGAAGGGTTACTGGTGAGCTTTTCGTTTATGTTGAGTGTTATTTTGTTTGCTTTCACATTTTTTCGATTGGTCAGAGCGTTTATAGTATTCCACATTGCTTTTTGATTTGAGGACTGGAAAAGTGATCCGTAGTAACTAGTTTTAGCTAGCGTTTTGGCTTGTTGAACTTTTTTAGACATCTGTACAAGTAATTCCTTGAGTCGACAATCATGTGGGTGGCGTTTGCATCGTGCTAGGAGATTGTTTTTAGCTTTAAGCAACCCCCAAACATCGTAATTCATCAAAGGGCAGAAACCTTTTACTTTGGCTTGAATTTCAACTTTTTTAGAGTATTTTTTAAGGAGATTCTTGGGCAGATTGATCACATATTCGAGTTTTTCTGATGCAGAACTAGCGGAGATATTGCGGGTCGAGTTTTCGCATTCAGCGTCAACTTTTGTATAATCAACTATGGTTTTCTGGAGAATAGTTTTGAAAATGCGTCTAGCCAGACTAACGCTCGAAAAAATGATACAATGGTCGCTTATATCGGATAATAAGGTTTCATTAATTACTCTGTCAACAATAGCTTCCGAGCATACGACATGGTCCAATATATTACCAATTATTGGTCTTGTTACAAACGTATTGGTTATAGCGAAATTGTAACTGTCTAACATGGAGCAATAGTCTCTAGTAGAGTCGATATGAGTTTTGTTGGCTGGGATGTTGATATCTCCGACGATTAAAAATGGGACACCTCTTCTAGTACTAGCTAGTAAACTCTCCAGTTTATCCAGAAATAGAGGCATACTAAATGAAGGAGGTCGATAAATGGCATGTAGATGAAGTAATTGAGAATCTAGTTCAATTGTTACATGAATGTGGTGGAATCCTTCCGAATAGTAATTGATGACTACGTCGCAAGAGAGATCTTCTTTATAGAAAACCGCAAATCCACCACCATCTCTATCGTGGCGACAAGAAAATATCCCCTTGTATCCCAGAAAGTTTAAAGATTGTGCCGCATGCGTTTTGAGCCAAGTTTCTCCAATAACGATCACATCAATTTTATTCACGTATTGCTCAAGAACAAAATTTATATCATCAACTTTGCTTAAGTTGTTCAAACCTCTAGCATTTAATATTCTTGATTTTCAATAAGGAACATCATTTAAACAAGATTTTAAATTTAATCTGTTTTATTATCCCGGTTCTAAATTGGTTTTGCTTCTCATGCTGAAGTAAGGTTCATGATCCACACTCAAAATTCATATGTACTATAAATATTTAGTTGTTTTTTTTTCAGGAATTGAGAAGAAAAATATTTAAATTAGAAACTATTATTAGAAAAGTTTCTTAAGAGATCAACTCAGTCATAAACTGTTATAAGAACTGAAGATCATCGCAAACTATGACAGCAGTGATCTCCTGTACGAGATTTCTTCAGTGTCTTCAAATTGATACTAGTTTTACCAATTTGGAAACGATCTCATTGAATTTATATGGATTTGTATGGAAATCAGTGATGGCGTTTAGCTATACGGCCATGTTTTTTTTGGAACGTATCTAGGCCGTATAACGAGGTTTGAGTGAATTATGCAGTATAAAAAAAAATAAAAATTCAAAAATGTTGAATCAGTCATCCTTCAAAATTTTTGTTTTAGGCTGGGATATATAAATAATTGAAAAGAAAGAATAAAATTCAATACCTAAAAATTGAGAGCTTAAATTAAAAAAAAAAAAAAGTGTTAGGTATTATACAAATAGCGATTTAATGTTTTCGAATTCAGGTTTAAGATTAAAAAAATCGCTTTCAAATATTCAATTCAGGTTCAAAATTCAGATTTTGAAATAAGCTCCAGTTCTAATTTGGGTTCTGCAATCAATAGACAGTTTTAATACACAATTCAGCGTAAAGTCATAAAATTGAAATGATATTTTAGCTATTTTGGAGTTTTTGTATCATGATAAATTTAGATTTTGATACACACACATCACCGACAGAATTTCAATTATGAAATTAACTTCGTATTTGTGCAATCTTCAGATGAAAAATTCTGGTCAAAATACAATATTTTCATGGTTATTTATTCAATTTTTTTTTGTTCTATCTTCAATCAGATCGAACAAATTTCCAGGCTTAAATTGATTTAAAAAATGCAGATTTCTGAAGAATTTGATGCGGATATGATCGACCAAATAGATTTTTTCGATAATAAACTACTAATCCGGTTCAAACAGCATAGATTTCGTTTCTTGGGTTATTTTCGCTTGAAATTTCAGTGACTTGAGAAAAGGCTAATGGTTGTGGAATTATAATTCAGTTTTTCGAGCTATTTTGTTTTGAGCGTGTAGTAAGTGAGTCAAAAACCTACCAAAGAATGAGTGTTTAGAACTTAGAGTGTATATGTCAAACGCACACATGGGAAAACAACGTAACCAACAATCAACAAATCAAAACAACAACAACCAAAGAAGAAAATTGGGATTTTGATTCGTCATCGCAGCAGTAGCATTTATTGCTGAAATTCCGCCATTTTCTCGCATCCCAAAGTCGCAGCCAGAATTGAAGGAGGAAATATCCGTATTGTTCGTCAATAAGGTGAGATAAAAGGATTCAGCTTTGTTGAATTGGATAAAATCAAACGTTTCTTCGACTCGCAGGCAGCGGAAAAATAAGTGCTCCCCGAGTTGGGCCAGCAGAAACGGAAACCGAGCGAGGTTAAAACGAAGGTAGCAATAATCAGTCGTCATCGATTCCAGTAGAAAGCTGTGGAGGATTTAGAATTGCTGCTGCTAAGGTGAGATGAAAGTTGCCCTGTGAGTAATGGCATAACGAAGTGTCGTATACTTTACAGACGGAATCCGAGTCTACCATTGCCAGATTACCCGGAAGAATAAACAACCAAAGCTCAGGTTAAACAACACTTTTCCTTCGATAACTATCCTCTCAAACAACCAGCATTTTGCTGGTAGGTTGCTGAAAACTTCGAGGCAAGGCAAACGGTTAGTCTAACCTTACAATCCCCTCTTAGACCCATTAAAGTAGCTGCTCGATATTGCAGTGTCAGGTGCCCAGTAAACCACGTAACGGACGGTAGCCTATAAATTTAGCGAAGCCAACGACCTCGTTGGGTGAATGCCTTATTATTGTACTGCATGAACCAATCCTAATGTCGCGATAAATTACAATAGGGTCGTTTTTGCGAGCTGAGCCAACCGCTTTTCGGGACTCGATTTTCGCCATCTTGGTTTTGCGAGTCCCATTTTTGCGGAAGTGCTCCGGGAAGCTGCGGTACGCCCGTCGAAGCAGTGCAGCCTGGCAGGGCAGCTGCGATACACCTGTGCCGTCCAAGCTGTGATATGATTTTTGTGCGTTTTGGTGTTATGGTAGGAAAAACGGGCCAGTGATTAGTTCTTATGTAAGCTAGCTTAAGTGTTTCAAATGTCGTGTGTTAGTAAAAAATATAATTGCTACAAGTTTTGGGTTGCGTATTTGTGTTTTGGGTAAAAGTTTGCCGTGAAAAACACACTGAAAGTCAGTGCTGCTCAACTTGTTTCATGGTGTTCAGTTCTGTTTGGCCAGACCGCAAATTGTTTATTATAAAGTTTCAAACTGAAGTTTAATATTCTAATCGAGCATGCAAGAACAGCAAATAGGTGAATCGTATTTGAAACTCAAAATTTTAATCTCTTTTCCGATTATCATAAATATGTACACTATAAAAAAAATCGTTTTTAAAAAAATCGTATAGTGTTTAATCAAATTTTGGCTCCGTACTGTTGTTTACATCCAAGTGAAGTAAGCGTTGTAATTTTTTGTCGTTTTTCGCGAAGAAATCTGAAAATGCGTGGCCTCACTTCCGAGCCATAAAAAACGGATTGTGGACAAATGGGGAAATGTGAGTGGTCTTTCAATAAATTCAAACTAGCTCTCCCTTAGCTGTGAGGTGTGAGTCTCGGAGCGGTTTGAACCGCGTTGAGAAAGTATGGAGAACAGTGTACTTTTGCAGATTCCCCGAGACGCGGTATGAAACCTGGCATTGCTGACATTATATACAATGGACACGAAAATCAAGGATTAAATACAAACGACATCCTTCCTCATCGACTAACGTTATGCGTGCCAAAAATAGATCTGGATTTTAGACCTGCCGGAAGCAGAAGCAGCCAAAAACTCGTACCAAACAGGCTGATCCCGTGAAACCGAGGGCTCGGAAACTCTACGACAAACTTTTGAACAAGAAGGGGGAAAAGATGTTCCAACATCAGTTAAAGCTATTTACACTAAAAAATTTGATAACAGGTTATGGTGTGGCAAGCCATATGGGAATGTGGTAAAATGTCTTTTTTATTCATAGCCACAACTATAGGGGAGGATACATGATCCCTGGGTATACTTGATTCCTTCGCTCTATCTCGAAACTGGAATGTCTTACAAATATCAAATGTTCTAGAAAAATGTGCCGAATAGAACGAAACAACAAGGCTGTTATCTCAAGTGATTTAAAAAATTTGACTTTTAGAGTAATTGAACTTTTTTTGAAAAATTTAACAAAATGTGATTTGAAGATCTTGCTTTATCACTTTAAAATGTTTCCCTCGTGAAAAAAATGTAATAAAGTATTTATTTCAATAGGTGATTCGTTAGAGTATAATATTTAAAATCCCGACTTCTTTATTATAAAAGATAAAATGAAAATAAAAGATGGTATGGTTTTCTACATTTTCAAGGTATCATAAGGTATTTTTTTTAATTTTTAATGCATGCTTCCGAAAATCAATCATTTTCACTGAGCCATGCTTGACTACATTCAGAGCCAAAAAATCAAAGCAGTCAAATTTTCCTTCTTCAACCAAATCATACAAACTATCATGCATGACAACGACGCTTCTGTATTTGAAACACTTTTGCGATACATGATGAGGTAAAAAAGGACGCAGACTATCAGCAACGAACGTCTCGATGCTGATTTCCTTCCCCTAACGACTTTCAACCTTTAGGATCATTACTGATATGTATCAGTTTTGAGCGATCTATGTAGGCTATCAGATGATTTTTTAATTTTCGTTTTGCCTAGAAGGACAAAATCATGACTAGGTAACCGCAATGAACTGTCCAGCATGTGCTACAGCTTTTTTGAACATGTGGTCCTGGTATTTACTCAGATTTTTCCTTTTGAAACATTAATGATCGTCTATCAATAACGAGCATTATCAACAACGATGCGAGGATAGACGTTCGGGAATGATTGAGGAAGCGACGTTCAAAATGTATCACCAAGTATGTCTGGACCACAATTTTATAACTCACAGAAGGAAAAGATGTTCCTGCATCAGTAAAAGCCATTTACACTGAAAAATTTGTAAAAAGGTCATCGTGTGGCAAGCCATATGGGAATGGGGTAAAATTTCTTTTTCATTCATAGCCACAGCTATAGGGGAGGATACATGATCCCTGGGTATACTTGATTCCTTCGCTCTATCTCGAAACCGGAATGTCTTTCAAATATCAAATGTTCTTGAAAAGTGTGCCGAATAGAACGAAACAACAAGGCTGTTATCTCAACAGATTTCAAAAATTTTATTTTTCGAGTTATTGAACTTTGTTTGAAAAATTTAACAAAATGTGATTTGAATATCTTTTGAATAAATGTTTCTCACATGAAAAAAATGTAATAAAAATATTTATTCAAATGTGTCAATCATTAGAGTATAGGTAATATGAACTTCATAATGCCACATTTTCCAATCAATAGTAAACCCTCAATTTTTTTAGAAAAAGATTACCAAAATGTATGATATGGGTTTAATAGATCCCTAAGGTTCAAAAAATGTATTTTTCTTCTGAATAGATCGTGACCATTGGTTATCACAAAATTACTAAAATTTGTCCAATAACTAGTATCTATCCAGTAGTTACCTGTTAAATAGTACTCAAAATACTGTATTTATCTAAAAACTAGCAAATTGCGCCTTAAATATGCAATGAATCTAGGGTAGTAGAAAAATTTTTATAATTCACTTTAACTGATACTTACAAACTGTAAAATATGAACTAATATGGCCAAAAATAGTCAACCGACTTTTTATCTTTGGATTTTGTTAGATTTTTGCCTAGGGTCAGGGCACCCTGCATTAAGGATCAAGTCTCCTTGAGTAAAGGATCAAGTCTCCTTAAACTTTCAAAATATCACAATTTTTTTTCGTCTCACGAAAATGCTGCTAGTTCATCTAAGGGTTTGTGTATCGTTCTAGCTTTTGGAGCATATAAACTTCAAATTACACGCTGTCAGAAAATGCAAAAAACGACAAGATGCTAAATTTTTACAAAAAGATATGATGAAAATAAGAAAAGGGGATCAAGTATCCCCATTCTCCCCTAATGAACAGCAAAATGTACGTGCAAGAATATTTACAAAAAATGTTGCTGCCCTTAATTTTTTTTTTTTTTTTTTTAGGTTTGTCAATTTGTTTATTAGTGCTTATAAAATTATGTACAAGAGATCAAATTTCAATTCTTAAGTTAAATTCTAATTCATTCACATTAACTACTCTGTTTGAACAACTTTCAATGTACATAATTGATGTAACTAGCAAGCAAGCGTAGAATGATTGTGCGAGTACTCCTATTCGTACCCTCCAGCGAAGGCCTTAACAAATCATCACTTGATAAGCGCCGACCTCCAGCAGAGATGATAACTTGTTGTAGGCATCGAAAACTATCTTGAGCTCGTGCGCATGCAAAAAATTTGTGTTCCAACGTCTCCACCGAACCACAGTGCAGGCAAAGATCGTCGTCGGCGCGTCGCATTGTGTGTAATAATTGCTGATGGGCTAATTTGCCATTTACCCACACGTAAAGAAGGCTCTGTTGGTGGGGCAACAGCAAACGAGAAAAAATATTCTTCCAAATTCGTCTCCAGTTTTCACTTGGGTGATCTCGCTCGACTCTCGGCTGCTCCGTTTGCGAAATGAAAAAACTCTGTACGTTTGCGGCAGTCATTAATTGTCTCAGCTGATCGGGAAGACTGGGGTAACTGGTGAGAATTTGTGTCAAGCAAGGAAGTGTTGTGGGGCTATTCGTTGATTGGCGATGAATGATGAAATCTTTATAAAAAGGCATCGATTCAATTTCACTCAGATGACGGTTGATGAGTAGCGCTTTACATTTCATAGCAGGGATTTGTAATTTTAATCCACCGTGCTCAACGTTGCGGGCGAGTTGTTGAATTGGAACTCGGGCGCAGTAGCCGCGCCATAGGAATGTTCCAATTGTTGATGTTATTTTGGCTATATGTACGCTGTACGGCATAATTGTAGAGGATACGTACCATAGTTTGGAGGTAATGAAAGTGTTTAATAACGTAACCTTCTGATGTACAGTGAGCGTGCGAAGATTGTGAAGCCAGATCTGCCGACTAAAGTTTACAATTAGTTTTTCCCAATTTAACCGTATCATTTCACGAATGCAGTTAGTAAATATCAAGCCCAGAATTTTGATTTCTTTTGCCGTTTTAAGCCATGATGCTGATAAAGGGTTCCCAGTTTGCGAACCTACGTCGATCGATGTGGTTTTTTGCTCATTTAGTAGCGCCCCTGAGACTTGGTGAAAACTTCTGAACAAATTGCGCATGTTGGAGATCTGTTCATTATTGGTAATGATAACGCTTATGTCTTCAGCGTAAGCAACAATCAGGTCATTTCCGCATACGGTTTCTAGGCGCCGTAGAAGCGGATGTAGATACAATACAAATAGATGCATTGAAAGAGGATCGCCTTGACGTACAGAGCGTAAAATAGGAAGAGGTGTCGAGAGGTGGCCATTAATGAGAAGACGAGATGTGGCGTTGTTAGCAATGTTGTTTAGCAGGTGTATCAAATCCAAATTAAAACCAAGGTCCGATAGAGTTTTGAAAAGGAAACTGTGTTCTACACGATCGAAAGCGTGATCGAGATCAAACGATATAAGCTTACCCTTTCTTCGAGTCGTAATCAGCTGAGCAATTCTATCCTTTAAAGACAATGTGGCTTGAAAAATGTTACGTTGGCTGTTGGAGCATTTTTGACTATCGCTGAGCAGGTGGTGTTGTTGCATTACTTTTTCGATTCTCGCTTTTAATATTCGAGAAAGCAATTTGTAGTCGACGTTCAGAAGACTTATCGGGCGATAGGAGTGTGCCGTGTTTCCCGAATCTCGTTTTTTTACCAACACTATAACGCCGTTAACAAATTCCGATGGAAAATTAGAGTTTAGAGCATCATTCAGCACTAGATTGAGCTCTCGGTGAATGATGTCGAACGTACGTAAATAAAATTCTCTCGGCAAGCCGTCGGGACCTGGTGATTTTTTGGGTGCGCTAGTTTTGATTGCCGAAAAAATTTCATCCGTTGTGATGGGTCGCATACATGCATTATTTTCGTCGTCGTTTTCAGGAACTACTCGTTCGCAGCGGAAATCGTCGTTCTCTTCTACGGGGACATTTGTGTACAAATTTGTAAAATATTGCACCAAATGTCTTTGTATCGAAACGGAGTCGGCTAACGTTTGATTCTGCTCGTCTTGAAGATGATCGATCGTGGTTCTCCTCCTCGCCCTCTCACCCAACTGGAAAGTGGAAAGAGGCTCACCAGCAATGTGTGTCTCGTTGTTACGAATAAATAGCTGGGTAAAACGCCGCTGATGTGCAAGCATATCACCTTTTAGCCTATTTATCGTTGTTATCATCTCGGGGTTCCGAAAGTAGCTATCATACGCATGTTGTAGAAGACCGAAAAGTCGTTGCTGCTCGCGATGGAAATCATCGAAGGCTAACTTCGATTTCCACCGGTAGAATGTTTGGATTTTGTGTTTTGCGTATGATAGCCACCACTGCATCCACGATGAGTAGTGACGACGCTGGCGAGTCCAATATTGCCAGCTGATTTGGAATTCCTCAATGTTGTCATCAGTGAGAAGGTGTGGGCGAAGGCTCCAGAATCCTCTACCATTGGGCGGATTGGAAAGTGGAAGGCAAATCCGAGCGGTAACTGCTTTGTGGTCTGAGAAACAGCAGACGTGAACAGCTGTTGCCCTTAGCTGTGTTCGTAATCCTTCACTCACGTAGAAGCGGTCAAGGCGGGATGTCGAGTTGTGTGTAATGTATGTGTGACCAGCTTCGCGAGCCCGAAGTTGTAGCCACACGTCGCGTAGGTTCATCTGCTGGATCGTTGTTTGTAAAGCTGGGCTCGAGTTGTTTTGGCCTGTGGCATCACACTGTCGAAGCACACAATTAAAGTCGCCACCTAAAATTATGTGTTCCGTGCGATGTCTGAGGTAGTAGGCAATAGTTTGGTTGAAAAAACGTTCTCGCTGAGCTCGGAGCATGGAGCCAGATGGTGCATTCACATTGCACAGAGTTGTGTTGTTTATACGAACAGCTATTAGTCTGCCATCTAAGCTTTTCTCGACATGCGAATATTTCATGTGTTCCTTTAGGGCTATCGCTGTACCTCTTCTTGCTTCGTCTACATTGCACAAGACGTTGTAACCTGGTAAATGTAGTTGTTCATTTTCGACTTCTTGTAGGAAAATAATGTCCAGCTCCAACGTTCGTATAAACGTTCGGAGAGCGTTGAGTTTTGTTGGGTTGGTGATGGTGTTGATGTTAATTGTGGCTATATTGCAACTTGTGTTATCCATGTTTGTTGTTAGGCCTCTTCATCAACACTAATGTCGCTGTAGCCGCCAGTGTGCTTCATCTTCTTACTAGGTGGATTCTTCTGACGTTTGCTAGACCGAAGATTTTTTGACGCTTGCGAAGCATCAGATTCGCTGCCTTCGGAAGTACCTATCGGGGCATTGTGTGTTGGTTCTTGTGTCGGTTTTGGTATGGCAGGTGGAGGCATGTTAGCAATCTGAACATCTCCTACCTGTGTCGTGGTTTCCGGCTGTGATGCTGGTGTCGGTGTAGGTTGGCTGGCTGGTGTCGGTATAGGTTGGCTGGCGAGTGTCGAAGCAGAATGGCTGGTGGGTGTCGGTGTAGGTTGACTGGCTGGTGTTGGTCTTTGGAAATGTTGTCTCTTGGGGAGAGTTGGTTGTGTTGGTTGTGTTGGGAGTTTTGCTACATTAGCATACGAAAGTTTGTTTTGGTCTGCTGTGAGTTTCTGCACAAGCAGTTTTTTGTTCTGCACACAAGGTATCCCGTTGTGTATGAACTCGCTACAGTGCGGGCACGTCTGTCGCTGGCCTTTGTAGCTCAACGAAGTTGTTTGTCCGCCTATCACGACGAAAGAGGGGATGTTGACATCCACAATCATGCGAGCAGATCGAACACCAGTCGATACTCCTCCCAAGAGAAATTTGTCGTCCCACAGCACATCGCGTACCGATAGGACTTGGCCATAAGCCTGTAGAAAAATTGCTATTTCTTCGTTCGACACAAACTCAGTCAGATCGAACAGTCTCACTTCAACTGCTCCATCCTCCATCATGATGCGTACTTTGTACGGTTTGCCTTCCACTACGATCTCGTGTTTGTTATCATGTTCCTCGATGATACGCTCCGCGATCTCGAGGTCAGTCACCTTGACATACACACAACCGAGTCGTCTATTCGGTTGCAGTTGTAACACGTTTTCACGAGTAAGACCGAGCTGTTGCCCGACGAAATTATGTACTTCTTCATACGGCGGGGCTTTGGGTGCGAGGGAGAAATCGATGCGAAAAGTATTTTCACGTCTCCCCATCGCGAAATCGAAATGCGCGCGTTACTACACACACGGCACTTGATTCGCGTTATTTGTCGAAACGTACTTTAACTTCGTAGGATTTAATGTTTTCGCTCTTCTGTAAATCACGACCGATCCGCTCAAAAGCTGAGCGCAAACTGCAACAATCCAATAATCTGTTGGCCTGATCTCGCTTCGTTCCACTAATCTAAGAATGCATTATAGTGGTATGAAGTCAACAAAGTCACATGTTTACCGAAGGAAATTCGTCTAATCGAAACTTTTCGGGCTTTGCTTGAGGAAATATATGAAACCAATGGACAGTGTTGAAAAATTCAAGAAAAATTGGCCTAAACTGATAAAAATGGTTGAAGAAAGTACTGGGCAGAAGCTGATGAGTAGTGTTAAGAGAAAAGTAAGAGAACTCGCCTACCCTACAAAAACTAATGCTAAATGAATCATGAATTGAAATGAAACACTATTTTGCAATATGTTTGAGAATAGTGTTGCGACGTTACGCCGAGCCGTTACCGCAGCTGAGAACAGCATCGAACAGAGTGAGGCCGATGACATATACTGTATTTGTTTTCTCCACTCGTGGAGTGTTCCACCGTACCCGATAAAAACAAACACAAATCGTCGCCAGTGTATTGCTATCTCACTCACTCACACGCTCTCTCGCAACACTGGCAAAATTATCGGTGGGACACCGTCCGTAAGCAGAACTCCGACAGGTCAAAACCAGTGCAACACCGTCCGAATAAACAAACAGTTTGACAGCACCTAGTGGTGCACCAGTGCAACACTAGTGCAACACTCGGCATAAACAAATACGGTAATAGTGAGTGCGATGCGATGCGAATCAGCGGAAAATTTACGGACGCAGCCTACGCGAACTCGAGCGGCGGAACAAATTGACATCTGCTTCGCCGCAAGCGATTCACATACATTTTCATCAAATGTGGTTCACCGCATTGAATCGCATTCACCGCATCGCATCGCATCGTATTCACTATGTCATCGGCCTGAGAGGATCTGTAATAAGAAATGTCATGATAGAGAACACGGTAAATTTAGATTATTCAGAGACTGAATAATTTCGGTTCAGCGGTCGTACCATGTATGAAGATGAAAACAACTGAGTTGGAATCCATCAAAATTCTGAGTTGTTTTCATCTATTGACTTCCAAAGCCTGGAACTTAGCGAAGACGCATACGTTTTCGAATAAAATAGATGAAAACAACTCAGAAAGTTCCAAAAACCATTGTTGATTGTTTGGATGCGATGGTCGGATACAGTTGACGAAATAATCAAGGTGAGTACAACTTTTAATCACATTTTCTATTAGAAATTAAGTGGTGTCGAAAGGATAAATACAAAAACAAAATTAAAAAAAATTATCTTTTCTTCCAGCAATCTCTATGGAAGCCATCATTCACAACTGTAAGTATAATTTTGAAGTGTAAATCATTTTCACCTATGATGTTTTTTTTCTTGTCTTTCCAGATCAGCTCAAATAAGACAGAGTGTGCTGGCAGGTGAGCGGCCAAGTGGGACATCACGAAGTTCCACCGGCTGGATGCGGTCAAAGGCCCGGTGGCACTTACTTTTTTTGTCGTAAAAATAAATCCAACCGAATAAAAATGCACACATCCATATTCTAAATACACCGTACAATCGTCTTTTTCTTTTTAAAATCAGAAATTCCATTCAAAACCGCTTTGAAATTTCATAAATTTTTGATTTTTTTTCATTCAGTCGATCCATGAACAAGCCTAAACCACCCTGAACAAAAACAACTCAGAATTCGCGAAAACCCCTACAATTCATTTTTGAGTTTTATCGCTCTAATCAAAATTTGAGTTTTCCCAGTTTTGGCGCATTTTGAATTATTTTCCTTCAAATCTGAGTCAAGGAGAATTAGAGTGAAAGATAGTAAAGAGGAAGTAGAAAGAGTGAAGATAGCAAAGAAAAGATAAGTAGGAGGAGTGGTTTTGGAGTAAAAAGTTTGAAGTAGCTAGCAACGTGGTTGTGCGTAATATTGTAGTTCTTTTAGAAACCGTAGATATTTTCCGTTCGCTAATCCAAGTGCACCGGCTCGTGTGGTTATAGTTCAGATTGCACCAAACTGTAAGTTCCGCAAACCATAATTTAGAACATAATCGGTAAAACTTAGTTCTCAATTCTTAGGTAAGCGTGCTTCTTGAACCGGTCAGCACTGTAGATTAAACTGGAAAACGCAAAACTACTAGTTTCCGAATCCGATTGGTATTTCCCAGTAGGTGATATTCTGACCATTACGGATAATACCGTGAGTAGTAAGAAACTAGCACCCAAGTCCATCTTATTGATTTCCCCTAAATTGAATTTATAGGTTAGAAGGTAGAAGTTGAAAGGGGATTTGTAAGAAAAAGTTGTAAAAGCGTCTATAAATTTGTCGACTAATAAGAAGTGGCGTTTGTTTTCCGTAGCGACAACAAATAGAGTGTTAAAAAAAATCATTGGTTCTATTATTTTAAAAATAAATATAATTTAAAATTTAAGGAACAGTCTTTAAATATGATTTCACCTATGGTAAAAACATTTTAATATCCAGAAGAGTTTGGGACATCCTTTTTTATTAAATCCTGATTTCCGTTAAAGGCATCTGTTTATAAGAGCCTTCAACCTGCCTGATTTATTTCTCAAAGCTTAATAATACGGATTAATACGGTTATAAAAGTTTTTACTTGCAACACAAAACCCTTAATGTAAGAAACCCTTAAACATGAATAATCAGAGTACAACAAATAAAAATAAATTTCACTGCTTTTCATGCATACTTTGCTCGAGCAAAAATATAAAAGCGAAAATTCGTTTTTCTGTAGCTCCCAAACTTTATAATTTAGAAGAACTATTCGAAATTGCCTAAATCAATTGATGGAAAATAAATCTAAGTTGTATTTGAAAAGAAAAACACTGGTATTACTAAATGTACGGATGGCCTTCTGGAGCCACTTTTAAGTATGGTTGGTTCGTAAACCATCACTAGTTTTATCATATTTGAAATTAATGGTCTATGAACGAGAAAATTATCTTATGATGATCAATGTTTTATTTCTACTTTCTGTTATAGTAAACTCAACATGCATTTTTACTAATTAATTTGAAATATTTTTTTTTGTTTAATAGGTACATATGAAATAAAATACTCATTTCTGTGTTTATAAAAAAAAACTGGTGGTAGGAGTTTTGATTCTAAATTTTCAAAATTTTGTAGTTGAAATTCTAAAATTTTTCTTTTCATATTGAACTCCGCAAGCAGTATGTTTCAAATGGATTATTCAAAAACAGCTACTCTCGCAGGTCACACCAAATATCAAACAAAACGATACTGACTTCGTGCAACTCCCTTCCCACGGGAGAAAACCGGGGTGAACAGAGTGATGAATCCCATCGAAATTGGTATGCATTGCGGGAAAATGGCCCTTCCGGTAAACCTGAATGGTATGGTCGTCGGATGCTTGAAAAACACGTTTGAAAATGTCGAAAACCATACCTTTCCCGGGTGCAAAAACTTACGCAACAAAGCTACGTGAGAAATTTGTTTCTCTTTTCGGTTTCCGATGGATGGGTGTGAATGGCAAAAACAGTCTGTACCAAAACTTCTTTGGAGACCTTTAAACTCGGAAAACAAAAACCCCTAATTATATCCGAAAATAAAGTTCCGCCGAAGTCTGAAAAATTAAATTACTTGGAAGGGAAAATTACCATATTATTTTGTTTCTTGGAGAAACCGTCACAAGGCTATAAACAGATAAATTTTAACATTCTGATGACAACACAAAACACTTATCCTTTTCATTTAAGGAACACCGAGTGACAATTATCCCGGAGCTGTTGCTGTTTCCGTCACATGGAATAAATTTAAAAAAAAAACAGGAGATGTATCATTCATGATGAGAGTATTGTTTCGTCATGAAGTGTTCTTGTTCCAGTAAAAAAAAACCGTTCCTCAAGGAATGATAATTTTAGAAAGCTTCCAATTGGAGCACCAGAAGATAATCCATGAGATGGGACGGAACGAAAACAAACCACTTGTTGTAATTATTTTATGACTTGTGCTTTCAAATTGTAGGATTGGAAGACATTTTAATGTGTTAAAAAAATTTAAATATATATTTATTTCTAGTCAGAATATTAATTTAAAATGCCAGCCCACGACTTAAGTTGAGAAACTTTTTTCCAGTTAACAGCAATTTTATGAATCATATGTATAAACAATCTATCTATGTGCTTACTTATTTATGTGCCGATTTATAATAATTGGATTCCATGATTCTCATTCACTGATTAACGATTTTGGCCTTCCCATGTGACACTGGCCACAAAACCGCTGGATCATGAATGAAAATAATGCTCTCCTCAACGATTACATGCTGCCCATTATCTTTTCCACTAGACCAAACAATTGTTCCAAAGTGCTAATTCATAAACCATTCATCGAAAAGATATCTCTGCCAGAGCTAGGAACTAGGGTAAGTAGCCTGATTGTTGACATCAGAATGTTTAATTTTTTTCATCTTTTTTAAAGTTCAACCACCAGAACGATCACCCTACTTTCTGATTTCTCTTGGATGTAACAACAGTATTTTTTAACCTACGCATCATACGCAAGCCTCGTGGCGTCTGCGTAACGTTCCCAATATAATGGCGGTTGGTGACAAGAGTTTTTTTTATCATGCTCCATTCTCGGTTTCATTCAATATTTTCTTTCTAGTGTGGCGGCAAGTCACAACATCAAGCGAACGACGAGGGACGAAAATTGTGCTCGCAGATTTAATTCACCATTGCGCTTTGATGTTTTCCAGCAGAGAGTCCCTGGTCCAGTGGGGAATTAATTTTACACGCTACACTTTGCGTTCGTTCGCGTATTCATGAGGCAAACATCAGCCAACAGCAGCCTCGGTTTCAAGGTTGTCAAGGTGCAGTATCACAAGTCGAGGAAATGCAAAACATCAACTTTGCATCTTACTCTCAGAAGTTAATTTCTAAATTGCATTTTAAAATTATTCTAACACTCTGGCAGTTAGCTACACTCTTCCAACCTTAGAAAAAATCAAAATTCTCAGCAAAACCTACAAATTATTATTTAAAATTAAATGTACGTGTGAAAAAGCGCGGTGACATTTTTCTCTGCAGTAACCCAATTGAAACCGTATGCATGTACCTACCTGTCAGTGCGAATTTGTTGATTCATATGTTTGCATGAGAGATTTCCCTGTTTTCTGTTACCTACGTCAAGAGAAGTCCACGAAATGGAAAACATTTATTGAATTTTTTATTACAAGGGTTCAATCCGAACACAAACATACATCTGAAACGATACCGGGAGTAAAAATATTTGAACTCTGACACAATAACTTTCGACATTTGATGTTCAACGGTTCAAAAACTCATATTCTTTCTGTCAATCAGAATTATACGGTATTGAACAGCGATAATTTCATTGATTTATCCTAAATTAAACTTTTGAATAGTTATTGAGATAGTTTAATCCTTTGGTTTACGAGCACGACGAGTCTGACTCGTGTTTGGAACGAAATTTCAGAACTAATAAAACAAATGAACTGATACCGTGACTATTTGGCTGTGCCATTCAAGTCTTATTTTTCCGATTAAATTTTCGATTATGTTTGAAATTGCTTTGAGCAATCCTAATCGCACATTTTTGCAAAGGTGTATTATCCAGCAAGAGTGGATGGCTATTTCTTCCCAAGCAGCTTGAAAAATGCACCTCAGTGAATTTTTCGTTCTCAAACACTAGCTCAGCTCTATTTAAATCGTCGGGTGTACACCCAAATGAAGAGCAATGAAGACCACAACTAAGTGAGACAAAAAGCAAAAATTCCAAGATAAATAAGTGCAGAGAAAAGTTCTTTAAAAACTCAGTTGGTTGGGTTTCTTTAAAATCGGAAAAAGAAATAGCCAAACCGTTTCGTGATGTTTGTTGATCGGTTTCTTGGGTTCCATAGGTGCCACACCTACCGATTTTTCGGTATTCAAACCGATTTTTGGGCAAATTTTTATCCAAGAATCGGTATATACCGAATACCGATTTTTGGTAAAACCTACCGATTTCATACCGATTTTTGGAAATTTCTTTCCGACAGAATTTTTTTTTTTCAAAATATAACTATAACTTTCATTTTGCTTTTTTTTTAATTTTGAACCAATATAATTCTAGTGCCTATATAGCTAGCAAGTCTCAGAGTATTCGAAAGCATCTTTGTTGGCATCTTGAGATCGAGTTTTGATCATCAAATAACATGGTAGATTAGGGAGTATAGCAGTTTAAGACATAAAAAGATCATGTCTTGAAGTTGTATGTTAAAAATTTAGGAATTTAGGATAAGTATACGCTCTTGATAAATAGCATAAATAAAAAATAACTCCGATGTTTTTAGATAACTTTTGAAAACTGATAAAATTGGAGTAGGCTGTGGCCGTCGATGACAGTTGTGTTTTTTCCGGCTGGAAAATTTTCAAGGCTCACGAACTATAAATTCGAAAATTTAATTTGAGCCAAATAGTTATAAAATGTGAATAGAAACAGTTATAAATTCGAATAACTATCCAGAAATCTTCGGATAACCGGAGCGTAATCCAGTTGGTGCTACTCGATATAAAATCTACAAACTTCTTGATTGATGTCGGCCGTTCACACTAAGCGGGGAAGAAACGTTCGGAGTGAACCATTCATGTGCGTTGGTCTCTGGGAGATATTCAAGCTAAGTATTTTCTTTAATCTCCACCTTTAATATGATGCAAATTTAGTTTGAATACAACAACGTTTTAAATTTGAAAAATGTTCATGAATATTTGTGCCACTTCAAAAATTTGCATAATAGTTTCGTAATTTTGTTGAAATTAAGATATTTGATCATCTTGAGATTTGATTGATGATGTTTTCAAATTCTTGTCGTTTATTCATTTAAAAAATTTGAATTAAAAATATAATGTTAATGAGTATCACAATCACAGAATTTTTTGAATTTTTTCACTTTCATTCTTTTTCATATACATAAGGAAAATAAAGATTTTTTTTTAAAATATTAATTATTATTTTTAGAACTCAAAAGAAAAACTCGCTCAATTGGTGTTCAATTTTTGAGAAACTACAAATGAATAGTTTGCTATGGTTTTAATGAGCCGGAAGGATTACCTCGTTTACTGGGTAATATTGATTAATAGAATCACTTTGCTTTCTTTTTTTATTTCAATCCTATATTAGTTATAATTTTTTGAAATATTCCAAACAAAAGAGTTTAAGGTTTATTTTTAGGTTTCCTCCCAAGAATATATCTTTTTCTGTGTAATTTTACCCAAATTGAAACATTAAAATTTTTTCTAGAAACTTACTTTGGAGACAGTAAATACGAAACGAAATCAATCAATTTTATACAAGTTTTCAAGTTTTTGTTATTTTTCAATCAAAACAGTAAAGTATAGTAACACTTGTGATTGATTTGCAATAGATCTCAAAATTCGTCAAACACGTATTCAATTTGTTTATACAATACATTTTATTTCGTTTAAATGAGAAATAAATCTTTTTTTTAAGTTTTCAAAATTAATGCAGTTTTTTTTAAATTTAGTTTTAGTAGTGATACTTCAAGTAAAATTGAGATAGGAAATATTATTAAGGAAAAAGTCATAAACTAATTTCATTAGGCAATAGTAGGTAATTAGAAGAATAGGCTTGATATTTTTAATTACACTAGTCAAAAGTGTCTCCCGATCACCTCCTTTTATCCAAACCTCAAAACCAAAATTATTTTGCTAGGATGCAGAGGTGACCTCGGTCCTAAAGCACAAGATTGATCTTTCATCTTTTTCTATATTTTCCAATCTATCAATTGACTACTAGGACGTGGCCGGCGCCGTTATTGATGTAAAAAGAGAGAGCATCAGGTTTGAGCATTGTGAATGTGGTGCCAATCCCAGGCTCCATTTATTTGACCTCTGAACAAAACTGATGGCCTCGGTCAATCACGGCATCCATTGGCGATGTGGAACTCGTTCTACTGAGCCACGCCTGCGATCATGGAGTTCGAAATATATTTATTTTCATAACGATTTTTTCCAAATAATGAAACATTAAAAAATAATTCCAAATAGCATTGGTATATTCATACGAAAGAAAAATGTTGAAGAAACATTTCGGACTCAATGATTAAAGGTGGATGTGAGTAGTCAATCAAGCTAAGCTAAGCTAAACTCACTTTTGAAAACTGATAAAAATTCTTTTAAAATTTGGTGCTGCTTTGGCTTAGCTCCTAAACATTACAAATATTTTAAAAATAAAGAGTTTCACACAACAATCAACATTCCCGGAGACCACGAGTAATTTTGATTTAAAAGAAAAAAGTTATGGAAGTTTTGATTTCGTTATTTTTTTTTGTACACCGAAAAAACCGGAAATATTGACGAAATTTTAGAGAAATTTTAATCAGATTTGAATTATTGATATTAAAAAAAACAATAATTCAAATCGTTTCGCAGTCTTCATCAAAGTTGTTAAATGAGTCAAGATCTATAATATCAAATACTCAATCACTTTCTTGAATGATGTGATCTGCTGTAATCTTATCTATTCAAATTTTAAAAATTGTAGAAATTAAATTTTCCTCAACGTTGAATTTCTGAAACAAGAACATCCTGGCAAGATCTGGATCCATTAATGTAGAACAGGGGTGAGCAACCTTTTGGAGCACCGGGCCAATTTTAATTTGAAATTCGTTCGGCAGGCCGCATTAATATAAAATTAAGGTAATAATAGTTTGCAGAACTTTACGTAATTGTTTATAACGACACATATTTGACAAAACAAAACTGGAAAATGATAATTGAAACGAATTCATGTAGGTTGCATTTTTTTTTAGTTTAGGGCGAATAAACCAGCCGAAATTGAATAGTTTCATCACTCAATCTTGATCATTTTTCATCTTTCTATGGTTCGTAAAAAGATTTGAACCGTTTTCTTAAAAACTATCTTTTATTTGTTGAGCAAGGTTTCAAAATCATGAAAAATGCATAATTTCACAAATTTTGAACCAGATTTGTCAAAGTTACATTTTCAATTTGTGATTCTGGAAAATTCTTACAGATTTCATAAATTTTATCAATTTAATTTAGATTCCTCTTCGATAAGCTTTCTATGGTTGAATCATGAAAATCTTATAACTTTGGTAATGTGGATTTCTAATTTGAAGTAAAATGACTCAATTTAATCAATTTTGGTATGATTTGCCTATGAAATTTCTGAAAATTGCATCATACATAACACAAGACAACCAAATAAACATTTTTTCGATGAGCAAAAAATCTCAGAACTGATTTTGACTAATTCAGAGGCGCTGAATTCAATTAGTTTTTTTTGTAAGCTCAAGTTTTATTGATAACTTTTAAAACTAAGTTGAATATTAGCTATTCAATTTGTGTTCTTTTTTGACAACAATGTAAAATACTAACCCCCTTATTCTGCGCCGCGCGTGAGGTGACGATAGTCGAGTCGGTCGGAGTCACGTGAGTCTTGTCACCTTATTCCCGAAGCCGATGTGACAGAGCGTACGATTTGTCACTCACGGTGACTACTAGGTTAGGATAAAACTCAAAAATATCATTCTAAAAGACGTTTCTCACCTAAAGCGACTACTGGAATCGGAAGACTCGACTATCGTCACCTCACGCGCGGCGCAGAATAAGGGGGTAATACTTATTGACTAAACGATGAACTGTCCCAAAGACTGCAAGTTATTTCAAATTTTGAGAAAAAAGTTATTAAAGTTTTCTTTTTGATATTTTTCCCCCAAACTTGCAAAAAAACATCAATTTCGACGAAATTTAAAAGAAAAATTAAACTAAGTGAATCTTTTATATTTTTAAACCCTAAAGTCAAATCATTTAAATAATATTGCATCTATGCCTTTAAAAGAACTCAATGAAAAGCTTAAATCCTACAAAAAAGTCAACAATCTGGATGATTATTGGACATCTGCAAACGCAAACAAGTGACGTGAATATCAAGTTATTGGTCAATCATTTTTTTGTTTTATAGGGACTGCATTTTTATGTTAACTTACAATCTATCGTAGAAAAAAATCGTAAAATAAATTTAATCTGAGATAAGCTTCGCGGGGCGCACAAACATGTCTAGAGGGCCGCAAGCGGCCAGTGGGCCACTGCTTACTCATCCTTGATGTAGAATAATAAATTGATTCAAAATCAGCACCAAAAATTCTGTCCCCTGTGTAGTATTCAGTACGAAAATACTAAATGATAATAGTGTTAAGAGTGAGTAACACAATAAAGTCGCAGTGGACTGTCTTTTTAACAAAAAAATATCATGTTTTAAATCGCGATATCAGCAAAATAGCATTTTTTTAAATATTATTTCAATAAAAATGGTTTTAAAAGTTAAAAAAAAATCGGTTTTTATACCGATTTTCGAAATTTTCATACCCAATTCCGATTTTTTCGGACTTGAAAATACCGATTTTAATGTGGCATCGCTCCAGGGTAGAGTTGCCTAGCGTGATAGAAAGAGGAGGCAAAACATTGCTCCTTGGTGATGTGTTTTAGGATTTCTCCTTCTCTCACACAAGCGCTGAAACTTGAGCGCCGGCTGCGCTCGACACTTGGTTTTGGTTCCACTCAAATACGAGTGTAGAGCGTTTCGGAAAAAGTGTTGCGCTCTCGAAATCGAAGCAGAGAACAGTGCGATGATCACGTTAGATATCTTTGATCCTAAAATGGCAGATTTAGCTTCAAAATTTTGATTCCGCACCGAGACTTGCAACCCTCCATCATATCCCCCTGTTTTCGATGTCGCGTTGCTGTTGTTTTAACGTCGAGCATGACTCAGATGATGCTGATCTGTTACTGTGAAATAGGGGTTCAATTATACTACCTTGAGGACACTCTGACCCATTAGACTGAGTCGGTTTTGGGGTTATTTTTGAATTTATCAAATCCTGGGTTTTAGAAGCATCGTTTCGGTTCAAAACTTGTCTATGATTCTTCGAATATTTTTCAAGTAACGTTTACATGAATATATTTGAACTTTTAAGTTTGTATGGGAAAATTGAATATAATTTGTTCTGAAAAATCAATATAATTTTGTTTCTTCGGTGGAACGGAGCCTACTTATAGGCAGACGTGCATAAATTCGCTTCGGAAAAAATAGTTCTGATGACGCGTTATGTGCAGATTGATTCTATCTTCGTTCCAATGCGCACAAAACTAAGAGAACAGTTCTGCATTGATGATTTCGAAGCAGCGTTGCCAGATCCACGGATTTCTCCGTAAATCTACGGATTTTAAGCATTTCTATAGAGCTACGGATCGATTCTACCTGACAGCCACAAAAAAGGTCATCAAGTTGCATTTTGAAAATAAAAATCAGTATTTTTTTTTTATTCTCGTCAAACCTGTGGACTTGAGTGGTTTGCAATCTGGCAACAGTGTTTCGAAGCATCTCAGAAATAAAATCACACAAAGAAACAACAGAACGACGCGTTCTGAACACAAAATGCGCACCCGCACACGAGTTTCAATTTTGAATTCGCAGAACCAGGGTTGCCAACAAGTCAAGAACTGCTGAATTTAAAAAACAAGCTACGTCAAAGTAACGGAAATTTCGCTCAAAAAGATGAACCTTTTTTTGGTCGTCGCTCAACACTTTCACTTCAGCAATTGTATCTTATGCCATTTCTTACTACTTATTTTCATCACATTCACAAAAATTAGGTAAAATCTGGCTTATTTGCAAAAATCTGAGAAATACAATAGCTTATCAGGTTATCAGGCAAATTCTGAAAAATCAGACACATTGGTATCTCTGCGCAGAACTGTACGTTCGTTTTGCTGACGTTTCCTTTGATTACAGTAAACTCGACCGAGTTTATCCGAAATTCACTTACTGGAAGAGTTCTGGTAGGGTTCAGGGACTGGTGAAAAAAAAAATCAGGATCGTCAAAGTAACGGACATTTCGCTCCAAGTTACCGGGTTGTCAGGCTGAGCCTTAGGCAAATCCTTAAAAATCAGGCACATTGGCATCTCAGCTTACCGGTGTTTTCCGAGTTAAACCTACCGATAGCATCATTGCCTCCGAATTAGCTGTTTGCAGTTTGGGTTCAACGAATAATAATCGATCTGCAAATAGGGCCGAGTGCGAGTATGTAGACTCGCGATTTTAACTTGTCTGTTTATTTATAGGTTTTGTGTTTATTTAGAAATTCTCGAAAGGAAATTTTCCGCACTTTGCCGAAGCCGAAACTTTGTATCTTACCAGGCCAAAAAGTTATTAGATGTTGAATAGGTGTATGTCTTTTGGCATTGAAAATCAATAAATTCCACTGACATCACTGCTTGTGCCTATCGAAATATTCCTTGAAAACAGTCATGCAATACCTCGTTAGGCACAAGCAGTGATTTCAGTAAAATTGATAGATTTTCAATGCCAAAAGACAAACACCTATTCGCCTATTCAGAGCGATCAACAATTGGTGATTGATAGCCTTAGAGTTAGGTTCTTAGTGGAGCACTTGAGAGATATTGGGTCAAACGGCACACGGAAAGAGTGCGGTTGTGTGCTATTGTCGGAATTGTTTGATTTTAAGGGATAAAGGGTTATTGTCGGAATTGTGTAGAATCTCATCTGGAAGAGGCAACTAAGTTGCATATTGGTCAGGTTTAGCTGCTGTCTGCTGTGGAAGATTCGCGAGACGGACTGGTGATCAACGAAGAAAAGTGCAGTGGTAGGAGGAGATTCTAACGATTGATTAGTAAAACTGAAGATGTAGGTGTTAGATTTTGTCTGAGTAGATACACTGAAGGCTGGAACGTTGGAGCCATCAGGGATCCGGTGAAACATAGGAGATCGGAATACTGTTGTCGAATGACAGCTACTGGTCCAGGAACGAAGATGGATGACCAACGTTTATACAAAGAAGTCCATATTGAAGTTCAAAAAATTAAAAAGCTGTTATCCAGATCTCTGAACAGCATTTAGGACGCCATGATTTGGGACGACATGAACCAATCGGATTTTAGAATTCATTAAACGACCACCTACACGAATCAAATCGTCTTCGCTCAAAACGGAATCCATTTTAAAGGAGATTTTGAGGAGCCATCGTGATTTTTCTTTAGCAAAAAATGATCCATCCCTTTGTATTGATGGTAGTTGTTGGTAGATTTCATGTACCCTTGGGAGTACGAGAAAACTCATTGGCTTGGGGAAGCTAGAGTTTTTAGATCTGACAATCGCGTGTACTCTTTGTTTTACTTTAAAAGACGCTTGACCAGTCTCAGATACGGAAATTTGAACCCTTTTACGTGTCAAGTGTTCAGTCTCTGACTGAAAGCTTCTGTAATGAAGTTACTTTCCGAACCCGAGTCTAGGAGCGCTCGGGCCGGAGCCTGACATCCAAAATCATTCTCAATTATAACCACCGCCATCGAAAGTAAAATGCGCGACGAATTTTAAGCGTTGCAATGTTGCTGCTTGTAGTCACCGCGTTGACAACCTGGGTACAACCTGTTGCTGAAGTTGGGTTGGTGCTCCTAACCTAAGAATCCTCTAGGAATCCATCCTGCCAGTTAGCTTTGAAGCAAACGAGAGTGTGGTGTCGACCTTTTCAAACTCGGCATGAGAATCTCGATTGGATGTTAGACCATTTCACCGTCAGATGCCTCAGTGATGAGTCTTCCTTCTTTGTATTTCTTGGACTAGCGTAACCGTAATACAGTAGAAGAGATGGGTAGGGATGTTGTAGACCACTAAATATATTCAGCTTCGACAGACATATAGGTACTGCAGCAATTTACCTCAAAAAAATTCAGTGCGCCTCGTGTTGTCGTAATCCGCAATAAATTGTCGTCTTGAAAACTCAACGTTCTAATTCCAGGGTAAAACAAAACGCCTCGAAGTGAAATGTCGCAAAGTGAGATAGTCGTCCGAATGAATGATTGAATCTCAGGGAATGCACAGGAAGTAATCGAAGAGGATACAAATTTGTATTGAAAAGGGATGTATTAACATTAAACAGTGCCCAAGCAAAGGTAGAACATACACTATTCTAAGGTTATTTACCTGAGAAACGTTTTCCTGCGCTGTCTCTTCTTTCGATGTGTTCGACTTTTTTGTGGTTGGGAGATAATTTTGGTTCCGTATTATACCTATGCTATATTGTCGGGATCGTAAAACCGACTAGTTGTTTTCCTTGGATGCCTTGCGTTTGACGCGTTAACCGAGCTGGAAAAACAGGCGGCCGGCCTGACAGTATCTAGTTCTGCCAAGTTAGTCCTCTACGTTCTCCGTGTTACGTTAAAGTGGCCCTCGCTCGATTAGAACCCAGAAAAAGATCCGTTTCGTAATTCCGTTCCATTCCGAGATTTCGTGGGATCTCGAACTCTAACATATACTCGTAATTTGTGTCTTTTATTTTACGTGACATAAGTAATACGGTGCCTATCCAGTATTTCGACCATCAGCTTCGTTCAACAAATCAATCATGCAAACAATCGACAACGATGCAGCGATGACGTTTTTCATGCAAGATGGCTAATTTGGACGCCGACATGCAATGGCGGCCTTCCCTCCAAACTCCAAACGTAATGGCGCCAAATCTCAGCGCAAAGTCCTTTTCAATGTGAGATTGGCACAGCAAAGTACATTTCTGTGGTTCCTCACATCCGATTCGAAGGACCATTTGTTTGGACGTGGCACAGTGGGCCAGGAACCACACTTTTGCGGTCAAAATTGACTGCAGATCAGAGGCTTCGTTGTAGCTCATCGGTATCTTCGACAAAGTTACTCGACTATATTTTCGCTATCTATTGATGGATTTGAATTAGTTCTATTTTTCTCCGCAAGGTGGCGCCAAAATCTAACTTTTTACAGAAGCAAGATACAGGCATGGTTTCTTCTACAAAGTTGTTTATTATACCTTCAGCATCAACTTTGTAGAACATTGTTAAGCTCTATGTTGTGAACTTACCTTGCAAAATTAATAATTTAAGAAAACCTTGCAAAAAAATGGTTTTTTTCACCTATTTTATTTGAGCTATACAATACCTCAAATTTCCACAGAACTCGATTGGAATAAACTCAAATGAGATATTCTAGTGGAAAACTTTTTCCTTTCGCAGATTTTTTCTGTCAAAATCGCAAAAAATAGGTTAAAATTATACATTTTTCAAAGTGCAATAACTTGCTTGCGAGCAGTTTGGCGCACCTCATTTTTTGAGAAGTGACAGTTGTAGTTATGATCTAAATGCATGTAAAAAATGTCGTTGGGTTCTCGTGGGTTCCTTGCCAAATGATTTAATAAATTTGGTTAATTTTTTATACAAATTCTCATATTTAAAGACCTTTTTCAAAGAAAACTTCCGCATTTCTCGTACAAAAGTCGAATTTTCATCGTTCAGTTATTGGATGAATCTATTGCTTGTTGAGTCGATGCTTGAATACCATTTTTTGCAAGGTTTTCTTGAATTATTATTTTGCAAGGTAAGTTCACAACATAGAGCTTAACAATGTTCTACAAAGTTGATGTTGAAGGTATAATAAACAACTTTGTAGAAAAAACCATGCCTGTATCTTGCTTCTGTAAAAAGTTAGATTTTGGCGCCACCTTGCGGAGAAAAATAGAACTAGTTCAAATCCATCAATAGATAGCGAAAATATAGTCGAGTAACTTTGTCGAAGATACCGATGAGCTACAACGAAGCCTCTGGCCTGCAGTCAATTTTGACCGCAAAAGTGTGGTTCCTGGCCCACTGTGCGTGGTCTGGAAAATCCACACTTCCTCCTTCGATAGCCTTGAATAAGAATTGACGGTACCAACACATGGATGATGGAAATAATTGGGGTCCAAAATTCTTCGGTGATGGGTTGCAGTCCTTTAAAATTTATCCACGGTTCTTTTCAGATGATTAAAATGCTTTTGAACTTAGTTCGAAACAACACATAGTTTAATGAAACTGGTGTATTCAACTTATCATCTATTTGATACTTATTATAGCCTAGCCTAGTTACAAAGATTTTGAACGCTGCGCATTCGAACGAGAACTGACTCGAAAACCTAAGCCTACGCTAGCTTCCCCCATTTGACCATTCAACTTCCATCAACGATAACTCCCGTTTCAAGAGCCTTGAGAGCCTACAGCATCATTGACGGCTCTGGCTCCAATTAGTAATCAATACTGACGATGACCAACATGTTACTCTCCTTGCATCCACTATTACGATGAGAATTATTGCTCCCACTACATGCTCCCATTATACGGTGGAACCTGACTGCTCCAATCAGTGTCATCGCTAACTAACTTACTAACAGTCTGCTACCTTGGCGGAACATTTCTCAAAACCATTTGGTGGCTTAGTAGTCAGGGTGGAGTGACACAAATAGACTCCAACAGTGGTATTTTGACGAGTGAGGCCCATTTATCTGCTGGATACTCTTGCCAAGCTATCAAAGAGGATAATCTTCAACTGACTGAAGATCTGCCCAGAGGTTAGAAATAACTGTCGGACGGCCAAATCGATTTTTGGGGAGATTTTCAGTAGAAGTCATCCACTTATATGCCGCAAGTCTCGATTCGCTAACTTTGACTTATTTCATTCCAGAACGGGCCAGATAAGTCATCGCCACGACCCAGTGTCTCTAGGACTCACAGATTCTTATCTGATCCCCTGATTTGTTTTATCACGAAACCAGCTTTATCACTGACATAATTGAACCACACTTGGCCTACTATTGTGTGGTGTTAGAGCCAACTCTATCTGTATCTAACATTTCACAGTGCTGGACAAAAATTTGGAATGTGATGAAATTGCTTCTTAATAAAGTTCTACCCGTTCATTTTCACCAACTTTCATTTATTCTATTTTTCTATCTAGGTGTTCTTACTGAAAAGGACATCACTTTTAACCGATATGGCCGATAAATTAAGTAACATTAGCTGTAATTAAGCTGCAATTAAAGCGGTTCGAATATAAGGTTGGTTTCGGGGTAACATGCGATTTCATTCTATTTAGATCGATGTTTGATTCCATACATTCATATGTAGATACAATCTATAGGAAAAGCAAATCAAGTCAAAATCAATATCACCTTAGAACATTGTAAAATGAAAATTTCATGAAAAATTATCAGCTGCGAGAGAAATGGCAGCCTGTCATAGTTGGAAGTTTCTGCACTGCTCTGTGTGATTTTATTCTTTTTTGAACGACGCAACTGTACATTCCTTCTGTGTTTTTAACTCTTTTTAGCAAACTGCCTCTTCAGTACTTAATCATAACAAGTTCATGACAGCAAAATGGACACATCAGTAAAGGACCGCTCAAGTTGCTCAAATGCGGAAAGGAAAGTCATCAGTTCTCGTTAAACCAATTTTAATGGCTCTATTATTGTCTTTATTATTTTATACTCATTTCATCAAATCTATTCTTACTTATTAATAATCGACCTTTGCTTGTTTTAACTCACGCGAATAATACATAATTTATTAGTTATCATAAATAAGCTAGTACATAAATATTTGCTACGCTATTCAGCTACTCATTTGTACGCCACATGCGATGCGCCATATATTCTAGCTACTAAACTACCTAAATGCTTTGATATATAATTTCTAAATATGTATAATGAGCTCTTGAGCAAATATCGACAAGGAAATTATTCTACTGCTACCTATTGTTCTCCTCCCTTCTACTAATCAGTCCCGGAGGAACCCCCGGAAAGTACCCATGGTGAGCGTGGAACAGCCCGATCGGCCACTGTTGCCCACCTCCCAGGTGCTGGTGATGACCCCCGAATACACCACCAAGCTGCTGATGACCACCACCGAAAAAGGGCGGCTCACCCCGGAACAACCGCATCATCCAACCGGGTGCCAGGTACGGCATCAGCGTTCGGATGTTTGAGAAAAATAGAGCGGACATAAATTGACGGCAGCTCTGGTAGATACTTCGGACAAAGTTCAGGTACATCTGGAAACCTGTGGAAACCATACTGGACCAGAACGCCATGTATTGGGAGAAAGGGGTCCAGAGGGGTGGCGTTGGGGGTGCTCCTAGTGGGTATCCTCCGAGGTCTGCGTGGCCGGAAAAGGGATCCTGATGATATCCTGGATAAAATGGGGGTGGTGGCGGGGGAGGAGGAGGTGGTGGTGGTGGATATCCCCACAGTTGGTAGAACTGGGGAGCTGGCCTTGGAGTTGTGGTGGTCGTTGTTGTTGTCGTTGTAGTTGTGTGCTCATCGTGGGAACTGGAGGAACTGGAGGAACCGGATGAGGCGTGGAATATTCTGGGTTCCGCCGCCTGACTGATGCTATTTCGTGCTAGTCTACGATACGTGGTTAGCTGCTATTCTATCGGGTCTATACTGCGAGGTCCAAAAGTTGATTCGCGATCGTATATCAAGGCCTGATGGTGGTGAGGGTCGACGTTCTGGAAAACGCCGTAGTGCGGCGAGTTTACCTGTGAAGTTGTTATTGAGCTATTATTAATATTTATGTTAAAATGTCTTTAATAACGATGCTTATGACCGTCATTACTATGTCCAATCGGGGTACGAAAAACACGTGCTTCGATCCATCCATGTATCATTGTATAGATCAACGCAAAGTCAGCCTATCGACTTTGCTTCTTCTAGACAATAATACGGTGTGGGACAAATGGTCTTGTGCGGCAAGAAGTTTTCTCAAATCTCGCTCTTGGCTCATTTTCAACACCTTTCATGCTTCCTAATCTAATCTATCCGTCTATAATTTTCATAACTTTCATTTAATATTCTTCCTATTAGAATGTATAGTTCACCGAAATGCCATTAATCATTCAATTAAATCATAAAAATCAGCGGTGATATTCTGTTAACACTATGTCTAGTATGGTGGTTAAAAATAACATTAGTTTTCAATTGAAATTTGCTTATTTTTATTGATTCCAAGACTTTCAAACTGCAAGACTTCAAATAAATTTTTGAGTACTTTTTACCTGTGGGTAATATAGGACGAGGTTAGGGATAATTATTTTACGTAGTAGAAAATAACACATTCCAATAAATTTCCCATAAGCAGTAAAAACAAGATTTCGAAGCTCCGTTGGAAAAATCACACAGTAAATATGTTTATTTACCACGGGTCAACGGATTCATCGTAATTTCTCTCGAAGCCAGAAACTGTAAATGTAAATATCAAATGAGAATTTCGATTACATACAAATAATAGCAAATCAGATAGAATAAATTGGAAAAAACAGTTTTGTAACGCCGTTAAGCTGAAACTGACAAAAATGAAATAAAAATGACAAAAAGACAATTACCCAAATTACAAAAATAACAAAAATGAATTGTCACCATATTATAACTAACTTTGCATTTGAATTTAAAATTGTTACAAAATTGCAGGGTAAAGCCTCACAAGAGGGCATGTCAATAAATAAAAAAAAAATATCGAAGGAATAAAATGCTAAAACTTAAGTATTTATCGAAAAAAAAAACATAATAAAACTTAAATTCTAAATATCACAAAAATTTCATCAAAAGTTGAATAAAAAGGGGAACTTTATCAGAATTTTCCCAGCAAAATGTCTCGATTTCGAATAAAGTGTTCAAAGAAAGTTCTAAAGAAGTTTTACGGCTAATGAATATTTAAAAGATTCTACTCTTTGCCTCAATTTAACTTCATTGCTGAAATAGAAATTCAACAAATATTTGTTTTTTTTTTCTAAAAGTCAACACCATTTAACCAGAATTTATGTAATTATGACGAGTTTTCCAACAACACGTGTAGTTTTTTTGCAATCATCTTTGGATCCAGAAAAATCATGTTGTTGTGATTTAGAATAAAACATTCTTTAGCGGAAAAACCAATGCAAATAGATAGGGAGGAGAGTATTCCTTCACTTTGATTTCAAACGGTTATTATTCTTAATTTATCGCCAGAATCCTTTATAAGAAACGGCTGAAATTATGCATCAAATTTAGAACGCTCTCGAGTTTAACCCATTAATGCATAGTGTTGTTTCTAAATAACACTAATCAAAATCCAAATATCTCAAAAACGCGTGAATATTTTTGAGTGTTGCATTCACAAAAAATATCCTAGTGATTAAAAAAAATTAGCCCATGGTATTTTTAATACGATATTTTAATATACCTATGTTTGAGATATCGAACAAATTATGCGGAAGAATTTGGAAAATCAAATTTATTTATATTTTTGAAAAAAGTATTATTATTATTATTTATTTAATTTGGGACATTTTACCAACTTTTTGGCATTCGTGTCCGAGAAATTCTTAACCTACCTAATTCTATTAAATTTTGTTATACAATACAACATCTTTCAGAAATCTTTAAATAGCTTTTTCTTTTGCTGGGTCGTAACTAAGTATATCGCAAATATCTCTGATATTGTTGTTCTGCCTTGCTGAATCAAATCCCCTACAATCAGCAAGAATATGCTGGATAGTGAGTTGTACTCCACAGTATTGGCAAACAGGTGGGGAGTTCCTATCGAATAGGAAAGCGTGGGTTAAACGGGTATGACCTATCCTCAGTCTGCTTAAGATCCTTTGTTCAGCCGCACATTTACGGTCAGTTGGTTTGGAGGTGAATTTTTTATCTCTACGTAGGAAATTTGTTGAAGAACTCCACGTGCATTCAAATTTTTTCTCTTAGCTTGTATTTGATGAATCGTTTTATGTCTTGAGCAGGAACAGCAATAGTAGAAGATAATTCGTTTCTTCCTGATTTTGAAAAAAAAGTAGTTTTTAGAAAATCGCTGTTATTTCTTCAGATTTTCAAATTCTAACAGATTTTTTAATCTCTATCAATCACAAACACCTTCCTGCAGACGAGAAGCGGAGTAGGCTCTGGCTGGATACGACGCGAAAAATTTATCTCGCGTCAAAAATTTTAAAATTTGAATAGTTTTTTGATGTTTTTGAATCTACAAGTGCAGTTTTGAATTAGTGTTGAGTGTTTTCTTTGAGGATTACAGGTTTCTTTTAATTGTTGGCTTCCTGATTCGGATTCGGCGAAGATTACTCGGAATACTCTTTGCTGGAACTGTGCCTGAAAGGGGCTGGTTCTACGCCCTCCGGACTGTCCTTGGATCCTATTTCTTTGCGACCGGCGGGATGTTTAAGATAAGTGGTTATATTTCCGGATAATTACTCTGTTAATGATACTAGTTACAGTTAAATTGAGGTCGCAGTGGGAGGTCGCAGCAAGCCGTGCTCGAGAACGGACTTGTTTTTTTTCGACGTCGCGTTTTCTCGTCTGTTTTTCGCGTACAAAAAAAAACGTTAATTTGGGCTAAATAATGGTGATCGACTCTCAGTGCAGTGTTTTTAAGTTTCATACCTTGGGAAAGTGGTTTTTGTGCAATATTTAGTGTTAAAAAGTGTTATTTGTTTTCGAGCTGTCTCAGTACTACAGAACCTACTACTGAAGAAAAGGGGCTCATGCTATGCCCTCCGGAAAAACTCCAGAGAATGTTGATGGAATCCGAGCCAGGAACTTGAGGATGGCTATCCTTCTAATACCCAAGCTAAGTGGAAAATTTATTTTGCTTTTTAACTTATCTTTTTATTGATATTTCATTAAATTCTGTTATAATTAATAAATCATAAGAGTCTGACGTTTACAGCTCGTTCGTAACTTCAACTTTCTGGGAGCTTAAAGTATTTCCTAGAAAAGATTCGAACCTGGATAAGTTACCGTTAACGGAGCTTCTTTTTGTGCCACGCGTGTTTATTTCGGCTCTCAGTAAAATTGGGTTTTTTTTTTCGAAGAAAGTAAAGTGAATTGCAGTGTAAAATAAGCTGTGCTATGCAGTTTTCGTTTTCGTGTTAAAAGAGTGCTAAATTTAATGAGAATAGTGTTTCGGTGGCTTTATTTTTAATAATTTTACTTAGCATTTTCCGTAAAAATTTCATCAATTTTTCTAATAATCAACGCGAGTGTTGTTATCTCTCTTTTTCATATGTCTACGTTTAGAGATGTGCGTAGTCGGTGGCGGCGGCAGCAAACGAAAATCAAAATGGGATGCTCGCCTGCTAATATTATCATCGTTCCGTTTGTTCTGCTAACCAAATTTAAAAAGGGTTTTTTTTTTTGGAATAATGCCTTCCTGGTTTGGCCGATCTCGGGTACCAAAAGTCCGGGAATATCATAAGATAAGTATTAATCTTGGCTTCAAATTTGATTTTTGTTCCCAGTGATCTAAAATAAGAAATGTGCGCTAGGAAGTGTCGAGTTCATCCACAAAAATCAATCTGAAATATTCCTGTTCAACGATTGATTTTCCTTTTAATTTGTTTTGTGTATAATTATGTTAAAAACAAGATAAAGCTTGTGAGATTTGGCGAAAATTTGGGGAAAAAATTGAGAAAACATAATCCAGTTGAGTTATCAGAAATACAGGCACGCCAAAGCAGGATGAAAGAGAAATTAATCATGCCATCTCGTTTACTCGTGTGGTTGCATATGCTTAAGTATGTCAACGATGTTACTGATATTCATTGCTGTTTTTGCCCTAGCGCGGAATGCTTTGCAGTACTTCTCAATCTTAAAAAAAAAAAAATCAAAATCCTAAGTATTTGAAGAATAAGATTTTGCGGTCTTTGAAATTAGGTATAAAAAGAAAGATTTTCGTGACTCACTTCTTCGTTTAATGTTGATTATTATGTTTTTAATGTTGGTCCATCTATTCAGTACAATACACAAAAAAAACCCTTCGTTTGTGAATCAATGTTTAAAAATGATAATTAAATTCGAATTAATTAATATTGTAAAGGTTCTAAAAAAATGTATTTTTGTCCTAATAACCATTAAGTTTGCATATTATGATAAGCTCGGATAAAAAGTAATATCGGTTGGGTAACACCGACTAAATCAATATCGTCGCCCCATGATTGTGTACTAGCATTACCAAATACCGATGTTAAACGTTGTTAGAAGAGATAGGAAAAAACATGGTTGCTTTGATATCGTGCTGCGCCAGAGGAAGGGGGATGAAAGATTTTTCTAGCCAGCTCGCTCACACTTGAAAATGATGAAAGACGGAAGCTTTAATCAAAATTAAATGAGAAGACGAAAACTGTCCCAGGTGTTTTAAATTTAGATAGGTACTACTTGGGCGAGGGACTGAAATAAGATGAAGAGATGGGTTTAGTTTGTGTAAGGCGCCATGATGTACATGTTTGGATGTAGATTTTTTATGACTTTTATTTATATTTACTTATATTTCAGTTGTTTTGAGCAAATATCTAATACCTGCTTATGAGTTTTTGAATGAGGAAAGGTTGACCTTTAAAATTGATTACCGAAATTATAATGGCTGATTTTTTACGTATGTTTTTGGTGATTGTTGCTGTAAAACAATTCTTTCAAAAATTATCAATTTAACCTCATTTTAATCAGCTTAATGGATATCTTATGCAACAATGTTTATGGTAATAATAGGAAATAACAAATCCATGAATTTAAGCTCATTTTAAACATCAAAAATGGATTGATTGAAAAGTAGAATACTCATTCTGAACTGAATGTGTAACAGACGTATTTTATTATTCCAATTCTTTGCAGCTGAGTGAAGAATATCGAAACCAATCATTAGTTAATAAATGTATGTAGAATCTCTCGTCATTTTTTTTTTTAAATTTTATTAAATCATGACATATTTTTGTAAAAGGCATTAGGTATTGATAAAAATTAGTAGTTTGATAGTTAGTAAAGTTTTATTTTTTAAGTGATAAGAAAAAACAGTTCCAAGGATAATATGTCTTCTTTTTTTTTTTGAACTTCATTTTCTTGTATTCAATCGCACCAAATCAGGAGTTAAGGTTCAGAGGGATTTAAGTACCGTAAAGTTTCGTAAAAATTTGGTTCAAAGTTGTCAAGGTGCTAATTTTTCAATATTTTTTTCGAATTCGAGTAGTTTCATTTAATCGAAAAAGGTCAATAATTTCTTTTTTTTTAATGTTGCAGCATATCTAGATTGAGAAATGCAGAGTTGATTAATTTATTCTAAATTGATGCTTATAGCAATTGTATCCCTCTGATCCAAATAGTTTGAACAATTCTGATCATTTGAAGCTTTGTTCTAAAAAATTTCTTATGAAATCGAATAATTCTTCACAATAAATTTGATTTCAAAGTGTCATTAGTTATAAAATATTTTGGTAAAAGTTTAGACAAAAAAACTGGGAAACTAGGAGGAAAGAAATCAGTTTCAGGCTTAATGGGCTTCTTCATTTGCCAAGCATATATTAGCAATTTAAAAAAATGTGAAAAATTTCATGCTACCGTGTTAGCACAAGATCATTTTAAATGAATTCTAAATACATAGATTTGATATAATGGAACACCAAATTATGACTTTCAATTATATGAGGCCAAGTTCAGCTAGGAACACATTAGATAGTACAGAACAGTCTTAATTTTGTAAACAAACACCTTTTTAAGGCCTCTAGGTTCGATCAGGAGTTTCAATAGGAAACTTAGGAGTTTTAAGATATTAGGAGCTTAGGTCTCAAGTGGCTTAATCGTCTACCAAGGTGATTTTCCATGCCGCACTACCTTATCCCAAAACACTCAGCGTGGAGATTTGTGGAGGGATGGCGTACAGCCGGTCTCCATTAAACATATCTCCACATGTGCTGCTCTTCCCTTCCTCCTATCGACTACATGGACTTGGCCGGCGTCGTTATTGGTTCATTTGAAAGTAGGAGATTCTCAAAACTGTACAGTGAGATTGTGTTGCTTGTTCCCAGCACCTTTCACTTGGTTCATTGTGCAATGTTGATTATCTCGAACCAATCACGGAGTGCAACCATTATGCCATTGGCCAGGAGGGGCCGCAGGTGGACCGTAGTTGATAGCAAGCTCAAGCTCAAGCTCAAGCTCAAGCTAGTTACAGTTAAATTGAAGGTAAACTTGCTCAGTAACAATTTGATTGTCCGACAAGAAATTTCATTTTGATACCGATAATGCCAAACAAATTATTTATTTAATCATTAAATTTCTTTTTACTTTAAGTTGTTCTTTGTTTAAAGGTAACTAATTTTATGTTACTTTATCAAGATTACCTTAACCTTATTGAGCGTTAAGAATCAGATGCAAAATGAACGACCTCATTTCTCTAGCAATCGTACATCGGAGTTCCTTACAATTGAAGTTTTTCATATTGCTAAAAGAGTTCATTTTGTTTTATAAGTTATCAGATGTTGTGGAGTAAGTAATTTTTTTTTAAATTTGACTGTTATAAATTGAAACTTTAGTCGACAAATTGTTCAATACTGTAACGATGCGAGATTTTTGTTGCTCATACGGATTTCAATAAATCTAAGTAAAGAAAAATGGCTTACAAAATTGATTTATGTATGAAGTAATTTGAAGGATTATTTGTTCGAAACATTTCGATGTGGATAATCATTTGTTTGAAAACTTATAACACTAAATATAAAAATAATGGCAAAACTTAAAAATTAATTTTCAGAACGAAATATGAAATTTATAATGAATTACCAACATGAAAATTTAGTTATTGATTCCGGAGTTTGAGTTATACTAACAGTTTTTAATAGGAGTAATCCAGTATTTAAAAATAATAAAATGTTCTGATTGATTAGAAGTTACTCGAATGGGTAAATCGAAAAAAATATCAGATCTTTTCAAAAGAAGCAAAAATTTGAACATTACTTTGTACATGCAATGAAGCTCAAAAAGAGGCAAGGAGAAGAAAGGATTGAAGAATTTTCAAAATGGTATTAATCACGAAAAATAGTTTGAGAAGTTTTTGTCGGCATATTATGAATAATACATTCAATTAAAAAAAAAATGTTTTTTTTTTCAACCATAAAAGCCTTTTGATAATTCTTTGATTAAACAGGGATCACTGATAGGGAAAAAAAGCTAGTTTGGTAGGGATGAATTGTGGATGGTAATAATTTTCTTTCAATACTTAATTCAATATATATTTATTTAACGTTTATCGAATGCCTCGTAGAAGTAGGAGTTTCCTTATGAAATGTCTAGGAGCATAGAAGGTGTAGGAAAATACGATCGCACCATTGACCAAAATGGATCCTGATCTTTACCTTTTTCTAACACACACACTCCTTCCTTTGATACTTGAATATAGATTCGCAGACGTACAGACGGTTTCCATAGTTGGTGATACTTACTTATTTCTGGTTCTGACTATTTCAAAATTATTTTTGGAGTATCCAGGAGCATGAAGTTGCTAGTTGAACCTAAAGAGTATCAAACTAACATTCCTTCCTTTTCCCCATTGACTACTAGGACGTGGCCGGCGCCGTTATTAATCATTTCAAAAACGGAGAGCATGAGTTTTGTACATTGAGAATGAACTGCTAATCCCAAGCACCATTCTTTTGGACTTTGTGCAAAATTGATGGCCTCGATTAATCACGGAGTAGCAACCATTGGCGACGTGGAACTTGTTCTGCTTAGCCACGCCAGCGATCATGGAATTCGAAATGCGCACGAATTGATAAAAAATAACAAAAAAATCATCTTTTCTTTTGAAGTACGTAATTAAATAGCATTACCATCCCCTGAAACAATTAAATAGCATTTTGAGTTCAATGATTTAAGGTGGATATGAGTAGTCAAACAAGCTAAGCTAAGCTAAGCTAAGCTCTATCAATCACAAACACCTTCCTGCACCCAATTAACAAGGTTTTGAAGAAATTAGCAAAATCGTACTGAATTGAACTAAGAATTTCAAGAAATATTTTTCAACTTTGATGGGCCACAAGATTTATTATACTCAAAATAACGACTTCAAACCTGTTGAGTTTTGTTAGTCGAATTAAAAAAGTTATTATGTCACTGAATCAATAACTGCAATTCTCATTTTTAAAAAGTCATGCATTAAAGGGTAAATATTTTTTCTATAAAATAGCTTTCTCCTCCGTTAGATAATTACTCTCAATAACAACGTTTTGTACCCAAATAAACTTATAAAAGTTCATTTTTCAATGTCAAAGTTTTTTTTTTGTCTGAAACTTACAAAACTTTATATTATCGAAAAGGGACTTTATTTGTTTTTATTAATATGTCTCGCATTTTCATTTGAAATAATTCGTTTTCAAATGGCAAACCCATGGATGGTCAAGATTTTCACCAAAATAGCCATTCTAAAAACTGAATTTTTTCATGAAAATTTTACATCCTAGATCTGCCTGTGGATTGCGTAAGCACAATAAAAGAGGAAGGGAATTATACCACAGAGAACCAGAGTTCGGGCTGGAGCTCCCACCGTGTGTAAAAATACCAACCGCGATTTCAAAATAAACAACGCCATTTTTGCAACTCAGCTAAGAGCCACTAGATGTCGTTACCGGTACTTTTATTTTTCCATTTTTTCTACACGCTCAGACAATAGTACCTTCAACGAATGAAAAATGCACTCAATGCTAAATGTATTTTTTGTAACCCAACCGGGTATGAAAATAATTGTATGATTTTTCCTTTTTTTTGCATGTGTTTGTTTTTGTCAACATTAAAAAAAATACACTACATCAAGCACACAAATTTTAAATTTCTTCAATTTTTTTTTACATAATTGTTATCTCGTTAGGATTGGTAAAAAATTGGCGCATTTTGTTATCGGATATCTGTAATGAGTATAATGGAAGGGAGGAATATTTGAAGAATTTATTAAACATTGATATCGAGTTGCTTTCAAATGCCTTTTTCTTTTCCCTTAAATTCTTAGGAAGTGTCCGGTTAACCTCCATGCTATTACTCTGCTCCGACTAAAAAGCAAAATTCGGTATTTTTAAAGCTATTCCAATTTTCAAATATTTTCGGAAGTATGTACTGAAGTCCTTTCCTGGCGCAGGAATGACGCAATGTTAACGTGCTATAATTTTGCAATGTTCGAACGAAGATAGGTGGTGAAACTTTCAATTGATTATATTTGAAATGCTTCGTATGAGTGAAATTTGTTTTAAACATCTGATCCTAAAAGAAAAGTTTAGTTTATTTATCCAATCGAGGAGTATCATCAATTCACACATCATACAGAAATCCTGCGGCAAATGTTAACTTAACTATTTTTGAAATTATAATTCACATTAAACCAGACACATAATTGAACTGTTAAATTACCTTACTCGTCAAACAATTGAATAATGTTTGCTTTTTCTCCCAAACAAAATCAGTGGCCCAATACAAAACGAGTACCAAAAGCAACATTTCCAAATAAATATTTCTTTTAAAAACCATATGGTTCCTGCTGAAAATTCCATTATGTTACTTTCTTACACCCAAAAAAAAGAAAACTAGCTGAACTCTGTTTTGGTGCGACCTGGAATAGAATTTTGGGTTATTTATGTTCTGAGTATTCTCAACTGTTGACAAACAAAACCAACAACAACAGCTGGTGCTGTTTTTAGGCAAATTTTAACGGTTTTAAAATGGCCGACGATTCAAATTCTTACACAAGGATTCGACACATATTTGTTCGGGGCCCGTTCTCTGGTTCTCTGTGATTATACCTTGCTTAAAATTTCTTAAAAGGTAGGGAAGGGGGGTTCCCAAAAATCTTACATAAGCAACGATACATATATAATTTGGCAAATAAAATCATCACAATGATGCGACATTTTGAAAATTTTCTGGCTTTCAGTCAAATTTATTGAGAAAAACAGTGTTTTCTTATTTCATCCGATGTTTCGGCGTAGTGTATTTCGCTTTCTTCGGACTTTACTGTTATTGGTGAGTGTTACAATAAAAGGTGTTGTGAATTGTGATTTTTGTTTTACTTACTAGGGTGCTATTTCTTGTAAAATAATGTTGTGTCTGAACATCTTTCCGTACTGTTTTCTTAATTGTCCACAAGTTCAAATGTTACTTAGTGCTTGAAATAGCTGAAGTTAGAAGCAATATGTTGCACATATGGAATATTTTGTTAAAATTTTGTTAAGATCATGGCCATAAAAAATTTAAAAAAGTTATGTAAAACCAGAACTTTCCTATCAATCCACCGCCAAAGCTGTTCCTGTTACAGTAGAAAATTTAAAAAAAATGTGAATTGGAAAGTTGACGTATGTCACATTTTGGCATCTTTAGTTTTTTGAAATACGAAATACATAATTTGTGACGACTTTTTAAAGGTAGCTGTTATTCGATTTTTTTTTTATCAATTTGGATTTTCTGAGACAATTCCTACACCTAAATTCAGCTTTGCACTGGATTTTGAGTACGTTAACGTAAGGTTTAGGCAATAAAACTATATGCAAAAGAAAGCAAATCTCATACCGGTTCTAGTGATGTAATTGCATTGGCGGTGCAATGCTTGACAAAAATAAGCTTTGGCGGTTGATTGATTGGAAAATACGGGTTTTATACAAATTTTTAACATTTTTCTGGTCATGATCTTAAAGAAATTAAAAAAAAAAATTCCATATGTGCAACATATTGCTTCTTCAGATTTTTCAAGCACTAAGTAACATTTTTTTCGAGCACTTAATAACTGATTCACAGCCTTTTTCCTGAAGCATGTTTTTTCATAAAAAAAATTCTTGAACTTGAAATAACTTTAAAATAATTAATTGTAGCTGAAAATTGTCTTTAAAACATATTTCACAAAATTCACAAAACTATAAGTTTTATAGAAATAAGTTTTATAGAAAACAAGAGAGTTTAAGCGAAAATGGCCTTTGCCGTCATTTCACCGCTCGCGGTATGAATAGGTATATACAATGTGTCGGTATGTTCAGTGTTAAATTCGCTTCATCAGTTCATGACTGGCGAGTGCTAAACAACTTTCGGGTAGTGGTCACAACTCTTACAACTCCGATTCTCAATCGCGCAGGTAGCTTCGACAAAGCGATGGTTTTCCTCAAAGGGAAGGAGGATATCATGGGTTTTTAGGTTTTTTTTTAAGATTTGAAGACTACATTGATATCAAATTTTGCAATATTCAAGCCACATTTTTAAAAGAAAAAAATTAAATTTCCCGGAGACGAATTCGTCGCACCGTACTGTGAGCGGCCTGGAACTTATTGGCCAAATCGCGGTCTGAAAGATTGGGATTCCTCTTGACGGCCTTGATGACTTTCCCACGCAGTTTCCGGTCGACAGTTCCACTCCGACGCTTCGAATGCGGCTTCCGAGCCGTCGTCAATGTTTCCTTGTACTGCTTGATAACACGCCATACGGTATTTCTGGGCATTTTAAGCTGTTTAGCTAGCTTCGATGCCGACAAAAATGGATTTTCAAGAAAACTGTGCACAATTTGATCTCTCCGTTCGGCTTCCATGGCGGTTGTTTACAAAATGCTATCGTTTGGTGTTATGACATAAATACATGGTGAAAGGTAATGTTTTTCCCGACACGTGGGTGAAAAAAGTTTCCAAATCCGTCCACTAGGAGCGCCACAATGAGCAAAAGAATTTGTTCCAATATTAAATGAAGCAGACTTTAGAGTGGAACTTTACAACTCTATGTTAAAACCTTACTTTCTTCTACATTTAAAAATATCGTTCTTACTGTAGAGTAAATACCAATGAATGGAAATAATGTTGTAAATATTCGAGAAATATGTTAGATGCATATTTGACGTGGTGTATCTTAAGACAACGAATTGGATTCTCTCATATGATTTCCCATAATTATCGTATGATGATGTAAGCGTATTATAACAAGAGAGAGTGAGAAAATTTTTAACTGAACGAACGGGTTATCGAATGATCAGACACGACGAATACGTCTTAAGTAAATGACCTCTACGAGTAAAAATACAAAATTATATGTTTTGAATATTGCAAAATATGCTTTCTTCGAACGGAGTTTGGCAATGATAAGGCAAATTTCAAACGATACATTTTATTGTCTAGTAATCCGTGGATAATATTTTATGAGTGTGCATCACGGTATAAGTATATAAGGTAGGCTACTAAGACGAGTAAACAACTCGTTTGAATAAAACTAGTGACGTCATTACTATCTGCCTATAGCGTGCCAGGCAAAAAGTTTTGCGCGCGTAGGATAATGCTGCATACACCGAGGATCACTAGATGGATAGTAATGACGACATTATCGGGGAGATATCTCCTTATTATATTGTACACCGTGAGTGTGCATATGTATATGAATGGAGGAGTAGGCTTTGCTGCGGTGATGACGGGTATGTCAGCAGAAAAATTCGAAACAGAGAAAATTTTAGAAAACTTAAGTTAAAAGTTAAGTGAATCAAATTGTGCAAATCCGAATTTTCCGGATGGGATTTCATACCTGTATTGAAATGGGATTGGGCCGGAAAAACTTTCTGGAGAAGATAAATTCTAAATTATTGCAGATTGGGCAGCAGTTAATCGCTTATAAGTTTCCTCTGGATGTATCCCAGGCCCTCTTGGCGCGTTTTATGGTTAGATATTTAGGTTTATTTCGAAGGAGTGTTAAATGTTTTTGAAAGTTTAAACTACATCATTTTTTTTAATCAAGTCCTATAACAATGACTTATTCCTATGATATACATATGTATTCATATGAAACGTTTGGCAGGAAACTCCTCGTTTCGTTCATCTTTTTCTTTTGTGGTTTTCATCACATGGTTGGCCTGGCCATAGTAGTATCTACAATGTATATATGTAATAGATACTATGTTGAAAATAAAAATGGAAAACGCATGTTTTTCATTTCCAGGATGCCTGCAAGTTTTGGCCATATTGGTGTTAGAAGTAGAGGAATCCGTGGATAACATTTTATGCTGATTCAAAAAAAAACTATGTAAATAAATAAATAACATGTTCAGAAGAGAACCAACTCCTTGTGGTCCACAAGTTGTTGAATGAGCCTAAAGCTAAAATCGAAAAAGGTTCACAATGCGATATTCAAACATGCCATTTTTTTACCTTCATACATGCTGGTTGATTAAGTTGAATTCCAGGGCCAGAACAAAACTATATTTATGAATGAATAGGCGCGTATTTTAATCGATAGCTTTAAAACTTAAAACGGGTTACTTTTTAACACAGTTAAAACCTTATATCCTCAAGACTCAAAATAGCCATTCAATTTTACTTTTTTAAATAACAAGTATGTGTCGTATATTTTTAATATAATTTGAAGGGCAAGGCTATGGAATCTTATTTTTGTCATAATTTCGGGGCGCCCCAAAGGCTAAGATATAATGTATGCTTTCGATGAAAATTGTATTTAACACAATATCAAATGAAGATGAGGGGCTATTAAAAACTACCCAAAACAACAACAACAAAATCTTACTCAAATACTTACAGCATTCTTACCCTTTTCAGACTGTTGATTGAGGCCAGCAACAGAGCAAGCTTGGCCATCAGGAACGCCTTTCCCCCGAGAGCGGCCAGAAACTGGAACCCAATTGGAACCGCGAACATCCCGAAAACCGTCACCCCGAAGATCATCATCGGAATGACCTGATGATGGCGCCGGTGCCGGTGACGACCTGGTGGTGTTGAACGAAAATTGAAAAATTTTCAGATGAAATTGCAACTATTTAAAACTATGGATTAAACTTGACGGCTTATTTCAACTTTCAATAGGGATAAATTAGCCCATTCAATACAGAATCGTGCCCCCTAACGGAGCTGTCTCAAATTTCATTAAATTGTAATTAATCCTGACGATGATAAGTCATCCGCCTTTTGTCCGGCGTTCTTTGAACCAATCTTATAACTTCTCCGATAATATTTCCCACCGTTTCATCTTTTCCAGCTTTTTTCACCTCTCCTCCGGAGGTAAGCGAGCTTTACTTTTCCAATCATTACTAATGGAACTGTTTGCCGGTGTTGATATTATTTTGTTTCATGCTTTCATTTTTTTCAACACCGCGAATCGGAAGCGCGGAGATCCGAGCACCGGAAATGGATGTCCAGCATCCGAGTAGTGGAAGCATCAAAATAGCATCACGAACTCCATTAGGAGTTGATTCCGGTGCTAATTGAGTTTCGCTGTTGGTCTGCTGGATCTGGAGCCGGGTCCGGTGCATCACGATGACGGAATTCAAGGGCATCAACAAATGGTGGACCGAAAAAGCAGGAGAAATAACTACTTATCGATGGTCATTTTCATTTGACACTTCCATCCGGAAAAGGTTTAGTGGAAAGAGAGAGTTCGGTCAATGGCGCAATTGGCGATTGTTTATTGCCTCGATAAAGGGTCACAGGTCACAAAAACGGTGGCGGTGAGAAAGAAAAGTCGTAAAATAAAAATAGCTCGCTCCCAGTGGAGTTGTCGGTTGATTAGCAAAAGTTGTAACGATAATAATTTCGGATATATTGAACAGTGTATTGGAAACATGATCCGCTGGACAAACGTTACTAAATTAGCTGCCGATGAGGTAAACGACTTAGCTGCATAAGTTTAGATATATAGCACTTGAATTACCAGTAATAGTCGGTCCTTTGAATTCAAACAGCTGTAACTTGCCGACAATGTTTGTATGTAATGTATTTAAATGAAATTTTCAAATTTTGAAAGAAATTTAAAATGAAGTAATGTGATTTTTTGGTAGGCATAAAAGTTTTAAAGAAAACATTTCTAAATCTTCTACTGATACGACCCAACATTTGGTTTCGAACTTTTTGAAAATATTTTAAGCATGATTCAGTACTGTAAAACATTGCAAACTATATTTATAATTAAAAAAAATGGAAAAACAAATCTCATGGATTTCTGCAAACACATGCTGAACTGAGCTTGCTCAGCTAAGACTATCTTTAATGATTTATGCAAAAACCAAGATGAAAAGTGGACAAGTAAGGTTTTAAAAATCAAAGAGACTGTTGAATACAATGTTTTGAAGCTAAAATCAAAATTGAAAAATGCACATTACAATAAAAACATGATATGTATCTACATGTTTCCGAATCTGTAAAGCCTTTGTTTCGATAATTTATTTTGCCGTACTGATTTCGAATCATTTGTCAGTTCTGGGTTATTGGGTTATGAAATTAAAAAATTGCTAAATTTAAAGTTAAATCAATAATTGACAACTAATAAACTGTCACTCTTAAAAAAAACAAAAACTGCTTTTGAATAAAAAATAAAAAAAAAATTCCAAAATATCATTATTTAAATTCTCATATTTCACCAGACTGTAATACATAAATTTGAAGGACGCCTCAGTTTACTCAGAAGTTTCAACTGCTTGCGGTCTTCAAAAAAGTTTATCATTTATTCGAAGTCTTCGATATGAGTATCTTGGAAATTTTCTAAAATGTTGCTAAAATTTTTCGTAGATTAACTCTTGAATCCTTAAAAAACTAGAGCTAGCAGTAAAAAAACCAAACTGCATATTTGGACATTTCGCCCTCAAATTGGTCAAAATCAGCTCTCAATCCCCGGCAAACGGAAAAAATGAAAATTTTGCTGCCTTGTGCTATCGAAAAGAAATTAGTAAAAATAATTCACTATTTTTTTTTATTACTATGGGCATTTTTTAACATTCAAATTCAAGGATTTTTTTTATTCTTCACACGAAAAACTAATTTGTATGTTTTGAGGGAAGTACCATGCAATATTGAATCATTTTAACATTTTAAAAGAATTTTCATAGCGTCTTCTATCGACATAAACACACCCTCATAGAAAAAGCTTTTAATAATTCTGTACAGTGTTGCCAAAAATTTGGAGTAGATTTTCAATGGAATTTTCTAAATTTTATTTCACAGGTTATCAGGTTAGAAATAAGTTCATTCGAAAATTTCGCAAATTTTTGAAGCAATCTAAACATATTCAAGCTTCAAAAATTGTAATTTGAAATTTTTTAGATAAATTATGACCAGTAATCAAAAAATAGTTAATTTTGAAAGCATAACTTGAAAAAAAAAATCTGGATACATCATGGTTTTTTTTTCAAACAATGCGTTTGATAGAAGATGATTTCCTTTTTAAGTCAGCGAATTTTCTGCCATGTCAAATTTATTATTATTAAGCTACAAAAACACCGTGCCGATTGTTTAGTGTTTGCTCTTGAATTAAGCACTATCGCTGGAAAATTATAATATTAGCATCTTTTTACATTTCCTAATTTGCAATTTGCATTTAACTTTAATTTACTGGTTTTTAAATGATTGAAGTTTTTTTAAATTATTGTAATGATGTGCGATACTTGAACAAATTTTAAGAGACTTTCTGAAGTTCTTATCTCATTCTCATGTTTGCCGATATAATAAAAAAAAATCTATAATTTCACAGAATTTTGAGCGAATTTTCAACAAAGAATCTGTGACACAGAATACAGAATTTCGTGAAAAATCACAGATTCACAAAATTTTGAGAAATCATTCCATGTTTGTTTATACTGTCAACTACTCAAATCAAACGTCAGGTATATCAAATCTAACATCAAGTCGATGCCTGACACAAATGGAGAAAATTGTCAATATGATCACAAGAATAACCTACATTAGTTTGGAAAGCGTTAGGAGTAACACAGGGCCGTGGGAAGAACCGACTCAGGGTTTTAGTGATTAATTTTTACCTATGATTTTTTGCCCAACAACACACGAATAAAATAAATTAAAACAAATTATGTTTGTAACTTTGTAACTATATGATTATTCATTTTGAAGTACTCATTAATAGTTTTCGTATGAAATCGTAACTTTAGAGAAGACACGAATGCCACAAGGATGGTAACCCAAGCAACCAAAAGTCTCATACGGTTTCAAAGCGAATTGGTACCGAATTTTCTCGAATGTGAGCGTGAAAGTTTCAAAAGGTTCCTCAAAGAGCCTTCTATGAACTTGAAGTTCCAAGAAGTTCCTCAAATATCTTTTTTGTGACATGTCAATCGCATCCACACAGTATAAAAGTTACAAATTAGGTCTAAAATAGCCTTCTGCGAACTTCAAGTTCTAAAAAGTTCCTCAAATAGCCTTCTGTGAACTTCAAGTTCCAAGAAGTTCCACAAATAGCCATTTCTGTGACATGTCAATCGTATCATTCAGAATGAAAGTTACAAATTGGGTCTCAAATAGCCTTCTACGGACTCGAAGTTCCAAAAAGTTCCTCAAACAGCCTTTTTGAGACATGTCCGCCATTTCATGAATATGAAATGTAGACGAACATCTCAAAAGGGCATATAATAAATAAATCATTTTTTGGAGCTTGGAAAATGTTGAAATGAATAATTTATATTGAAACTTCAACTCAGAACAACTTAAAGGTAACTCGCAAATGATTGTTTTTTAAAAGAGTTAATATGTTGACTCTATAAAATTTTGTCCAACTGTATTTACTTACCACGAATTTATCACACATTGAAAGGCAGTTGAAGCAATTCGTTAATTAAATATCAAGATTAACTCAAGAATTTGTATAATTTTTAGCTTAACAGTTATAAACATGGAATTCCATTTTTTTAAACCGATATTATTTTAACCGATGATTGTTTATATGCCATTTCGTAGTGTTTCTTAATATTAATCAACATGCATCTTTGCTGCTGGCCGCTGGCTGCCCTTGCGGGTATTCTAGGAAGCTTATAACCACTTCGAGTTTTAGCTGCCGGCAAGGCAACATCTAGGCGTGGCGTCGTGGCAGCGTGTTTGGCTATCATCTCGGAGGATCGGGTTCAAATCTGGTACCAGGACTATTTTTTTCCATTAGGTTGTTTGATTGCTTGAGTAAGCGAATCAAATAATTGTGTAGCAGAACTGGCGAGCGTGCCGACATGTATCGACAAAGTTAAAAATAAAGCAATTAAGTAAGATCAATTGGGGGAGGTGATGGGAGGAATAAAGATGGATGCCGAGAAACCGGCAGCACCACATAGGCTGATGGTGACCAAAGTAAGAGAGGAGAGGAGAATTTTTTTTGCTGATTAAACGTTCACTTGTGGGCTGAATAGAAGGCCGTTCAAATCTGTAATGGAACTTCAAAGTTTCAATAAGAACTATAATTTTGGGCTGAATAAAACGAACTTCACCACACTGATAATGCTGATTAAGCTGTGTTCGACCCTTTTAACGAGACTTTTGGTTGCTTGGGTACTTAGATATAAGGTGCAAGATCTGGCGTTCCCACTATTATCTCGGCAGTCCTAGCACAAGTTTAATTGATTTTCATCTCAGAAACTGAAAATGTTGGGGCCGTACAAGTGATATGATCCTCGTGTTGCATTTGGGAGTGTGGCTCAGCATAATTTATGCTTCAGCCACCTGGCTAGAATTAGTCATTTCCCTCTGTTTCCCACGCTGGGGTTTACGGGTGTTTATCTTTAACTTAGTTTATGTTTATCTTTAACTTAGTTTATGTTTATCTTTAACTTAGTTTAGTTCTCCCGCTGCATAGGGCCGTGGGAAAGGTCCTCCACTGTTGACGATAGCCAGTGTCTTTTCTTGTATAAATAAAGTGGAACGAGGTTCCAAAGACATAGTATAAGTTTAACCATAGAAGTAGTTATTCTTCTTCCATCCGAAATTGCCACAGTGGTGGCAGCGGTGTGTTCAGTCTGGTAAAAGCCATCGACCAATATAGCGTCTAGTACTCGCTTACTCTAGTGCCACCAAGTTTCTCTCTCAAATTAAGAGACCAGTTCAAACAGTGTCAGCGAAAAACTATTTAATAGTTTTGAAGTCCTGTCAGTGAAAACCTATTTAAAAGTATTGAAGTCGGAAAATCTGATCTTGCTCAGGACTTGTAGTTCAAAGTGAATTGCCGATCTCAGCCTTAACGATTAATCGAATCAACGAACAATTCGATCAACGTTACTATTTTTCCTCGACGTTCGGTTCAGACAAAGGTCTATGACTAACGCTGGCCTATTTCAAACGTTTCTAGTAAGTGGCGCTACCGGCAAACAGTTTTTGCTGCACATCATCATCATCTTCAATTTTTGCCAATATTGAGTGAACGTTTCTAGTAAGTGGCGCTACCGGCAAACAGTTTTTGCTGCACATCATCATCATCTTCAATTTTTGCCAGTAAGTGTCGCAATTGAGTGAACGTTATCATTGATCAATGTATCGCGTCGTGTGCTAATTGAATTTGGAGAACCACCTACGAGTACACGCGATACAATAATCTGAAGCCAAGAAGAATTAGACCATCCGTGATCCGCGCATCAGTTGCTGTAGTGTGCCACCATAGTCCCATCATCGCCACCGACGCCGTTGCCGCTCCGCTACCGCTCGCCACCAGTCACCATCATCGGTTGTAATTAAGGTACCTACATTTTATTTCTTCTCTTTCTTTTCTCAACCTTATAAAATAAAAAGGGAGACCAAAAAAAAAAAAAAAAACAAATTTGATAAACATTAGGATAAGGAATCAGCAGTTTATGAATTTAATTAAAGTGGTTAGGAAATTAAGGAATAGGGATATAATTGAAGAAGCCTCTCCTTCCATCCCATCAGATTCCGATTCAGAAGACACTACGTCATTGTGTCCCGAAAGAAATTTAACACAAATTTTTAGAACAATGTCTTTCGATTCTCGTGAAGCACGAGAAGCTATCCCAGCTTTTGAGGGAAAAAATAATTTTTTTCAATTCATTACAATTTGTAATGAATTTCATGAAGAACTCGGAGAAGAAGAATCAGATGGACCACTCATTAGGGTCGTTAGGCAAAAATTAAACAAAGAAGCATTTACTCTTTGTAGAAATGCTACATCATATGAAGAATTAATAGACATACTAACAAAGAAATATGGGGAAGATATCCCTCTTACAGTTTTGGTGTCAAGAATGGTAAGCCTTAAGCAAAATGATATCGAGACCATGAAAACTTATGGTGATCGATCAATTTTGCTTTTGGAAAAAATTACCATGACATCGGAAACTTTAGTGAAAGCGTCCAATATTAGAAATAAAAATGTAGACGCAACAAATTTTATTTATAAAAAATTAATTCTTGAATATTTTATAAATGGAATAAAAATTCAAGACGTGAAAAATATAGTTAAATCAAACAATTTTGAAAATTTAACAGAGGCAGTTGAATATGCTGTAAATTTGGAACCAAGTTATAGAAAAAGCAATTGGTCAAATGATACGAACTCTAATAACAATAAAAGAAATTCAAATTTTGAAAATAACCATTACAGAAACACAAATTATAATAATGTTGGAAGGAACAATAACTTCCAAAGCAATATTAATACAAGAAATTCTGGTTACCGAGAACAAAGACATTTTACCCAAAACGGGAACAAATCCAATTCCACAACTCAACAAAATTTAAATTCAAACTACCGACAACCGCGTTGGTCTGGAAACAAACAAATGAAAATTGAACCGGTAAATTCATATTCTCAGCGTCCTGTTTGCAACTTTTGTGGAATAACAGGACATTATGAAATAAATTGTCGCAAAAAGGCGACATATAATGTAAACATATTGGAATCAAAAAACGACGATTCCAATCGAATAATAGCTCCCAATATAGAGGAGTTGAAATTTTTCAAGGAACTGGGTATCTGAAGATACCTTTTACAAAAATTAATTCGACAAATAGAGCTGTAATTCAGTTAAATGTTGATTTTTTTAAAATACCATTGCTATTTTTGTTAGATACGGGAGCTGAGGTAAGTATAATTAAAAATATTTCTTCTATTCCTAAACATAAAATTTCTTACAAAGACATTTTGAAAATTGCTGGGGTAACTAACGAGTTGCTTTCAACCAAGGGCTCAATTGAATTACAATTTTATATAGAATCTTTTACCGATAATTTCAAATTTAATGTAGTTGAGTCAAATTTTCCAATACCTTGCGATGGTATTCTAGGAAATGATTTCTTTCAAAAGTATCCCTGTTCAATAGATTTTAAGGAAAATAACTTTAAATTCTTTCCTGATTATAATGTTTCAATAATTAACTCTATAAGAGAAAAAAATAAAATTAAAATTCCTCCTAGATCAGAAGTTATTAGGAAAATATTTGTTCCGATTAATGGCGATATTTTATGCCATGCCAAAAAATTTCATAATAAAGAAATATATGTTGGAAATTGTATTTTGAAAACTATTGACAATTTTGCTCTTGTTCCAATTTTGAACGCAACCCATGATGAAGTTGAAATAAATTTGAATGATTTGCGTTTTGAGCCATTGGAAACTTTTTCAATTTTATCATTTAATTCGGATAGTCAAGCTGAAGCTCGTTTTAATCGAATCTTAACTGACATTAATTCGCAACATTTAAGTCATGAAGAAAAAGATTCTCTTCATGAACTTTTGAAAGAATATAATGACATATTTTTTTTAGAGGGTGATAAATTGTCTTCTACAAATTCTTCAACCCATAAAATCAAACTTAACACTGAAAAACCTATTTTCACTAGACAATATAGGTTACCAAATATTCAGAAACATATTATTAATAAAGAAATAACAAATATGCTTGAAGATAATTTAATAAAGGAAAGTGATTCTCCTTGGAACTCTCCATTGTTAGTTGTTCCGAAGAAACCAGGTCCTAACGGGGAAAAAAAATGGCGAATAGTAATTGATTTCAGAAAAATCAATGAAGCAACCATTTCGGATGCATACCCTTTACCTTTAATATCAGATATACTTGATCAACTGGGTAAGGCTAGATATTTTTCAAACTTAGACTTGGCTAGTGGCTTCCATCAAATCAAGATGGATCCCAAAGATGCTCCAAAAACAGCATTCTCAACTCCGTTCGGGCATTTTGAGTTTGTCAATATGCCTTTTGGTCTTAAAAATTCTCCTGCAACATTCCAAAGACTTATGAATACAGTCTTAAGTGGATTGCAAGGGTATAAATGTTTTGTTTATATGGACGATATTGTGATTTATGGAGAAGACTTAAAAGATCACAATGACAAACTCCAAGAAATTTTCCAGAGGTTAAGAATTCACAATTTGAAACTACAACCTAATAAATGTTTCTTCCTTCAAAAAGAGATCACATTTTTAGGTCACAAAATTACATCTGAGGGAATATTTCCAGACGAAACTAAGATTCATGCGGTTAAAAATTTTCCTATTCCCAAAACCGCGAAACAAGTTAAAATATTTTTAGGAATGTTAAGCTACTACCGTAAATTTATTCCCAATCTGGCAAAATTAGCAGATCCTATAAATAAACTGCTAAGAAAAAATGAAAAGTTTATATGGACGCAGAGCTGTCAACGATCCTTCGACGAGTTGAAGATGTTGTTGACCAGCTCCTCCATATTGCAGTACCCTGATTTCAGTAAAAAATTTGAATTAACAACTGATGCTAGTAACGTTGCCATTGGAGCAATTTTAAGCAACGAAGGTAATAAATTACCAATTTCATATGCCAGCAGAATTTTAAATCCTGCCGAAAGACGATATTCTACAGTAGAAAAAGAATTACTTGCTATAGTATGGGCAGTAAAACATTACAAGCCTTACCTATATGGTCGAGAATTTACAGTTAAATCTGACCATAAACCTCTAGTGTATTTATTCAACATTAAACAATCATCTGATCGACTAATGAGATGGCGCCTCTCATTAGAAGAATATGATTTTAAAGTTGTTTATACACCAGGTAAAAGCAACGTTGTTGCAGACGCTCTAAGTAGAATTGAATTATGTGATCTAGATACTGCAGATCTGATCACAAAGCAAATTCATGAACAAGTGATAAGGCATAAAGTTTCACTTACAAAAAAATTAAATATTATTACGCGGAAACAGGCAAAAGAGTCAAAAGATAACGATACGGGAGATTTAATGCAAAACAGAATAGCTGAGGATTATTTGTGTTTTGAATTATTGAAAAATCCCATTCAACATATCAACATAAAAAATAAAGCTGACGTCAGTCAAAAATCAATAAAAGTTTATATATTACCCTTGATCACTGATCCGAACAAGGAGTTCGATCAAGTTGTTTTGAAAACAAAAAACATCAGAGAATTTGATTACTTTTGTGAATCAGGGAATCATTTCATAATTAGTAAAAAACATTACAATGACAATATTTGTTTCCATAAATTGTATAAAAATTTGAAAATACTAAAGGAAAACATAAAACAACAATCACAAAAAAATATTAATTTCCATTTTGTTTTGGCAAATAAAGATGAACAACAATGGAATAAACTTGTAAATATTACTGCACATATTTTTTCTGATTTCAAAAATACCATAAATTTTGTAAATAATTTAAAAATCCAACTAGTGGATAGAGAAAAAATTAATAGAGTAATAAAAGAATTTCATGATGCTCCACTTGGTGGTCATGAAGGACCAGAAAGAACGTATAGAAGGATTTCTGAGAAGTTCAATTGGGAAAATATGAAGAAAGATATTGCTGATTATATTAAAAAATGTGAATCTTGTCAAAGAAACAAAATTTTGCCGAAAAACAGAATTCCACTCAAAATAACTTCCACTTCAACGAAGCCATTTGAGAAAATCTATTTAGATATTGTTGGACCGTTACCAACTACAAAGACTGGAAACAATTATATTTTAACAGTTCAAGACGATTTGACAAAGCAATTTATAGCAAAACCCATACCGGAAGCTACCGCAGAAGCGACTTGCAGAACTTTTCTGGATAGTGTTATATGTGTGTACGGAATACCCAATGAATTGGTAACCGATAGGGGAACTAACTTCGTTAGCGCATTGTTTAAAACTTTATGCAAATTATTGCATGTTAAACAAATTCAAACAGCTGCGTATCATCCACAAAGTAATGGAGCTCTCGAAAGATGTCACCGAACCTTGAAAGAATACTTACGATCATACGTATGTAAAAATTTGAATAATTGGGATGAATTCATACAGTTGTTTGCATTTACTTATAACACTACGGTCCATTCGTCTACAGGGTTTTCACCTCATGAGTTAATGTTTGGATATAGAGCGGAGTTGCCTTCTTCTATTTGCTCAGGGGTAAGAGAAGATAAAACTTATTTTTCCTACCTTAAGGACTTAAGGTACAATTTGGAATCCATCCAAAAACTAGCAAAAGAAAACCTAGTCCGAAGCAAAGAAAAGAGAAAACAAATATATGACAAGAAAAGCAATGAATGGCTTCCAATCTGGGGTGATAAAGTTTTATTAGAAAATATTTCAACTGGTGTAGGTCGTAAACTTCAAACTTTATACACTGGACCTCACGAAGTTATATCCGTTAATTCACCTCAAACGTGCACAATTCTATTAAATAATTCACAAAAAAAAGTTGTTGTGCATAATGATCGACTAAAACTTTTTAGATAATTGATCAATTGAAAATTCATCTTCTGTTTTTTTTTATTTTACAGAATGATTCATCTGGTGTTTTTGTTCACGTTAATTGGTTTGACCATGGCAAACTTACCAATCGAAATTTTTCCGATGTACAGCCATGGGATAATGTATGAAAAATTGGATGATGTTGTAACGTTGCTTGAGCAAATTAACCAACAGCAGCTTAAGCGCCACTCTCTGAAAAGGAGAGACTGCTGAGGCGCTTTTAAAGACCCGGCTAAGGCTCTTTGTCTCGGGCAGGTGAACGCGTGGCTCAAACACTTCGTCTCACTTCGGTGTGTCCCAAACGAAAGAAGACCAAGGACTGTTAGTAAACTACGTGGATGAATGAGACGAAAACTTTCTCCATATAACGGTGCGGAAATAAAACTTAATTAATTCGAGCGATAATCGTAGACGTCGTCAAAGAAAGGGACTTAAGCTTTGCCAATCAACAGTATTACGATAGGTTCTCATTTGAACAAAGCTTATATTCGGGCAATAACGTAAAATCCCTAAGTGACGTCACTATCCTACTATTATGCATTTCTTCGGATTTGTTTTAGAGTTTAACAATTTCGAGTTTAGTTAGATCTAACCTGAATTTCCGGAACGGCTTACGCTGTGCACGGATGCCTGGAACGGTGCTTGAAAAAGAGATGAGCAGGTCACTTCCGATGGTGCAGGAACCAAGTTGCGCTTCGAACAAGTAAGCACGTGGCGCTTCAAACGAGGAAGCACGTGGCGCTTCAAACGAGGAAGCACGTGGCGCTTCAGACGACGAAGCACGTGGCGCCGGATTCAGCTGATCAACCGGCGGCGGCAATAGCTTACTACGAAATTCGCCAATTTCCCAAGCGCTCTGGCTCTCCGTCTTTCTTCAGAGCCGCTGGTACTTAGCGAGGGCACCAATCGTATTTCTGGGGGTTTTGTAAAGTGGCACTAGGTGGCGGAGCTGGCATACGGAATTTGCGATGAGATTCGAGCTAGTCGGTTGTGTAACCCGAGCTGAGACGCAACATATGTAACGGGATGCGTCTAAAAATATCTCGTGGAAACGCTCTTTGTAGTTACACTATCGCTCGAAAGTCTCGTGACAGGACTTCAGTCCAGATTTGCCAAATCTCCAAATTGTAGCCACTAGCCGAAAAAAACACAGTGAAAATATGGTCGATTTTCCAGAATTAATTGGCCAAAGGCCCACGTTGGAATAATCACCAGTTTTTTCGGGGCTCACTTAAGACAAAACAAAGTAATCCCAATTCCAGGCGCGCAATTTTGGGTACTTTTTGGTTTCAGCTAGCACGTCGATGAATTCACGGCCGATAAATCAAGTAATCCCTTTTCCAGGTTTTCACAATATGGAGGGATACTTTATTATAAAAAGCACGTTTTTTGATGTAAAGTGCACGGTAAAAGGTGTCTACTTCCTAAGACTTTTTCCACGAGAATGGCTCGAGACCGATTGTCTATTCAAATTAGACCCGAACAATTCCGCTGAGTTACCATGAATCTTTTTATTATAACGTTATACAAAGAGCTGTTCTCAACTCAAATACTTCAAGGTTAGTCAAAAATTTGGAAGTAAGGAGAGAACAAAAGGCAGGAAATATTGGACGGATTTTATATGGGACATTGCTTAAGATAGCCTTACAACTCGATCGGCACACAGAGTAATGAGATCCATCGTGGAGCTCATTTTTTTTGTCGAATAAAACTAAAGCTCTCAAGAATCTCATCCCGACCACCAGAGGGTGTGCAAGGTTTGTTTGCTCGTATTTAGGTGACACGCAGAGAAATGTTCATAGCAAATTTTAAATAAAGTAAATTGTTACATTTTGCCGATGCTTAAAGATAAAAATTTTGAAATTTGAAGAATTTCAAAATTTTTATGGTTTTTTTTTTTAATTTTACTTCCAACATGATTTTTTTTTTTTTCAAACTTATTTCATTATACATTTTCAAAACCACTCTTGATCGATGAATTATTTTCCTAATAACTAGCTCAAACTAAGGATTACTTAAATATTGTCTTAATAACATCAAAAATATCTGATAATATGCTTCAATAACTCCGACTTACGAACCAAATAACTCCAATCATAATTGGTAAAGAAAAATGAAATTATCCTAACAATCCATTACTTCAACAAAAATTGAAAAACAAAAGATATTTTTTTTTTTTTTTTGCTAGTTTTCTTTCCGTGTACTAGGCACTTTCCTACGAGCGCGCAACATAAAAAACATCGCACGAAATGATAATCAAAACAAACACTGAAAATCAAAAATACCCAAACTTGAGAACTGCCACCCGCCAAACCTAAGTTCAAGATTGACAACTTAAGTTTGTGAAAAAATCACAGCTTGCCAATACGCCAAACTTGTCCTTCAAGCGGAGAACTGTTTTTTTGGGGGGTTTTTGTTGTAAGCGCATCTTATTCTGTTACCTCCATCGTGGCAGATTTAGGTTTGGGGGGTAAGTTCAAAGCGAAGAACTGTTTTTTTTGGGGGATAACTTTTATTCCCGCTTCATTCGCAGAAAGTTTCGCATATACGATGATGTAGCTGCCTCTCGCAACAACTCTTCGGTGGTCGAGCGGTTAGCATCCTGAGATGGTAATCGCAGAGCCATTGCAGGTATGGGTGTGATTCCCGTACCTGCATTAATTTTTTTTTTATTTTGATTTCCATTTTATTGCGGTATCAGATTTTGGGGGATGAGTTCTCTTTTAAAAGCTTAACTTTGGGTTATGCCACCAATAGCCAAACCTGTAGGGAGGGAGTTTCATTCGGGTTGGCGGGGAAAGTTCTCAAGTTTGGGTATTTTTGAGGTTCAGTGAATGGGCTGCACTTGACAAGAAAACAAAGCTAGCTGTCAAAGTCGAATTAGAGAATACTTTAGTGGTTGGATTAAATTTTTGTAATTACTTTTTGGAAATTATATGCAAAAGGAAGGAACGCAAACTATTTAATTGAATGGATGATGAGGCATATTGAATTTGTGAATTAAAATAACGAAGTATTAATAGAGCAAAGGTAAGTTATTGGTAAGCTGCAATGTTTTAATGAAAATTTTATGTGAACTAATTTTGTTTTTGTTTCCTTTCAGGTTCCAAACTAACTGAGTTGTGAAATATATAACTGGATTTATAAGGATGGTAAAGTTTTTCTGCTCGGAGAATCGTAAGTGTGAGGAAACACGGGGACATCTCAACACCACGGAACAAGAGTCAAATTGGACTTCATTAGAACACCTCTTAAGAGTATTTTCATTTCGAAAGATAATTGTTTATGCACGCACTCATGGTGCCGTCATAGCTGAAGGAATATTCGACCTAAACCCGTTTAAGAAACGACCCATGATAATTTCCGGAAATTGGTTTACCATGCATGTCTTCCAAACTGTAAGTATTCGTTCCGAGAACTTCTTTTATACGAACTTTGGTGAACTTGTTCGCCAACTTGCCGACATAGTCACGGCCTTTGTCTGAGAGATTTATATTTTTCTTGTAAACGATTTCCCCCGGAAAGAAATGTTGTTTAGAATTCGCGCGTAAGTTGTAGGGACGTGAATATCGGTTATATGCTTTGAGTAAATTTTCGCGAACGATCTCGTGTAGCTTCCGTTGATTATCGGATAGCGTTATCGGAAGACGATCTTCCGGTAGATCAGTATTTCGTAGTACTTCATATTCGGATCCACTACTAACCATGTTCCGTCCGAAATTAATGAAAAACGGGCTATACCCTGTGCTATCATGCACCGCGGTTCTTATTGCTTTTGCTATCAAATGAACGGAGGAATCCCAATTTCGGTGATCCTTTTGCTGATTCAAACTACAGCGGATAGCTGTCACAATCACTCGATTAACGCGTTCGGTGGGATTTGGACCAGGGTGATAAACCGCTAAATTCCAATGACTTACTTCATACTGTTTCAACAACTTTTGAAAAACGTCGGATTTGAAAACTTTGGCATTATCGGTAATGCACACAGCAGGAACCCCGAATAGATTAAAAATCATATTTTCCGTAAACATACAAACAGCGGGGCGGTAGCAGTTCTTAGGCATTGTATCATAACGAATTTCGAAAAGAAATCGCTGACCACCAATAACCAAACGTATCCCTTTTTGCTTCTCGGATATGGACCTAGGAAATCCATAGATATTACTTCCCATGGTCTAGAACAAAGTTTCGGTTTGCCACACATCGGTCGTAAATTAATGTTAGGTGTTTTACTCTCCCGACAGACCTCACACGCGTTGCAGAACCGTTTTACTTCCGTGGCCATTCGGGGCCAGTAATATTTTTCCCGGATTTTAGCCAATGTTTTGATGTAGCCAAGATGGGCATCGTCATGATTCACTTTGATAAGTGAATTTCTATCGCATACGGGAACCACTAGTTTCCAGCGATACCCTGGGTCTTCGACCAGCGTAGAATTGGAGACAAACTTATAGACACGCCCTTCGCGGATTTGAAAATCGGCGTAACGCTCCGGTTGTCTTTCAATCATGCTTTTCAAACTGACGATAAATGGGTCCTCTAACGGAGTGTCGATTGTAAAAACGGAACGAGATAGAGCGTCGGCCGGAATATTTTCCGAACCTTTCTTATACTCCAACCGAATATCGTACTTAGCTAGCTTGAGCGCCCAACGCGCGATGCGTGGCGACTTCGATTCGATTGACATGCTTTGCAAAAACGTTAAGCTCATTGCATCTGTTGACACAATGAACGGGGTACCTTCCACGAAATGCTTGAAGTGCTCTATACTCAGCAGAACGGCCAGGCATTCGCGCTCTGTAGCACTGTACCGCCGTTGTGTACTCGAAAGTTTCTTGGAAAAGTAGGCTATGGTTTTTCGAACGTTGTTTTGAACTTGTATAAGAACGGCTCCAACGGCCAAATCAGAACTATCTGTTTCAATAACAAAAGGTAACTTGAAGTCTGGATTTGCCAGTACTGGTGAAGACACCAATGCGGATTTCAATTTACCTAGTGCGATATCGGCTTCCTCATTCCACGTAAACTTCTTTCGATCTTTCTTAAGAAGGTTCGTGATAGGGGTTGTAATTTCGGAATAGTTTTGGATAAATTTCTGGTAAAAACCAGCGAGTCCTAGAAGACGTCTAATTTCTTTAACCGTAGTCGGAGTGGGATAGTCTAATATCGGCTGAATTTTGGACATGTCCATGGATAGTCCTTCTTCGGATAAGACATAACCTAGGTACCGAATTTTCGTTTTACAGAATTGACTTTTTACCAAATTTACGGTCAATCGCGCCTTCTTGAGTCGGTGAGCTACTTCTCGGATCAGGGCGACGTGTTCGGGAAATGAATTCGACATGATAATAATGTCATCAAGATAAACGTATACCAATGGTTCCAGATCGTGTCCTAGCACGGCAGACATCAATCGCATCATCCTTGCGGGAGCACCGGTTAAACCGAAACACATTACCTTGAAGCGGTAAAGATGTTTATTCGTTTTGAAAGCCGTTTTGTTCTTAGATTCCGACTCTAAGGGTATCTGATAGTACGCCTCAGATAGATCGATGACGGTGAAAAATCTAGACTTCTGTATTCTTTGCAGAATTCCCATCATATTTGGGAAAGGGTAATCATCCTTTTTTGTGCATTGGTTGAGACGACGACAGTCAAGGCAGATTCGCCATTTGCCGTTACTCTTTTTCACCGGAAGTAGCGGGTTCAAAAAATCGACTGGTCCAGGACATTCTTCGATTACCCCTAACTTCTTCATTCTTTCAACTTCAGCATTGATTACCTCTTCAATTACGGGGGACCACTTATATGAACCGATTTTTGTGGGTTTTGAACCAGGTAATAATTCGATCGTATGTTCCATGAGATGTGTACGACCTAGTTTTCCGTCGGCAGTAGCAGGTAGTTTTTGAATTGCAGCGAATAACTCAGATCTTTCTACATTCGAAAGATCATGTTCAGTCGGTACGTCAGTCGGCACCGTGAACGGATTGGTTGGAATCTCTACTGTAGGAATTTCTAAACTTTCGTCGATTTCAGAGGGGGAAGTCGTACTATCTGGTTTCGGTATTGGTTCTAGTTGGAAACAAACCGTATCTCTATCATCTCCGAAATATTCTTCTGCTCTGAATAGATTCAAAGGGAAGGTTGTAGTTACAGAATGCAATGGAACTAATAACTGAAATCCAAACTGCTTCATAAAATCTATGCCCAGAATAAGGAATTTCTTCAACTCCGGAACGACAAGAACCCTTAGAACTTTTGTATTGTCTTCGAAGGATATCGGTAGATTAACATACCCCAGGCAACGATAAGGCGTACCATCCGCAGTCGTAATTTTTAAACATGCCGATTGCATGCGTAACCCTTTTTTATGTATAAATTCTAAGGAACTCAGAATGGAAAGACTCGCACCTGTATCTAAAAGTCCCTCAACTTCTTCGGAAAGTATCGAAACTTTGAGATGCGGACATCGATGTGGAGTAATCTTGATACAATAAGTTTTCGAAAATGGAGCAAATTTGTGGAGAATCTCGGAGCTATCAGATGAGGTCGAAGGATTCTCCTTTTCTTCCTCAATTATTGGTTTTTTGAATCTGAGACTGCCGAGTCTACCGTAAAATGTTTCTTCGGACAACGCGCTGCAGTGGTATCCGCTTCACCACATACATGACAAAAAATTACTTTTTCCTGGGAACAATCCCTCCAGAAGTGTCCGAGTTTACGACAATTCCAGCATAGCATCGGTAATGTTTGACCTACAGACTTTTTTCCATTACGATAGTCTTTAAGCTGTACGGCGTAAACCGTATCCTCTAACCTTTCTTCACTATCGATATCGTACTCATCCTCTTCGACATGAACCTGATTTACTGTTTTTGATGGACCAGAACCGTGATAAAGCGTAGATTCAAGGGCATCGAATCTAAAACACAATTGTGCTAGATGTTCCAACGAATATATTGTTTCTAAAGCTAAACGTCTTTTGTAGCTCATTTTCATGTTTTCTACAATGATTTCGAATTTTTCCTGAGCAGTCATTTTTCGATTCAATCTCTGAGCTAACATTTCCATCTCAGTGAGATACGCGCTGAAGAGTTCGTTCGGCCGTTGTCGACGATTACGCATCTCTTCTTTTATAATCCTATCTTGATTAGGGTTATCGTACCGCATTTTAAGATAACTTACTAACGTTTCCCAATTTACAAATTTGTCTTCGTACGTCGTGTACCATACATAAGCTCCGTCGCGAAATAAGAGATGGGCATGCATTCTTAAATCTTGTTTGTCGATTCCATAAGAACGACACAAGATGTCAATTTGTTTTAGGAAATCCATCACCGGCACAGGATTATTATCTCCACTGAATTTTGGCCATTTTTCTATAATGTTGCATTGCTGGTGTGGTTGTCTTCTAACATTTCCGTAATTATAAACATTTGGTGCAAAAGTCTGAAATTCTGGAGGAACGTATTGGTTGTTACTTTCCCGAGGATCAAATCTAACTCCACGAAAATCTCTCAGCGGCACTTGCTCTGTTGTGGCTGGCCTATTGTGAAACACCGTTCGATCTTGCGTAGCTCTTCCTAAAAGTTGTGGAGGAACAGACGACAAACCTAACCTTTCATTTTCAAAATTTTCTCTTTCAGCTAAATTTTGGGGAGACAGTTGTAAAGGTGCTACTGGAACGGATACTGCTGGAAATGATTGAGAAACATAAGGGTCTGACGAACGATGGATCTCTACATTTTGTTTCCGGTTTGACAGTTCTCGAGGATCAGTGGTTTTCAAACTCAATAAACGATCGAGGTAAGAGTGGATATAATTTTCAATATCCGACACATGTACATATTCTTTGTTATTTCCTTTTCCAGGAACCCGTCTGTTATCATCAACCTGATGAAGGATACCATCAGACGCAAGAGTCTGCAACTGTGGTCTAGATGTTTCCTGAAAAGCGGTTAACCTACTCATCGTGTTTAAACCCATCCTACGTCTCCAGTCCACACTGTGATTGTCATATCCATGGAAGCTGAATTCAGGTTGATCAGTCGTACCACCTACACTTTTTGGTAATTTCAAAGGCCACGGATTATCTAAACCTTGCTTAGGGAAACCTGACTCACGGCCCAATTGGTTTGGAAACATGGAATCCCTAACACCTCCTATGGCACCTTCGACTGGATCGGGGGAAATTAAATCCGCCGTTGCAAAATCAAGTACTCCTGGATGACTGGACTGTGAACGAGGCATAAAATTACCTCTGACCGAAACGTTATCTGGCCTAGTCGAATTAGGATTAAAATTGGAGAACGAACTGTTTCGAGGAACGGAATCCGAAATTCGACCCGTGGACATAACCGGTGGACCAGTAGATAACGAAAACTGAGGATACATTATTGAAGTATTTACAAGAGAACTGGTTACTAAAGGTACCGATTGGGTTTTCGCCGAATTCCTAGAAATGGGATCATTTTTTTTTTTCGGTATCGTTCCTGTATCCAATCCTGAAGCCGAAGACATCGAAATATTAAAGTTTTCCAACTGCGAAGTAGTCACTGGTAAATCGGTCCAAGTAATTCTTAAAGAATTAACATCGGATGTTGCTGCAGAGGAAGTTTGTTCCAGTAAATCAGATTCGACCCTACTAGGTGGAATAACTTGCATCACTGGATGGCTCTGAACGGCTTCTTGGAAATCGACAGCAAAGTATCGTCGGCCCAATCGATCGATCAAATCTAACAACAATTTCTGATTTTCAATCTGCTCTGCGGTTTGGGGTAGATATCGACGAATACGCTTGTGGTAGTGCACTAATCGCGATAAACATTCTGGAGCCGGGCCATTGTTAAGGTTTTCTCCAATTCTCTCCAATTTACTCGGAACCTCTAAGTAATCCGTAACTAAAGTGTAACTAGAGACATGAGTCTGATTTGAGGCTTCATCTTTTCTCATCAACGCTCTTAAATCCCGTCGTTTCATTTCTAATGAACCTTCACATGGCTGAGATCGAATGCTCAGCTCATAGTTCACCTCATCCTCTTCTAGGTCTTTAACGTTTATAGTGTAAAAGTCCATATTGAGCAGAAAACAAAATTGAGTATTGTATGTAAATAGGTAAATAGAAAGCTTAATAATAATAATAATTCCAATTTAGTTTGAAGATCAATCACTATTCCTTTCCTGAAAACTCCCATCTGATTTCTTACTAAATTCTCAAATCTTATTTGAACAAACTTAACGAATTACTTTAAATTAAATTTTAAATTGAAATGCAGCCCAAATTCAATTCAATCGATCAAGGTAGCATAAACACAAATTAACTAATGCCACGTGTCTCTCAGGCCCCACGTTGGGCGCCAAAATGTAACGTTGCTTGAGCAAATTAACCAACAGCAGCTTAAGCGCCACTCTCTGAAAAGGAGAGACTGCTGAGGCGCTTTTAAAGACCCGGCTAAGGCTCTTTGTCTCGGGCAGGTGAACGCGTGGCTCAAACACTTCGTCTCACTTCGGTGTGTCCCAAACGAAAGAAGACCAAGGACTGTTAGTAAACTACGTGGATGAATGAGACGAAAACTTTCTCCATATAACGGTGCGGAAATAAAACTTAATTAATTCGAGCGATAATCGTAGACGTCGTCAAAGAAAGGGACTTAAGCTTTGCCAATCAACAGTATTACGATAGGTTCTCATTTGAACAAAGCTTATATTCGGGCAATAACGTAAAATCCCTAAGTGACGTCACTATCCTACTATTATGCATTTCTTCGGATTTGTTTTAGAGTTTAACAATTTCGAGTTTAGTTAGATCTAACCTGAATTTCCGGAACGGCTTACGCTGTGCATGGATGCCTGGAACGGTGCTTGAAAAAGAGATGAGCAGGTCACTTCCGATGGTGCAGGAACCAAGTTGCGCTTCGAACAAGTAAGCACGTGGCGCTTCAAACGAGGAAGCACGTGGCGCTTCAAACGAGGAAGCACGTGGCGCTTCAGACGACGAAGCACGTGGCGCCGGATTCAGCTGATCAACCGGCGGCGGCAATAGCTTACTACGAAATTCGCCAATTTCCCAAGCGCTCTGGCTCTCCGTCTTTCTTCAGAGCCGCTGGTACTTAGCGAGGGCACCAATCGTATTTCTGGGGGTTTTGTAAAGTGGCACTAGGTGGCGGAGCTGGCATACGGAATTTGCGATGAGATTCGAGCTAGTCGGTTGTGTAACCCGAGCTGAGACGCAACATATGTAACGGGATGCGTCTAAAAATATCTCGTGGAAACGCTCTTTGTAGTTACACTATCGCTCGAAAGTCTCGTGACAGGACTTCAGTCCAGATTTGCCAAATCTCCAAATTGTAGCCACTAGCCGAAAAAAACACAGTGAAAATATGGTCGATTTTCCAGAATTAATTGGCCAAAGGCCCACGTTGGAATAATCACCAGTTTTTTCGGGGCTCACTTAAGACAAAACAAAGTAATCCCAATTCCAGGCGCGCAATTTTGGGTACTTTTTGGTTTCAGCTAGCACGTCGATGAATTCACGGCCGATAAATCAAGTAATCCCTTTTCCAGGTTTTCACAATATGGAGGGATACTTTATTATAAAAAGCACGTTTTTTGATGTAAAGTGCACGGTAAAAGGTGTCTACTTCCTAAGACTTTTTCCACGAGAATGGCTCGAGACCGATTGTCTATTCAAATTAGACCCGAACAATTCCGCTGAGTTACCATGAATCTTTTTATTATAACGTTATACAAAGAGCTGTTCTCAACTCAAATACTTCAAGGTTAGTCAAAAATTTGGAAGTAAGGAGAGAACAAAAGGCAGGAAATATTGGACGGATTTTATATGGGACATTGCTTAAGATAGCCTTACAACTCGATCGGCACACAGAGTAATGAGATCCATCGTGGAGCTCATTTTTTTTGTCGAATAAAACTAAAGCTCTCAAGAATCTCATCCCGACCACCAGAGGGTGTGCAAGGTTTGTTTGCTCGTATTTAGGTGACACGCAGAGAAATGTTCATAGCAAATTTTAAATAAAGTAAATTGTTACAATGTCAGGTTAGATCTAGGTAAATGGACTCTTCAAACAACATTACATTTGGAGGATTTAAGCAATCAAATAGACTTAGTGGAAAAATTAACAAATAATATTAAAGATACTTGCACACATTTAGATTCCGTGTTCCAATTAGATTGCAAACAAATTACGAAAAATATATTTCTTACACTAAAAGATTTAATTGAAATTCGTAAAACCATATTTTCAATGTGCCCCCAAGATATTTCTCCCATTGAAATCCGCAGAAAAAAAAGAGGAGTAATTGACGGAATTGGTTCTTTAGAAACTTTTCTATTTGGAACTATGAGTAACGATGATAGGTCCAGAATTGACAACGATTTAGTGAAAATGCACAATAATGAAGAGAGTATCGCGAAACAAGTTGAAAAGCAAACAGTTGCCATTGATTCTATATTCGAATTTGCTAACGAATCAATCATCTCAATTCAAAATCAGTTGAAATCTTTTGAAACCGTGTACAATGTATATACCGACGAAGCAGACAACCGTAAAACTAGTTCTTTATACAAGAATAAATTTTATGAAGTTGTTAATGAAGTTGAATTAATTCTAAACAATTTATTTGAAAAAAGAGACACATTTTTCACTCTCTTGAAAACAGTAACTTCTCCTTTATCGGAAAAAGTTTTAAGTCCGATAAAATTGCTTGAAAATTTAAATAAAATTAATAGAATGTTGCCAGCCGGATTTGAATTTCCGGTAACATTAGATTTTAAAAATATTTTTCAATTATATCCAATTTCTCAAATGAGTTCGTCACTAGACAATTGTACACTCAATGTTGTTATCCAAATTCCGGTTTCTAATAAAAATGTTTACCATGCATACAAGGGAACAGGTATTCCAAGCTTGGAAAGCGGTAAACTTTTAATGACAATCACTAAAGATGATGTATTTTTAAAACCTCAAGATTCTGATATTGGTATCACAGTTACATATAAAGAATATGAACAATTTCCAAAATTACAAAATTTTAGGTTCTGCAGTTCCTTTCATCAATTTTCAAATTTTCGCAAGTCCAATAACTGCATAATAAGAACATTTTTTAATGATTCTAAGGACGTTTGCTTGCCTGAATCAATAAACCTGAAACATCAATTGTGGATCCAGATGACGGATTTGAATTCCTGGATTTTTGCGGTACCTAATCGTACCAAACTTTCTGTTTTATTTAGAAATACTACAGAAATAATAGAAATTAACAATGTGGGAAAACTTATAATTAAAGAACCAGCTATTATTCAGTCAGGTGAAATAATATTGAGATTTTACCCCAAATTTTCTTCTAATTTGCCAACAGAAGTCTTTAAATTTAATTACGAATTTAATCCAGCGGAAAACAGAATATTTGACAATAAAATTCCGGAAACAATTGCCCACACAATTATTTCTAATGTTAACAGAAAAAACGTTTTTGACGAAATAGTCAATTTGAAAAATATGAACGCTGGAAAAGTCCAATTATTAAATATTGAATTGGATAAACATACGTTTGCGACATGGAAATCCATTTTGATTTTTGTATTCTGTGCTACTTCATTTTTTGGAATTTTCAAAATATATGGATATTTGAAAATTAAATTACGGAGGGTGGAGGAGGTTGAGTCACATGAAGCTCAACCAGGGGCAAGTCCCCTATCTGAAATTTCAGTAACCGATTCAAATAATAGAAAAAATAAATTATTAGCTAACAATAGAGCCAGATTTTAGAATTTAATAAATAAATTTAAAAAAAAAAATGTCTGCAAGTGTTTAGGACCGTTAAGGGTGACACCTTCTGGCCCTTAACCGTAGGTATTATAAAAAAAAAAAGCTAAGTTAAGACCGTCAAATATATATATTAAAAAAAAAAAAAAGATTTGTTAGGACCGTCAAGGGTGACACCTTCTGGCCCTTGATCGTAGGAATTGTAACTGAAGTTTAGCTCAGGATGATCAAGGGTGACGCCTTCTGGCCCTTGATCATAAAAAAAGGGGTGAGTAATGTGGCTCAGCATAATTTATGCTTCAGCCACCTGGCTAGAATTAGTCATTTCCCTCTGTTTCCCACGCTGGGGTTTACGGGTGTTTATCTTTAACTTAGTTTATGTTTATCTTTAACTTAGTTTATGTTTATCTTTAACTTAGTTTAGTTCTCCCGCTGCATAGGGCCGTGGGAAAGGTCCTCCACTGTTGACGATAGCCAGTGTCTTTTCTTGTATAAATAAAGTGGAACGAGGTTCCAAAGACATAGTATAAGTTTAACCATAGAAGTAGTTATTCTTCTTCCATCCGAAATTGCCACAGGAGCAACGCCCAATAAATACACAGCCACAACACAAGAAGTTCTGGGGAACTGTTAAGGTTCATTCAGTCAAAAAGCTGGTGGGTGGGGTGACAGTTAAGGCTAATCAGCTCGATGAAAAAGAAGAAATAGAGCTGCGTAACGCTTTAGTCTCGCAATGTGAAATAGCCGGAGACGAAACCGCAATTCGGTTTACCATAGGCCCGCACAACGGCGGAACCCAAGTGGTACTTGTACAGCTGCCAGTGATTACAGCCAATAAAGTGCTCCAAGTCGGACGGATAAAAGTGGGATAGTTGTTGTGCCGGATTAAGTCCTACTTACTACCAACCAGGTGCTAGACTAGTGTAGTCGGTGCGCTGCGTCTGCGGCAAGAAGCCAGCGAAATGCTTAATATGTACGGGTGTGTGCGCAAACGATCACGTCAGGGATGGCGCTGCACGCTAGAAATTACTAAACCATTTATGTTTCAAAAATAACCATTTTTGACCTTTTCCCGGGAAATGTCATTTTATGAGTTCTCCATGAGAAGTCATAAAATGACTTCTAGGGGAGAAGTTTGAATATGGTTATTTTTTAACCGAATGAGATTCTAGCGGAGAAGTTGAAAAAGGGTTATTAATTTTACCGTTTTTTTTTTTAAGAGCTACTGTGTAATTTGCAGATTTGGAAGAGTTTCTAGTAAAATTTTCATTAAAATCTCCGGTTTCTTTTTAGTATTCTTATTTATTTAAACCAATACACTATAGCATCAAAAGCCCCTCTCTCCAATACTACCGAATTAAAATGAAAAAAAAAAAACTAACATAACGGCGGTGCCGGACAACGCCGGAAGTGGCGATATGCCTTGGTGACATTTTGTAGATGAAAATGGTGAAAATATCATTGTCTTCAGTGCTGTTCGTTCACGGGGGATGAGGTGTTTATTTTTGACTGGCGGATGATATTTTTAAAGCAGTCCAGCCCGTTCCAGCTTCTTCCGGATGAGGAAATTGCAATCGGAAGAGAATCTTGCATTTTCGTACCAATACCTTAAACAAAAATACTTTATTAGGTAACGAACCTTTCCATCCTTGGAAGGATTTAAAAGTATTCTAAGGAATGTTAAAACTTAACGGAAGTGTGATCCGGGTTATCCTTTTAGGATATTTCAATATACCTGATAGTGCGAGGACCAGCCAGCAAACGGCTTCTTTAAGTTGATTATAATTTAGGTGTTTCTATTGAGACTTCATGCGGGGTCATAACTCATCGGTATCCTGAAATTCAATTTTATTTGTTTATTGTGAGGTTGCAATTTTTAGATGACTTATTTATATTAAAAGATGAATTTAGATGAAAATTTATATTTAAATATTTACCTTTGAAAACCACCAATAGATTCGATGGGTTCCGACAAGGACCGATTTAATCTCGAACTCGATCTAGTTTCGCGAAATACTGGAGTTTTGAAAAACGCGTTCGTCTGCAAATTGGCAACTTTCAAAATGGCTACGATAGGAAAACCAAATTATTCAAACATTTTGTGGGTAATGCTCAAGAACTACAAAAATGGTTAAAATTTGACAAGGAGAAATTCTTAAAAAATAAACAAATTTGCAGTTTTTGGGCCAAAGCCATAAAATGGTTATTTTTTAACCGAAAATGTTTAAATGAAAATGAGCGTGTGCCCGGCAGTTCGGAAGATCCTAGCGCAACTTGGGTGTAAACGTCAAGAGTCATCGTCGGATGAGTCATTTGAGGCTGAGTAGGAAGACGTCTTCGTGGGAAATCACTCGCGTTTGCGACCAGAGAAAGTGTCGTCGACAACTCGATTCTTGTCTCTGGATTTCCAGGACTAGATTAGCAAAGCAAGTAGTTGCGCTGATACCCAGCACCCTCTTCAGCATAAGGTTCATTCTGCCTGATATTTATGACCTCCGGCCTAATGTTCCATTCAGCCTTACGAGTTTCGGCGGACCTCTCTACTATCTTTTTTTTTCCTTGTAGGGGAGAGCCCACTGCGACCAGTAATTGATCTATTGTGGTAATTACCCCGCGTTACTGTATGCTATCAGGCTCACCTGCACTATGGGTTGAAGTGACAGTTGATTGCTGATTAAGCATTTTATCCCAATCGGGTATGATATCAAAGATGTATGATATAACCTTCTTAGGGCTGATATGCAACCATATGTCTTGTGCGCTTATTAACTTTGCCCCAAGTACACGCTCTCTCCTATTTAGGAGGGCGCAGCAGTTGCATAGAAGATGCTCTGCAGTTTCTTTTTCGAACCCGCAGAACCGACAGTCATCGTATTGAATAATGTTTATCCGTTTTAGATGTTGTTTGATGGACAATGTCCGGTCAAGAGACCTGTGTAAGTACTTAACTCGTGCTTACTTAGTTTCAACATGTTTTTGGAGAGTCGTGCGCTTGGTTCAATGAATCTTTTCGCCTGAGCTGCTCCCTCTGCTGTTCTCCAGTTGGAGACAATAGTGGTGCTTTCCCAGTTCTTGAGTTCCATATTCAAGGCACTCCTCAAGGAGGTCAAAGCTGCTCAAGGACCTGGGCTGCCTAAACCGGGCCTTGTAAAGGACCAGTCGGCGATAGACCAAGTCCGATCCGCAGAAGGAGAGACGATTGGCAAAGGTACCACTGAGGCCTCATCAGATCTCAATGAACTGGAGTCTATGAACCAGGGCCAACCTATGGACCAGGGACAAGACCCCGGGACTAACAAGAACAACGAGGAAAGCCACAGTGGATCCAATGCCGATTGCTCACCAGAAGGAACTGGTAAGTTGTATAAGGGCCGTATTTTGGAACTTAATCAACAGAAACCAGGACCGAGCGGGATGAGCAGCGTTGGGGGCATTTTAACCTCCAATAAACCTGTTAACACAAAACCGAAGACCGATAAAACGGCTCCGAAAAAACCGAGCACATGGAGCAAACCGAAAAAGGATAAGCAAACATGTGCAAATGGCAAAAAGCCGGTGCATTGCCCCACATCCACGGGCAAAGCACTACCAAAATAAACACCTTAAAATGTGTCCAGGTGAATCTTCACCATGCCGTAGGAGCCTCGTGCACACTACTCAGAAGATTCGCCGCCGAAGACCTGGACCTTGCCTTTATCCAGGAACCTTGGATTAACAAGGGTAAAGTTAAAGGGCTATACACGCCGAATGGTAAGATTCTATACGATGAAAGCAGTTCTCACCCAAGGGCTGCTTTACTAGTAAACAATAGAATTAAATTTACTCCCTTTACAGAATTCATCAGCGGAGACATTGCAGCTATAAGGGTCGAAATACCAACACCGAAAGGTAAGCACACGGTAAGTGTAGCGTCAGCGTATTTCCCCGGAGATAGCACCGATATACCCCCACCGATGGTTGTAGAATATATGAGAAAGTGCCGGGCTCAGAACCAGCAATTCCTCGTATGCTGCGACGCCAACGCACATCACACGCTGTGGGGAAGTACCGACATCAACGCTAGAGGTGAGTCCTTACTAGAGTTTCTTTCACAAAATAATATCGAAATTTGCAATGAGGGAAACAAACCAACGTTTATAACGAGAAATAGACAAGAAGTCCTCGACTTAACTCTATGCACACCACTACTTCTAGATAAAATTAAAAACTGGGAGGTATCGGATGAAGAATCACTGTCTGATCACAGACATATCTCATTCGACATAGTGGGAGGGGTTATAATCAAGGACGTTTATAGAGATCCCAGGAAAACCAACTGGAGTCTTTATAAACACACACTTGAAGCTTGCAATCCTTTGTTGGAAACGAAAATACGAACAACAAAACAATTAGAGGAAGCTTCAAACAGGTTCACAAATAAAATTATATACGCTTTCGAAGCCAGCTGCCCACTCAAGGAACGTGTTTCAAACAGGAAAGTTCCTTGGTGGAACAGACAACTAGAAAAGTTGAGGAAAAAAACAAGAAAACTTTTCAACAAAGCAAAAGCTGACTCAAGCTGGGATAATTATCGTAAATCCCTAACAGAGTACAATAAAAACATTCGAAAAGCTAAGAGGAGTAGTTGGAAGCACATGTGTGAAACCGTGCAAACTACACCCGAAGCTGCCAGACTCCAGAAAGTTCTATCAAAAGAACATTCAAATGGACTGGGTCAATTGAAGAAAAAGAACGGGGAGTTCACTACAAACCCAAATGAAACGCTTCAATTACTACTAAGTACGCATTTCCCAGAATCCATTGAAGGAATAGAGATTAATGACACTCCGATTGAAAGACTCACTCGAAATGTCAGACGTGATGAAGCACTTCGCAAATCACGCACAATCTTTACACCTTCAATGGTTGACTGGGCAATAAGTACATTCGAACCATTCAAAGCAGCTGGTGAAGATGGAATTTTACCAATTCAAATACAGCAAGCTAAACAAATGGTAACACCTGCCTTGGTAGAGATGTTCGTCGCCAGTATGACCCTCTGTCATATTCCAACTCAGTGGAAGAAGGTGCGCGTGATCTTTATCCCGAAACCAGGGAAAAAAGATAAAACACAACCTAAGGCATTCAGACCTATTAGTCTAACGTCCATTATTTTGAAAATAATGGAGAAGATACTTGACGAGTACATTAAATCGCAGTATCTTAGCTTAAGTAAGCTAAACAACTTCCAGTTCGCTTACAAAAAAGGTATGTCCACGGTTACGGCCTTACATACCCTTACACAAAAACTAGAAAAGACTGTAGAGGCAAAAGAAATAGCACTCGCTTCTTTTTTAGACATTGAAGGGGCATTCGACAACGCATCTCACACTTCAATCGAAACAGCTATGAAAAGACGAGGGTGCCACTCGGCAATTGTTAACTGGACTAGTGCGATGCTAATAAACAGAACCATTTATGCAAGCTTGGGAGGACTTACAATCAAAGCCACACCAACGAAGGGATGTCCCCAAGGCGGGGTTCTATCACCGTTGTTGTGGTCCTTGATAGTGGACGACCTCCTAAACAAACTTGTATCCATGGGATTCGAAGTTATTGGCTTTGCAGACGACGTAGTTATTATAGTTCGGGGAAAACATGAGAATGTGCTGTCTAATAGAATGCAAACTGCACTCAACTACGCACTATTTTGGTGCAGGGAAGAGGGACTAAATATAAACCCTTCCAAAACTACTGTGATAGCCTTCACTAGGAGACGAAAAATTACACTAAAACCTCTAACATTAGATGGGGAAGTGTTAAACCTCGAATCACAAGTGAAATATTTAGGCATAGTACTAGACTCAAAGCTATCATGGAACCCACAGATAGAGCATGTAATCGCTAAGGCTACAACAGCTCTATGGGTCTGCCTCAAAGGAGTAGGGAAAAAATGGGGACTACAGCCGAAAATTATCTACTGGATATTTGCAGCTATTATAAGACCCAAAATCTCTTATGCCTCCTTAGTATGGTGGACCAAAACTATGCAAATTACGGCCCAGAAAAAACTAGCGAAGCTCCAAAGACTTGCAACGCTAGCTATAACTGGCGCAAAGCGAAGCACACCGAATGAGGCTCTAAATGCACTACTAAATATTCTGCCTCTACATCAATTCATTGAGTTAGAGGCGGAACGTAGTGCCTTGAGACTCTCCAAATACAAAACTCTCTATGAAGGAGATCTTACAGGACACCTCAAAATCCTAAAGAAATTTAAATTAAACTCACTTATTGTGAAAAATGATGACTGGATGGAGCCCATTTTCAACCTAGACATACCATACAATGTAACTATCAATGATAGGGACGTGTGGGAGTCAGGTGGACCTGCGGTTCCTCCCAGATCGATCCTATTCTTCACTGATGGGTCAAAAATGGATAAAAGAACTGGGGCAGGGGTTTTCGGACCTAGACTCAGGATCTCAATTCCTATGGGAAACTGGCCAACAGTATTCCAAGCTGAAATTCAAGCCATTCTAGAATGCACTTTAGCCTGTTTGAAAAGGGGATACAGGTACACAAGTATCTGCATGTTCTCTGACAGCCAGGCTGCTCTCCGAGCACTAAGTACGTTCACATGTTACTCCAAACTAGTTTGGGAGTGTATAGTTGCACTAAGAAACCTGGCCATAAGGAACAGAGTATCTTTATTCTGGGTACCAGGCCACTGCGGTATCCTAGGGAACGAAGAAGCAGACCAACTAGCTAGGGAAGGATCTCAGGGACTGTTGATTGGACCTGAACCTTTCTGCGGAGTATCGAGAAGTGCCTTGACTATGGAGCTCAAGAACTGGGAAAGCACCACTATTGTTTCCAACTGGAAAACAGCGGAGGGAGCAACCCAGGCAAAAAGATTCATTGAACCAAGCGCACGACTCTCAAAAAACATGTTGAACTTAAGTAAGCACGAATTAAGTACTTACACAGGTCTCTTGACCGGACATTGTCCAACAAAACAGCATCTCAAAAGGATAAACATAATTCTGAACGATGACTGTCGGTTCTGCGGGTTCGAAAAAGAAACTGCAGAGCATCTTCTATGCAACTGCTGCGCCCTCCTAAATAGGAGAGAGCGTGTACTTGGGGCAAAGTTAATTAGCGCACAAGACATATGGTTGCATATCAGCCCTAAGAAGGTTATATCATACATCTTTGATATCATACCCGATTGGGATAAAATGCTTAGTCAGCAATCAACTGTCACTCCAATCAATAGTGCAGGTGAACCTGACAGCACATAGTAACGCGGGGTAAACACCACAATAGATCAACTACTGGTCGCAGTGGGCTCTCCCCTACAGGAAAAAAAAAAAAAAAAAAAGGCACTCCTCGATACTCCGCAGAAAGGTTCAGGTCCAATAAACAGGCCCTGAGACCCTTCTCTAGCTAGCTGGTCTGCTTCTTCGTTCCCTAGGATACCGCAGTGGCCTGGAACCCAGAATAAAAATACTCTGTTTCGTATGGCCAGGTTTCTTAGTGCAACAATACACTCCCATACTAGCTTGGAGTAACATGTAAATGTACTTAGTGCTCGGAGAGCGGCCTGACTGTCAGAGAATATATAGATACTTGTGTACCTGTACCCTCTTTTCAAACAGGCTAAAGTGCATTCTAGAATTGCTTGAACTTCTGCTTGGAATACTGTTGGCCAGTTTCCCATAGGAATTGAGATCCTGAGTCTAGGTCCGAACACCCCTGCCCCAGTTCTTTTATCCATTTTTGAACCATCAGTAAAGAATTTTATCGATCCGGAAGGAACCGCAGGCCCACCTGACTCCCACACGTCCCTATCGTTGATAGTTACATTGTATGGTATGTCTAGGTTGAAAACGGGCTCCATCCAGTCATTATTCTTTACAATAAGTGAGTTTATTTTAAATATCTTCAGAATTTTTAGGTGTCCTGTAAGATCCCCCTCATAGAGAGTTTTATGTTTGGAGAGTCTCAAGGCACTGCGTTCTGCCTCTAGTTCAATAAATTGATGTAGTGGCAGAATATTTAGTAGTGCATTAAGGGCCTCGTTTGATGTGCTTCGCATGGCGCCAGTTATAGCTAGGGTTGCTATTCTTTGAAGCTTCGCTAGTTTCTTCCGGGCCGTAGCTTGCACAGTTTTGGTCCACCATACTAAAGAAGCATAAGAGATTTTGGGTCTTATTATAGCTGTAAATATCCAATGGATAATTTTCGGCCGTAGTCCCCATTTTTTCCCTACTCCTTTGAGGCAGACCCACAGAGATGCTGTAGCCTTGGCTATAACATGCTCTAATTGTGGGTTCCATGATAGTTTTGAGTCTAGTATGATTCCTAGATATTTCACTTGTGATTCGAAGTTTAGCACTTCCCCATCTAATGTTAGAGGTTTTAGTGCAGTTTTTCGTCTCGTAGTGAATGCTATCACAGTAGTTTTGGAAGGGTTTATATTCAATCCCTCTTCCCTGCACCAGAATAGTGCGAAGTTTAGCGCAGATTGCATTCTATTTGACAACACGTTCTCATATTTTCCCCGAACTATTATAACTACGTCATCTGCAAAACCAATAACTTCGAATCCCATAGATACAAGTTTGTTTAGGAGGTCATCCACGATCAGTGACCACAACAACGGAGATAGAACCCCACCTTGGGGACATCCCTTTGTTGGAGTGGCACTGATTGTAAGTCCTCCCAAGCTTGCATAAATGGTTCTATTTATTAGCATGGCACTAGTCCAGTCAACAATTGCTGTGTGGCACCCTCGTCTTTTCATAGCTGATTCGATTGAGTTGTGAGATGCGTTGTCGAATGCACCTTCAATGTCTAGAAAAGAAGCAAGTGCTATTTCTTTTGCCTCAATGGTCTTTTCTAGTTTTTGTGTTAAGGTATGTAGGGCCGTAACCGTAGACATCCCTTTTTTGTAAGCGAACTGAAAATTGTTCAGTTTACTTAAGCTAAGATACTGCGATTTAATGTGCTCGTCAAGTATCTTCTCCATTATTTTCAAGATAATGGATGTCAGACTGATAGGTCTGAATGCCTTTGGTTGGGTTTTATCTTTTTTCCCTGGTTTTGGGATAAAGATAACACGCACCTTTCTCCACTGTGTGGGAATATGACAAAGTGTCATACTGGCGACGAACATCTCAACCAAGGCAGGTGTTACCATTTGGTTTGCTTGCTGTATTTGGATTGGTATAATCCCATCTTCACCAGCAGCTTTAAATGGCTCGAATGTACTTATTGCCCAGTTAACCATTGACGGTGTAAAGATTGCGCGCGATTTGCGAAGAGCATCATCACGTCTGACATTCCGATTGTGTTGTTCAGCCGGAGTGTCCTTAATCTCTAGACCTTCGATGGATTCTGGGAAATGAGTACTCAGCAGTAATTGAAGCGTTTCTTTCGGGTCTGAAGTGAACTCCCCGTTATTTTTCTTCAATTGACCCAGTCCATTTGAGTGTTCTTTAGATAGAACTTTCTGGAGCCTGGCAGCTTCTGGCGTAGATTGAATGGTATCACACATGTGTCTCCAACTACTCCTTTTAGCTTTTCTAATGTGTTTGTTGTACTCAGTTAGGGACTTACGATAGTCATCCCAGTTTGAGTCAGCTTTTGCTTTGTTGAAAAGTCTCCTTGTTGTTTTCCTTAACTTTTCGAGTTGTCTGTTTCACCAGGGAACTCTTCTATTAGAAACACGTTCCTTCAGTGGACAGCTGGCTTCAAAGGCGTATATGATTTTATTGGTAAAACAGTTTGAAGCTTCCTCTAGCTGCTTTGTTGTTCGTATTTTCACATCCAACAAAGGTTTGCAAGCTTCAAGTGTGTGTTTGTAGAGACTCCAGTTGGTGTTCCTGGGGTCTCTATAAACGTCCCTGATTATTTCCCCTCCCACTATATCGAATGTAATATGTCTGTGATCAGACAGTGATTCTTCATCCGATACCTCCCAGTTTTTTATTTTTCCTAGGAGTAGTGGTGTACATAGAGTAAGGTCGAGGACTTCTTGTCTGTTCGTCGTTACAAACGTAGGTTTGCTTCCCTCATTACAAATTTCAATATTGTTTTGTGAAAGAAACTCTAATAAGGACTCACCTCTAGTGTTGATATCTGTACTTCCCCACAGCGTGTGATGCGCGTTAGCGTCGCAGCATATGAGAAACTGCTGGTTAAGTGCCCGGCATTTTCTCATATATTCTACTACCATCGGTGGGGGTATATCGGTGCTATCTCCGGGAAAATACGCTGAAGCTACACTCACCGTGTGCTTACCTTTCGGTGTTGGTACTTCTATCCGTATAGCCGTGATGTCTCCGTCGATAAATTCTGAAAAGGGAGTAAATTTAATTCTTTTGTTAACTAGTAAAGCAGCCCTCCGGTGAGCGCTTCGTTCGTCGTAGAGAATCTTACCATTAGGCGTATAAAGCCCTTGTACCTTACCCTTGTTAATCCAAGGTTCCTGGATAAAGGCAAGGTCCAGGTTTTCGGAGACGAATCTTCTCAGTAGTGTACTCGAGGCTCCTACAGCGTGGTGAAGATTCGCCTGAACACACTTTAAGGTGTTCATTTCTGTGGTTTTTTGCCCAGGGAGGTGGGGCAAGACACCGGCTTTTTGCCATTTGCATATGTTTGTTTGTCCCGTCTCGGTTTACTCCATGTGCTTTGGGTTGTTGGAGCTGTTTTGGCAGCTTTGAATTTGATATTTGCAGGTTTGTTAGAGGTATCTTTATCTCTAGAACTGCTCTTTCCACTCGGGCCTGGTTTTTGTTGATCTTGTTCCATGGTAAGGCCCAAGTCCAACGTGCCAGTCCCTTCCGGTAAACGATTCGCACAGGATTTACTGAGGCTATCTACCTCTTTCTCGCTGATCCCGGGGTCTGGTCCCTGGTCCATAGATTGGCCCTGGTCCTTTGACTCCGGTTCATTGAGATCGAGAGTTGCCACAGTATCTCCTTTACTTATCGACTCTCCTTCTATGGAATTGACCTGGTCTATTGCCGACTGGTCCTTTACAAGGCCCTGTCTAGGCAGCCCAGGTCGTTGAGCAATTCTTTTGATGTTGCTACCTGTTTCAACCCTGCTTTCAATCCTCCGGTTTACTTTCCAGATTTTACTGGAACCAAAACCGTAGTAGATCACGAAATTTCTTTTCTCCAGCTCTTTCATTGAAATCTCGTCTACAGTGAAGACCACTTCGAGAGCTTCGTTCCGTTTTTGGACATCGTAAAATCTCTACTATCAACGGAAACATTGATCTACAGCTGGTCCTCGTTTTAATTAACCAAAATACTGATTTTTTTTATAATATGGATTATACTCATTCCAACTTGAAAAGCTGTAGAAGCTTGATGATTTTTAGTTCAATATCGGTAATATTTATTGAAAAAAAAATTCAGCTCATTGGGTCCATCGATTTCTTGAATGATATAATGTTTAAGCCATATCTCGCAACCAGAAATCAAAACTGTAGTAAAATGTTGCGAAATGAATCATGATTACTATACAAATCGCCTTGAAAAATAAAAAAAATAAAACAAACATAGTCATTGCATTACCTTTCTTAATACACTCATCAAAACATCACTAAGAGATCCTTTTTAAACCCATGTCGATTTTTTTTACGTGATTGAACATTCAACCCAATACCAAAAACTACAACGAGTTGGCATTTTTATAAGCAATATCTAACATTCAAGCTTAATTTTTTTCCAAGGTAAATTTATTCCTCAAATCCACAACCTTGAGAGGATGTAAAAGATGTGAAAATCTTATAAAATAATTGAAGAAAATATGATTGATCGCGATAAGACTTGTGATTAATCCGCTAGATTAAACATTGTTTGAGTTTTTGAACATGATTACTCAGTGTCAATTTCTCTATAAATAAACTGCAATATTCTTAACTCTATTGTGTTGTGAGCCTACTTGGTTGAATGATTCAACTGAATCAAATCAATCGAAAGATGCCTTTTAATTCAACCACGGTGAATGAAAAATTCAGATACCGATATTTCGATAGCTACTTACTATCTTCTTCAGTGAACGTTTTCGATTGATCGTTTTCAATCGATATCGCTCACTGAAGAAGATAGTAAGTTGCTATCGAAATACCGGTATCTGAACTTTTCATTTACCGTGGTTGAATTAAAAGGAATTTTCTATTGCCTTGATTCTATATTCTTATTTTTTTTTTTTTTTCATTTCAACAGCAGCGTGCGAAAACAACCATGCTTGACTGATTGTTGTAGTAAAGTCGGTTCACATCAATCTATATGTATTTCAAAATTCAGTCGCTGATGATAAAAAATTTGAAATGTGGTTAGAAGTTTCTGAATTCTCTTCGCTCATTTTTAACAATTATTATTTTCCATCTGTCTATCCGAAAGATAATAGCCTACAATATCCTTGAAGTATTCTATTTTAAAGAATATTGTATTCTCTAGTATCACATTAAAGAAATACACATTTTCAATGGGTCTGTTTAAAATTACCTTCAACGACATCCTTTCCACCATCCACTCTTGCAAACTTTCCCATCCACCATTTATTTTTCCGATTAATTCGTTGTTCCAGTCCCGCTGCGGCATCTTTTCTCCTGTCATTGTCACTTTCATTGAAACCACCATCACCGGAAACAGCATTCAACAAATCAATCTGCAGCACATGCGTTCGGAACATGTGATCCAAGGCATTTACAACCCGACCGGTCCACGAATTGGAACTGGTTTTGTTTTTGTTTCTGTTGGGCACACTTCCCGAATCCGTTTCATTAAAACTGGGACCAGCTTCTTCCGATTGGTTTCGCACATTTTTCACCCGCACCAGAGAAACGCCGCTAATCAGCGGAATGTTCGCACTGTTGGCAAATTCATCAACCGCGTTCAAACTTTGCTCCCAGAGACAATCCCAGCGGGATCCATTTTTGCCGGAGCACGTGACCAGAAAATCCTTGGCCTCCCACGCCAGCTGCCTTAACGAACTTTTGAGCACCAATTTTCCGGCTGCAATGTCACCAATGACAGCCACCATCAACCAACATCCGAAAAACACGAACTTCTTTGTTGCCATTTTATCGAAACCGTCAAACCGAAGAACACCGACGATGTTCAGAACATAATCATGATCACCGTGCACACAAATCGAACTTATCAATCTGATCCGGTCGGATGTCCACGCGTTCAGTTTTATACTTAGTTGGCAATCCCCACCAGCCATGAAGCAAAACTGACCGACCAACTTGCCATGGTTCCATTCACCTGAAGATGATACCGTTTCGGATCCGGTGCCATATGGGACGGCGACTGGACGCATCATCACCCAATAACGATATTATGAACGGGTGCATATCGGTGGGTCATATGTGATTGTCAACGCCCCATCCAAGCAACCCAATTACCCAGTAAGCCTTTAACAAACATCGATTGTCACCGTCTGCCTACTCCAGGCATGCATACATATGTAGTGGGCTGTGCAAGTTTCACAGCCTACCTTGTACAAGAAATTCATCAATGGGAACGTTTTCAATTGTTGTGGGTGGAAATAAGAAATGGGGACTGCGGACTGAGTCAGTTGTTCATTTGGATGCAGTTTTGCATTGGAAACTATGTCTTTCTATTCTCGGAACTCTGCTAGCTCAAAAAGCTTTCTTCATTTATACTGATAAATAAAGGTGAAATTTAAACTCAAACATCAATTTAGTAATTTTAGTATTCTGACACGTAAAAGAGCAATCAAACCTCATTTTTTGGTAGGACAAGCTCTAAGAAGCTTTAAGTAAACAACAGCAAGAGTTTTTGAGCCAGGAAAAAAATAATAAAAATGACAAAAATGACAAAAATGACATCAATGACAAAAATGACAAAAATGACAAAAATGACAAAAATGACAAAAATGACAAAAATGACAAATATGACAAAAAATGACAAAAATGACAAAAATGGCAAAAATGACAAAAATGGCAAAATGACAAAAATGACTAAAATGACAAAAAATTAACAAAATTGACAGAATTGACAAAATAACATATAATACAAAAATTACAAAATTGAAAAAATTGACAAAATGACAAAAATAACAAAAAACACAAAAATGACAAAAATGACAAAAATGACAAAAATGACAAAAATGACAAAAACGACAAAAATAACAAAAATAACAAAAATGACAAAAATGACAAAAATGACAAAAATGACAAAAATGACACAAATGACAAAAATCACAGAAATGACAAAAATGACACAAATCACAGAAATGACAAAAATGACCAAAATTACAAAATGATAAAAATAACAAAAATGAAAAAAGGACAAAAATGACAAAAATGACAAAAATGACAAAAATTAAAAAAATAACAAAATAACAAAGTTGACAAAAATGACAAAAATGACAAAAATGACAAAAATGACAAAAATGGCAAAAATGGCAAAAATGGCAAAAATGACCAAAATGACAAAAATGACAAAAATAACGAAAATGACAAAAATCACAAAATTAACAAAATTGACAAAATGACAAAAATAACAAAAATTACAAAAATGAAAAAAATGAAAAAAAATGATAAAAATGACAAAAATGACAAAAATGACAAAAATGACAAAACTGACAAAAATGACAAAAATGACAAAAATGACAAAAATGATAAAAATGACAAAAACGACAAAAATGACAAAAATGACAAAAATGACAGAAATGACAAAAATGACAAAAATGACAAAAATGACAAAAATGACAAAAATAACAAAAACTACAAAAATGAAAAAAATGACAAAAATGACAAAAATGACAAAACTGACAAAAATGACAAAACTGACAAAAATGGCAAAAATGACAAAAATGACAAAAATGACAAAAATGACAAAAAAGACAAAAATGACAAAAATGACAAAAATGACAAAAATGACAAAAATGACAAAAATGACAAAAATGACAAAAATGACAAAAATGACAAAAATGACAAAAATGACAAAAATGACAAAAATGACAAAAATGACAAAAATGACAAAAATGACAAAAATGACAAAAATGACAAAAATGACAAAAATGACAAAAATGACAAAAATGACAAAAATGACAAAAATGACAAAAATGACAAAAATGACAAAAATGACAAAAATGACAAAAATGACAAAAATGACAAAAATGACAAAAATGACAAAAATGACAAAAATGACAAAAAATTACAAAAATGACAAAAATCACAAAAATGACAAAAATGACAAAAAAGACAAAAATGACAAAAATGACAAAAATGACAACAATGACAAAAATGACAAAAATGACAAAAATGACAAAAATGACAAAAATGACAAAAATGACAAAAATGACAAAAATGACAAAAATGACAAAAATGACAAAAATGACAAAAATGACAAAAATGACAAAAATGACAAAAATGACAAAAATGACAAAAATGACAAAAATGACAAAAATGACAAAAATGACAAAAATGACAAAAATGACAAAAATGACAAAAATGACAAAAATGACAAAAATGACAAAAATGACAAAAATGACAAAAATGACAAAAATGACAAAAATGACAAAAATGACAAAAATGACAAAAATGACAAAAATGACAAAAATGACAAAAATGACAAAAATGACAAAAATGACAAAAATGACGAAAATGACAAAAATGACAAAAAAGACAAAAATGACAAAAATGACTAAAATGACTAAAATGACTAAAATGACAAAAATGACAAAAATGATAAAAATGACAAAAATGACAAAAATGACAAAAATGTCAAAAATTACAAAAATGACAAAAATGACAAAAATGACAAAAATGACAAAAATGACAAAAATGACAAAAATGACAAAAATGACAAAAATTACAAAAATGACAAAATCAACAAAAATGAAAAAAAATTATAAAAATGACGAAAATGACAAAAATGACAAAAATAACGAAAAACTGAAAAAACGACAAAAATGTCAAAAAAGACAAAAATGACAAAAATGAAAAAATTACATAAATGACAAAAATGACAAAAAGAACAAAAAGGAAAAAAAATGCCAAAAATGTCAAAAAATGACAGAAAAGACAAAAATGACAAAAATGACAAAAATGACCTAAATGACAAAAATGACAAAAATGACAAAAATGACAAAAATGACAAAAATGACAAAAATGACAAAAATGACAAAAATGACAAAAATGACAAAAATGACAAAAATGACAAAAATGACAAAAATGACAAAAATGACAAAAATGACAAAAATGACAAAAATGACAAAAATGACAAAAATGACAAAAATGACAAAAATGACAAAATTGACAAAAATGACAAAAATGAAAAGAATGACAAAAATGACAAAAATGACAAAAATGACAAAAATGACAAAAATGACAAAAATGACAAAAATAACGAAAAACTGAAAAAACGACAAAAATGTCAAAAAAGACAAAAATGACAAAAATGAAAAAATTACATAAATGACAAAAATGACAAAAAGAACAAAAAGGAAAAAAAATGCCAAAAATGTCAAAAAATGACAGAAAAGACAAAAATGACCTAAATGACAAAAATGACAAAAATGACAAAAATGACAAAAATGACAAAAATGACAAAAATGACAAAAATGACAAAAATGACAAAAATGACAAAAATGACAAAAATGACAAAATTGACAAAAATGACAAAAATGACAAAAATGACAAAAATGACAAAAATGACAAAAATGACAAAAATGACAAAAATGACAAAAATGACAAAAATGACAAAAATGACAAAAATGACAAAAATGACAAAAATGACAAAAATGAAAAGAATGACAAAAATGAAAAAAATGACAAATATGACAAAAATGACAAAAACAACAAAAATGAAAAAAAATTATTAAAATGACGAAAATGACAAAAATGACAAAAATAACAAAAAAATGAAAAAAATACAAAAATGATTAAAATGATAAAAATGTCAAAAAAGACAAAAATGACAAAAATGAAAAAATTACATAAATGACAAAAAGAACAAAAAGGAAAAAAAATGCAAAAAATGTCAAAAAAAGACAGAAAAGACAAAAATGACAAAAACGACAAAAATGACAAAAATGACAGAAATAACAAAAATGACAAAAATGACAAAAATGACAAAAATTACAAAAATGACAAAAATGACAAAAAAAATGACAAAAAAAATTACAAAAATGACAAAAATGACAAAAATGACAAAAATGACAAAAATGACAAAAATGACAAAAATGACAAAAATGACAAAAATGACAAAAATGACAAAAATGACAAAAATGACAAAAATGACAAAAATGACAAAAATGACAAAAATGACAAAAATGACAAAAATGACAAAAATGACAAAAATGACAAAAATGACAAAAATGACAAAAATGACAAAAATGACAAAAATGACAAAAATGACAAAAATGACAAAAATGACAAAAATGACAAAAATGACAAAAAAGACAAAAATGACAAAAATGACAAAAATGACAAAAATGACAAAAATGACAAAAATGACAAAAATGACAAAAATGACAAAAATGACAAAAATGACAAAAATGACAAAAATGACAAAAATGACAAAAATGACAAAAATGACAAAAATGACAAAAATGACAAAAATGACAAAAATGACAAAAATGACAAAAATGACAAAAATGACAAAAATGACAAAAATGACAAAAATGACAAAAATGACAAAAATGACAAAAATGACAAAAATGACAAAAATGACAAAAATGACAAAAATGACAAAAATGACAAAAATGACAAAAATGACAAAAATGACAAAAATGACAAAAATGACAAAAATGACAAAAATGACAAAAATGACAAAAATGACAAAAATGACAAAAATGACAAAAATGACAAAAATGACAAAAATGACAAAAATGACAAAAATGACAAAAATGACAAAAATGACAAAAATGACAAAAATGACAAAAATGACAAAAATGACAAAAATGACAAAAATGACAAAAATGACAAAAATGACAAAAATGACAAAAATGACAAAAATGACAAAAATGACAAAAATGACAAAAATGACAAAAATGACAAAAATGACAAAAATGACAAAAATGACAAAAATGACAAAAATGACAAAAATGACAAAAATGACAAAAATGACAAAAATGACAAAAATGACAAAAATGACAAAAATGACAAAAATGACAAAAATGACAAAAATGACAAAAATGACAAAAATGACAAAAATGACAAAAAAGACAAAAAAGACAAAAAAGACAAAAATGACAAAAATGACTAAAATGACTTAAATGACTGAAATGACAAAAATGACAAAAATGATAAAAATGACAAAAATGACAAAAATGACAAAAATGACAAAAATGACAAAAATGACAAAAATGACAAAAATGACAAAAATGACAAAAATTACAAAAATGACAAAAATGACAAAAATGACAGAAATGACAAAAATGACAAAAATGACAAAAATGACAAAAATTACAAAAATGACAAAAACAACAAAAATGAAAAAAAATTATAAAAATGACGAAAATGACAAAAATGACAAAAATAACGAAAAACTGAAAAAACGACAAAAATGTCAAAAAAGACAAAAATGACAAAAATGAAAAAATTACATAAATGACAAAAATGACAAAAAGAACAAAAAGGAAAAAAAATGCCAAAAATGTCAAAAAATGACAGAAAAGACAAAAATGACAAAAATGACAAAAATGACAAAAATGACCTAAATGACAAAAATGACAAAAATGACAAAAATGACAAAAATGACAAAAATGACAAAAATGACAAAAATGACAAAAATGACAAAAATGACAAAAATGACAAAAATGACAAAAATGACAAAAATGACAAAAATGACAGAAATGACAAAAATGACAAAAATGACAAAAATGACAAAAATGACAAAAATGACAAAAATGACAAAAATAACGAAAAACTGAAAAAACGACAAAAATGTCAAAAAAGACAAAAATGACAAAAATGAAAAAATTACATAAATGACAAAAATGACAAAAAGAACAAAAAGGAAAAAAATGCCAAAAATGTCAAAAAATGACAGAAAAGACAAAAATGACAAAAATGACAAAAATGACCTAAATGACAAAAATGACAAAAATGACAAAAATGACAAAAATGACAAAAATGACAAAAATGACAAAAATGACAAAAATGACAAAAATGACAAAAATGACAAAAATGACAAAAATGACAAAAATGACAAAAATGACAAAAATGACAAAAATGACAAAATTGACAAAAATGACAAAAATGACAAAAATGACATAAATGACAAAAATGACAAAAATGACAAAAATGACAAAAATGACAAAAATGACAAAAATGACAAAAATGACAAAAATGACAAAAATGACAAAAATGACAAAAATGACAAAAATGACAAAAATGACAAAAATGACAAAAATGACAAAAATGACAAAAATGACAAAAATGACAAAAATGACAAAAATGACAAAAATGACAAAAATGAAAAAAATGACAAATATGACAAAAACAACAAAAATGAAAAAAAATTATTAAAATGACGAAAATGACAAAAATGACAAAAATATCAAAAAAATGAAAAAAATACAAAAATGATTAAAATGATAAAAATGTCAAAAAAGACAAAAATGACAAAAATGAAAAAATTACATAAATGACAAAAAGAACAAAAAGGAAAAAAAATGCCAAAAATGTCAAAAAAAGACAGAAAAGACAAAAATGACAAAAATGACAAAAATGACAAAAATGACCTAAATGAAATGACAAAAATGACAAAAATGACAAAACTGACAAAAATGACAAAAATGACAAAAATGACAAAAACGACAAAAATGACAAAAATGACAGAAATAACAAAAATGACAAAAATGACAGAAATGACACAAATGACAAAAATGACAAAAATGACAAAAATGACAAAAATGACAAAAATGACAAAAATGACAAAAATGACAAAAATGACAAAAATGACAAAAATGACAAAAATGCCATAAATGACAAAAATGACAAAAATGACAAAAATGACAAAAATGACAAAAATGACAAAAATTACACAAATGACACAAATGACACAAATGACAAAAATGACAAAAATGACAAAAATAACAAAAAATGACAAAAATGACAAAAATGACAAAAATGACAGAAATAACAAAAAATGACAAAAATGACAAAAATGACAAAAATGACAAAATTGACAAAATTGACAAAATTGACAAAAATGACAAAAATGACAAAAATGACAAAAATGACAAAAATGACAAAAATGACAAAAATGACAAAAATGACAAAAATGACAAAAATGACAAAAATGACAAAAATGACAAAAATGACAAAAATGACAAAAATGACAAAAATGACAAAAATGACAAAAATGACAAAAATGACAAAAATGACAAAAATGACAAAAATGACAAAAATGACAAAAATGACAAAAATGACAAAAATGACAAAAATGACAAAAATGACAAAAATGACAAAAATGACAAAAATGACAAAATGTCAAAAATGACAAAAATGACAAAAATGACAAAAATGACAAAAATGACAAAAATGACAAAAATGACAAAAATGACAAAAATGACAAAAATGACAAAAATGACAAAAATGACAAAAATGACAAAAATGACAAAAATGACAAAAATGACAAAAATGACAAAAATGACAAAAATGACAAAAATGACAAAAATGACAAAAATGACAAAAATGACAAAAATGACAAAAATGACAAAAATGACAAAAATGACAAAAATGACAAAAATGACAAAAATGACAAAAATGACAAAATTGATAAAAATAACAAAAATGACAAAAATGACAAACATGACAAACATGACAACAATAACGAAAATGAAAAAAATGATAAGAGGGCAAAAATGACAAAAATTTTAAAAAATGACAAAAATTTAAAAAAATGACAAAAATTACAAAAATGACAAATGTTTGACATGGGGTTTTTTTATTGTCTGACAATTTGGGCCGGGGGTCTTCAAATTTTCCCCAAAATTGAAAATTGGGTTCATTTTTACGACTTAAAAAATATGTATTTTATTAGATTTCTAACATTTTTATTTTTCGAGTTAGATTTGGTTAGATTTCTCTAAAAATAGAACAAACCCATATTTTTAAGCTACATAACTCTGTTATTTTCCAACGGAAATCATAAAAAAGGGCATAAAACGCATTTAAATTTTACCAGCTTTTCAAAAAAATATTTAATAAGCTTTAAATGATATCTTAATGTCCCTCTGTATCACCAAATATTCCGCAAATAATACCGTAATACTCGTTCAATTTATGATGCAAATTTCATCAGAAGGCATCAAAGTGGGCCGACGTCTCCTTTAAGAGTTATGTAAAAAAATTACAACAAATCTCATTTTTGCCTCAAAGACAAACAATGATCGAACAATTGCACTAACGTATGCAAGCAGCGCGCGCTTTTAACAACTTGGGAACAAAAGTACTTGTCAAAGCAGGTATAAACACTATTTTTTCGTGCTTTGTAGAGTGTTCACAGCATACTGACTTTTGAAAAATAACAGAGCTATGGAGCTCTGAAATATGGTTTTATTTTAATTTTTTACAAAAAAATATAACTAAATCTAACTCGAAAAATAAAAATGTTAGAAACCTTATAAAAATCACGTGTTTTTAGGTCGCTCAAATGAATCAAATTTTCAATTTTGGAGAAAATCTGAAACCCCTCGGCGCGAATTGTCAGATAATAAAAAAAAATCCCAATGTCTAACATTTTGTAGTCTCTAATTGTATTTTTAGATTTTCTTTTTTATTTTAGAAATGGCTACCTGATAAAACGAAGCAAACGCCACATGTTTGTCAGTTTGACTTATTTCCTAAGAAAAATTGATCAAATGTGATGTGGCGGCATACGGTGAAAGGCATTCAAATTGTGAGGGCGATAAATTTAAAAGTGTTCGTATATTTAGATGTTTAGCCTTGAATCAAGCATTTTGAATATGTAAATAGGGAATAAATTCCGTAGGAAAAAAAAAACTGCATTGAAAAATATTAAAATAATAGGTACTCAAATTGTACCTAAAAAGATTCTTTTAAAGTACAATTTTGTCTTATTTTCAGCGAGACAATCGATGCCTGTATCAGATCCGAAAAGTCAAAAAACCATTAATTGCCCTCGATAGAAAGCCACAAATAGCCTCTCATCACCCAGCTCGTTCATCATTCCTGCTCGATTCCAATAAAACCAGACAATGTCACAACATCACCATCAAATCAGTCAAATGACACCCTTGCTTAGAAGCAGAGCTACGTATGAATGAACGCATCAACGAAGATGCGTTTTGATTGATATATGGGCTCGCACACAAAATTTGCATGCCGCCCATCATCGAAGTCAAACAAAATGACTCCCTCTGCTCCCTCTGCGTTTTACCGTTGTGTACCTGATCTACCTGATCGCACAAAATCATAACAATTACGGGTCTTGTCCGGTTAGATTTGCATCTACTGGGAAATTATTCCAGCCTATTGAACTCACTGAACTAGATTCTTTCCATTTAATATAGACTTTGAAAAAGTAAAATTAAAAGAATGTATGTAAGGGAAAGTTTCTTTCAATTGAATCTATACAACTCGAACATGTGTTTGAAAATTTTATTATTCTAAGTTGTTCTAATATCTTTAAAGATCTCATAAGTTTGTAGTTTGTTGTTTGATCCAATTTTGTTTACTAAGTTTTGTTTTTTTTTATCATACGAGAAGGCTAAAATTAAACTATGTACAGAGTTCTTGAAGGAGAGAAGAAATCATTCAATCTAAACACGTTGCGTTGATTGTAAAAAAAATTCTCGTTTTTGTTTGGTTAAAAATCATGTTTCAAAAAATAGATGTGACAGTCGCTCGAAGTCTAACAACTTTTCAGAAAGCTCGATTTTTGGTTTAAAAAAAAACTCTAACTAAAAGGAAATTTTCAAAATGGAGTTAAAGGAAAACCTAACAAATAGTAAGACTCTTCTGAAGGTTCTTCCTAGTAGACGGCAGCATTTTTGCGCGCTTTCAGCGCAAGATATTTAGATTAGGCGAATGGATGTTTTACCCTATATTTTTAATGCAATATTTCGGAGATTGAATGCATGTCTGGCTGTTAACGCGTGAGGTAAATTGCTGCAAATTTACAATGGTTGTAACGTGGTGCTGATTCATTTTCAATGCAGCCTGTGTGCAATTAATAGTGATTGTAAATAGTTCGTTTTTTATGTTTGCAAAACGAGAATTGATAAACGGCTAACAATGTTCCGGATTCGATAAACAATATCCAACTATTTTACAACTATAACGTCCGCTTTTGGCAGCGATTTTACATGTTTTTTTTTTGTGTATGGTGCAGAACGGATTTTGTGCAGATTTTTCCATAAACGATTTAACATTTGAAGATTGGTGATGTTTTTTTCCCTGCTGTGAGTGCATTTTTTGTTTTACTTTTATCAACTTGAGCTAACACTATGTAGAGCTTTAATATTCCACTTCAGTATAAGTATATTTTTAGTTTGTTGCTTCATCAGGAAGATACATGCGGATGCAATGGCCTATAACATTGGGCGATTTTTGTTTCTATTTCAAATGCATGGCTGTAACTTTTGATTAATGATACAAGCTGCTGTGTCCTATAAGTGAGTTTTGTAGAAGACGCGTAAAGCAAAACTGATAAATGCATTTATTTAAATGGTATTTATGAATTAAATATTTAACTCGTAAAATATTTTGATTAATTTTAGGATCAGTATTCGCAATTTCAGAATTTGCAGATGCCAGAGCCCATATGTCTGATTTAAGTATTCCGATTTTCTTTGATTCATATTTACGAAAGTGATCCTCTATCTGATTGAGAATAGCAAAAAAAAAAATTAAATAACTTTTCGTTTCCTAAACAACTTTCGAAATCAGTCCAGAAAAAAACATAAAATGTGCAGAACGATTTTTTTTTATTTTCCCGTTTTACGGTTTGCCTATCAAAGCAAATTTTGGTTCACTTATTCCACTCATTAGCGAATATAAAAAGAAAAGAAAACATTCTGTTAAACTTTTGGTTTGGATAAGCATCCCTGCCTAGCGTTAACTTTTCTGCAGTCCTTTCGAAAAGGCTTTCTATCGAGCAAATAGGACACTTACGTCCTAAACTACCCTCTTCTCACGTATCAATTTCATCATAGATTAATAAATACTCGACTATCGCTCTCATCAGCTCCTTCACAAACTTAAAGTCACTCCTCACTCACTCCAAGCGTTCTTGATGCTACCGAAAAAAAAAAACCTTCTTCAGTTTCCTACTTAAACTCATCATGAGGCTTGTGTCTGCTGCTGCTGTTGTGGTTTGACGGGAAGTTTGAGGTTAGAGCTGAACCGAGGTAAGCTGAGCCCGAATTTGGTTTCAATTCCGTTTAGCATGGGAAGCGCCGCCTGGTAGCCACCGATATGATCCGGATTCACCTTGGTCAGCTCCTGTTTGGCAGCTGCAACATCCGAACCAGCCGGACGTGACCCACCAAAGTCCACGTAGAGCATTCGCTGCAGAAGTTCATAGGTCACCAGGGTCACACCGAACTGTGGCGACGATCGGAAGACACGAGCTGCGGAAGATCACCGTTTGAAATTTCAAGATAAATTTCCCAAAAACAAAAAACTTGAAAAAACCTACCGGTTGTTCCCTTCCAGAAGGCACGTGGTCCCTCCTCGGCCATAATCTTCCGGGCGGCGTCCAGCACCCCGGTATAGGTGGTCTGTCCAGAACGTGCCACGACCTGAAGTCGCGTTTTGATCACATCGGCCGGAGTGACCAACGAGGCGGCCGGAATACCGGAAATGGCACCCGCTGCCAGCAGCGACATCGGATGATTGTAGCCCGCAAAGGCAGCCTTCGTGTGGGCGTACACCGGGAAATAGATGGCAGAGAATGGCACATCTCGAAGCAAACAGGCCCGAGCTCCTTTGTACAGGCCGAACAGACCCAGTTCCCTAACGACGTTCCAGGCTCGGACCTTTGCTCCTCCAGCGATCTCACCGGCCACCTGTAGCCGAATTTTGACGATTTCCAGCGGGTTGGTAAAGATTACTTGGGAACCACCGGCCTGTTACGAAGAAAACATCATAAACTTCAAGGTCAAGATCATTAAAATCCACGCCAATACTCACGCAAGCACCGGCAAGGATTTCGGCCCACCGAGGAATTTGGCCCTGCTTATCGGTTAGCTTGTCCCGCACCAGATCGTTCACCGTTAGTTTGATGGCCTTTTCCGGTGCTACACCCAGCAGTTGTGGTACTAGACCCCGGTACAACCCTAGGAAACCTTCGTGGCGAATGACCTACACAGAAGATATCATTAGGAGTGATCGTTACTACGATTGATATAAATAGCGATTGCATACCTTCTTGCAGCAATCCCAGGAGTTTCGGTAGGCCACCTCACCGATGAAGGAACCAGTTCGTTGATTCTGCATACGAGTTTTCACCAGATCGATGGGGTATACTGCGGTTGCACCAACGGCTGTAATTATCAAGAGAAGTAGATGGTTATCGGTTGAAACGACCCTTTACTGATTTATTGCTACTCGATAGTCAACTTCGATTCAATTTCGTGGAGCATTATGTATAGGAAGTTTTTCAAGCACCCTATAAAAACAACAATTCTTGGGGAAAAAGGTAACTTGAAAAGGTAGTTAAGCAAATTGAGAGTGTACTTTCTCTACGGTGTCCAGAAGTCTCATTCAAAACGCATCCCGACACTTACGGGAACTCGTGTTATTTGACGAGCGATGGGCGAACTGCGGGGCACGATTTTCAACAGATCCAGTCAACTTATCTGCTTTGCCGACGACATTGGTATAGTTGGCAGATCATCTGCTGCTCTAGAGATCTACCGCAAACTGAAGCGCGAAGCAGGATAGGTTGGGTTAAATGTTCGCCTCCGGATTCGAAACCGAACGAATCCGCTTGTCCAGTAATGACACAGCCTCGATCGACTGCGTCGATCTGGAGATAGTCGAAGACAGCCAGGAGATCCGGCGTCGAATGATCGTCGGAAGTCGTGCCTACTACGGACTCCACAAGCAACTGCGGTAGGCAAGACTTAATTCTTGCACGAAGTGTAACTTGTAAATGACGCTCATTAAACCAGTTGTCTTTTACGGGTACGAAACATGGGTGTTGCTCGAGGAGAACCTGCGTATACTTGGAGTATTCGAGCTACGAATGTTAAGAATCATCTTTGGCAGCGTGCAGGAGAACGGAGTGTGGTGACGAAGGATGAGCCAAGAACTCACGCGACTCTACGACGAACCCAGTACCAAGAAGGTGGCAAAGGCTGGACGGATAATCTGAGCAGGACATGTTGCGAGAATGCCGGACGACTGTCCTGCAAAACACGTTTTCTCTGCGAATCCGAAAGGAACAAAACGAGCAGGGGCGCAGGTGATGAGGTGGTTATACTAAGAGAAGCGTGATCTGGAGAACGTGGATTGCTCGAGAAATTGGTCGCTGCTGCTCTGCTCGCTCGTACGCTGTGTCTTGGAATACGCCGCACCAGTTGGACACCTTATCATTCCGTTCACATTGAAAGAATTGAGAGGGTCCAGAAAAGATTTTTCCGTTCCGCATTGGGTCATCTGCCTTGGCGAGATCCCGTTCGATTGACTCCGTACTCCGATAGATGTGGTCTATTATCATTGACGTCGCTGAGCCAAAGGAGAACTTATCTACAACGAATGTTCGTGTATGACATCATTACGAATGCTATCGATTGTCCACAACTGCTTCACTCTTTGAACCTACACGCTCCAGCTCGACAACTACGTTACTAGACTCTTTTCTGGCTACCAAAAAGCAGAACAGTATTCGGCCAAAATCATCCACTTCAACGTTGCTGCCAAGTCTTTAATGACGTGTCTTATTTGTTCGACTTCAATGTATCCAAAGCAAAATTCATATGTTTGATTCGTGATGTAACCTAATTTTAACCCAACTTTATAACCTAATTTAAGATCAAGTTAATACTCATGGTCTGTATGACAACATAGTCAAAAACATCAAATAAAAATATAGAAAACCGTTCGTTCACCATGGACCGAATCAATCGGAGGAATTTTGTTCTTCAGGTTATGTCGTGAGACGGAAAACCAAGTAAATAATAAATAATCAACGCCGTTGGATAAAAATCTGGACACGAATCCTTCAATTTGAACGCTGCATAATCGATCGCCATGTATTTAATCGCTATGCAACCAGAAATTGAATTTGAAATTCCATTTTGTGAGTCTTTCTTTTGGACTATCGAATGCTCCTGACATTTTCCAGGAAGTCATGAAAAAAAAAGGTTCTGTAAAAATGCAATGGGAAAAAAATATTTGGATCATATTTTGGTAGCGAGGTATTTAGACCAAGTGGAGCGAGAACTGGCACATGTGGGATGTCCGAGAAATTGAATAACGGTTGCCATGGATCGAGTAAATTGGAGGAATTTTACTAATTAGGTTATGTCGTAAGATGGAAAACCATGTATATAATAAATAATCAACGTCATTGATTAAACAACGTAAAACGAATCCTTCAATTTGAACGCTGCAACTGTAAAATTCTCTGCCATATAGAAAATAATCAAACCAGGTACTTAAACGCTAGCAAACAGAAGAATTTGAAATTCCGTTTCGTGAGTCTATCTTTTGGACTATCGAATGCTCCTGACATTTTCCAGGAAGTCATGAAAAAATCCGAATTCGCACCTTTACGAACGCGTTTTGTTTTATTTTCATTGTATGGGCTCTTTAGGCTCTTTCCTTACCCCGTACGCTTCTTCAGTTGCGTCAGCCTGTTTCATCGAAAACTTGTCGGCCTTCGAAAGTTTTAGATCGTTGAACGCTTTTCCTGCTCGACCTTAAATTTAACTTTTTGACAGCAAAATTCGCTTTTTGTTTTTTTTTTTAATTCTCACAGTTTGATCAGTGAATCGAAGTTCAACAGCTATAATTCTGGCATCATGCTCTTCCTAAGTCTGCATAAATATCAAATTATCATCCAAATATTTTTTTTGTCCCATAATATTCATGCAGAATCTCTTTGTCCATGACTTCCTGGAAAATGTCAGGAGCATTCGATAGTCCAAAAGGAAGATGAACGAAACGGAACATCCCCAATTCCTTGCAAAAGTTAGTAAGGTGTCTAGATTCATCATGTAGTTGAAAATAGAAATAAGGGTAGCTTAGCTCAGCAACTATCTTTTCCAAGGTGGACATTAGAAGACTGCAAAAATTTACTTTCATCTTTCGTATGTTTTTTTCGATACTTTTGGGTTACTAAGAATTCAGAGTAAAAGATGAAATAATTTGATTGATTGGTTTTTGAACATTAATACTTTCAAAAAATTAAAATGAGCTTGAAATAGAATATCTTTTCTACCGATTTACTTTGCCTTTTTGTAAGTCTATTTTTTTGCTGATTCATGTTGAACTACACTCGCGAAAACAGTGGTTTACACCGCGGCGATTAATTCGGACTGACGGACCGCGTAGCAAATGTAAACAATAACAGAGAGTCATAAGTGAGAGAGAACGTCAATTCATAAGTAGGATGAAAATTGATTCAACATAGATTTGAGGCTGAATTTGAATCCAAAAAACAGGCTTCAAATTCAAAAATACTCATGTTTTGAAATAGTCAACACTATATCTCTAGTTTTAAGTTATACATAGCAGCACTATTTTGCAACTAAACCGAATTGAGGCCCATTTTCGAATACCCGGGATTAATTCAGGTGAGCTGGATGATTTTGGTCAAGAAATAAGTATTTGGTACCATGTAAACGCCTTAGAAATTCTAAGATCACTAAACCAAAAAATTAGAATTGCATCAAGGACACTAAAAGTGAATTTCTGAGACCGATAATCAGAATAATGTTGTACTTTCCGATGAAGCTTGATGGACCAGACGGCTAGCAGTAGTATTGGTATGATTTGCAATTGGATCGGAAGTTCAGACGAGCAGGAATTTTGGCGGTGGAATATTCTTGTGCTGGTGATTTTTGGCAAATCCGGAAAAGTCGATCGGATTTGGAAAATTCAGAGCACATAATCCAAAATACACTAGATTCGGGAAATTAGGAACTCTTATACTGATACTTTCCAATACAGAAAAATGAACCTACCTCCAGCGACGGATCCCAACGTAAATCGATAGCTGCTTTCCAGAAGCTGAATCCAGATCGATCGATCGGCAGGCGACTCCACGGCCCTAATCTCCGCCAACCGGTGGGTGATATGTTTGGTGTAGTGTTCCGGTGCAATGTTGCTCAGATCCCCATAAACGATGCGCCTGTTTCACGATCCACCAGACAGGCAGTTTTGTTTTTTTTTTTTTTTGGTGTTGTTAAATTTTGTGTAAATGCCAATTGGAAACAAGAGAATATAAAAAAAGAAAAAAAAATAGGACGATAAACGAAATTCAACCAGAAAGTGTAAAATTTAAAAACAATTGAAATAAGTTAACAGAACAAGACGGTAGAAATAAAGACATACACAGAAAAGATAACGCAAAGTGAGAGAAAGACAAATTTAGAACAAGAAATCAATGAAAGAACTTTTCAACATTACTATCTACAAAGTAGTGTGGTATGATATTTTTAAATAAAATAAACAAGTTAAAAGCAAATAAAAAACTACCAGACTTCTCCAGGAGAAGACATGGGACAAAAAGCAAAATTATCGTCAACTGAATGGTCTAGGTATTTAATTTCCATAAAATGTAGCGGTTCGAATCTAGCGAAGGGTTGATACTCAACAAACCTATGTATGAATTATTGCCTATCAAAGGTTCAGTTCAGTGTCTCAAAAAGCTCTGAAAGAATGAATGAATTCGGTTTTTGGTTTGTTCGTTGATCCTGTTTGATTTTTTGATTTTCTCTATGAAAAACAAAAACTACTATCGATTGTAATAAAAATTTGAACAGTTACGAGATAACTTGCCTATTCGTGTCTACCACTTTTTTTCGTGTCCACCACACTCTAGTTTTTTTTATTTTAAAGCATTTACAGTATTTTTTTTTTTTTTCAATCAAGAAGCAGCATGTTTTCAAAAATTAGAAAAAGACATCAATGGAAGCGTTAACTTTTCGTAAGGGCTCGTTGACATAACATCAAATTTGAAGCCAAATCATTACACTCAAACTTACCCCGTCTGATTGATGGTGCTGGTGAGCTGGAACAGGATGTCGATTTCCAGCGGCGTGATTTGGCTCATCGTCTGGGCCGAATGGAGCATCACTTCCTTCGTTACCGGTTCCATACGATTGTTGGCCGTGGCACTCAGATAAACTCGCTTGATCAGTTCCATGTTGTTGAGCAACGAGTTGAACGCCATGAAGTAGGGAAAGCTCACCTTGTGACCTTCCGTAACCTGAGAATGAAAAACAAACGGGATTAAGATACTATGATTTGTCAGGGTGAATACTTCAAAAGTTGTAAAGCTATCATCTGTTTCAAAGAAGGAGAAGATGAAGTATCCTTCCGGGATAATCCGGGAAAAAAATCAAAAGGAGTTTTTTTTTAGGAAAAATAAATTTTTATTTTTGTGATCTTTTTCAAAATTCCGTTTCAATACTTCGTCAAATTTACAATCTGAATTTTTAACTTTAAGAACTTTATCTGAACAGGATGTTTTTCGTGTCGTGTTCATTCTTATTTCGGAACCTATAAAAAAACCAAGCCTTTTCTCCAGAGTTTTTTTTGCCATTCAATCAAAAGTTTAGGAAATTTTGGAATGGTAATGGTAATGTTTATGGTAATGTTTATTTATGGTAATGTTTATTTAAATCTATTGAAGGTTCAGCGCTTGAAATCTCAAATCAACTTTTCAATTCAGGTCTGAACAAATGTCAAATTCTTCTTTTGTCACAGCACCCTCCTATCTTTTTCCGAAAACCCTGAAAGGGAAATATAATCTTTCTAATATTTCTCGATTTTGCGATATTTTACAATGCAGATAATATGCAATTTATAGTATGCTTTTTTCGGCTTATTCCAGTTTACCGTTTATATTTCGAATGATTTTTAATGGGTGTGTCGATTTGACACTCCTGACTGAACCCGTTAAATCTCTCTTGTTTTTCAACCAATTTGTACAAAATTTATAGTTTTCGAAATCTCGTTATGTAACTCAAATATAATTCTATGACAATGCTCAGCTACAAAAAAAACATTTAAACGTTATTCTTGGAAAAGTCTTCGAAAATCGAAAAAACATCCTTCGGATAAAGAAAATAAATCAGATACCAAATTGAAGATCAAGATCAAAGATACCAAATTTTCAAGAATATAATGTAATGTTTTTTCGTGAAGCAATGCAGCGCTAATGGAATTTCATCACTAGAACCAGTATGAAATTGTCTTTCTGGCGAATATGTATATTTATTTTTAAAATCTTGTGTTAATATATGTACTCAAAATCTAATGCAAAGTTAAATTTAAGTGTTAGACAGTTCCGGAAATCGAGAATTGATAGAAAGTTCGAAAAAACAGCAAAATTCCTAAAAAATCGGTAGTTTGAGAATCTTAAGACGCAAAAATGTGTCAAATTATGTCAACTTTCCAATCCACTTTTTTAAATCTGTGTACCTAAAATATACATCAATGTAACCTCATCTGGTCCAAATTCTAACTCTGGGTTCTTGAAATGAATTCATGGGGTTCAAACAATCAAAATATTTTAATTATGAGCCAAAAATCCGTAATCGGATTTTGAAATCGGAATTTCGAACATTATTTGTTTTGAAAAAAGAAATTTTTGATCCAAAATTTGAATCATGGTAAGGCCGGAACAAATTTCCAATCCTTCTTTTGTCACTTGGAGTTGGAAAATCGCGAGAGGGGGGGGGGGGGGGGGGGGAGTAATATGAAAAATAATGCGGAAAACAAATAAATTGGAATAAATTGCACAAAAGCTTGTTTGCAACAAAATTGCATACAATATCATTGCACAAAAACGGTAAAAAAACGGTAAAATATCTCCAATCTATAAATATTTGTTTTTTGGTCTTGTAATCTTTCGAATATTTGATTTTTTTTCGAAATTTACATTAAATACTTAAAACTTTATGTATTTCCCCCTTCAGGCTTTTTGGAAATTTCGAAAGAGAGGGGGGTGGGTGACAAAAGAAGAAATTGATATTGGTTCCAGTTTAAATGACGAATGCAAAATATTATAATACGCGAAATTTTTCTTCGTTGGAGGTTGGATCGAAAGTTGGAAGTCGGACTTCCGAAGTAAAATTTATTGCGTAGAAATCGAAAAGGAAATGTTGAATTCTATAACTAAAATCTGGCTTGGACTGGGGCTTGGGGGAGGAGTGGTCGTGGTGATCACTAAGTTTATCAAAACTTAGAACTTCGCCTAGTTGAAGTAATTTAATTTCCAAAATTTTCCATTTTCCTTATCTCTGAAAGTCCAAGATTGGTAAAATTGGTAAACTCTAAACTTAAACAGCTGAAACATTTCCATTTCTTGGGCCGAATGTCACTAGATAACTTTTGTTGAGTTACTAAGAGTGTTGAGTTTGAATTGATGACCATCTACTATACATTTAAAAAAATAGCTACGTAATGGAATGTAAAAGCTACTTTTTTCGTAAAAATTCTCATCCCCTGACAAAATTAACACGAGCAAATGGTATTTTGTATTTGCTTCAACTTCTTTTCACTTTTACTTAATTTTCAATGAAATGACAAATTTGAGAAATTCAAATAATTTAAATATTTAGTGAATCAACATAGCTTGGTCCTTGGAAAAATGGAAAACGACATTGGGTCTTTAAAAGTTAGGTCTCTCACTGGCACCTAAGATTCTTATCTTTTCTTTTTCAACATTGTAACCATTATTTGATGTTTATGTAATTCTATTTATAATAAACAAATTAAAAACAGTTATGTATGAAATAGACATAGCGAAAAACTTTTTTCCTCAATTTTATCGGTTGGCTTATATTTTTATTTATTAAAATAGTTATAGTTAGTTATTTGTTTGTTAAAATGATTAAAAAGATAAATTAAAACCTTTAACATGAAGGGATTTAAATTTTTTACTACTTGAAACAACTTTACGACTTGGAAAAAAAAACTTTAAATTTCTTGTTATATTTTTGATTCAAGTTTCCATTTTACAGAATTCATCCAAAAACTCAATTCTTTCTCTTAATTAGAGATACTAAAACTTACTTGACGATTTCAACCAAGAAGACCCTTATAGCCAAAGGGGTATAAGTGACACAATTGTCGATTTTGAGTTAATAATGCCAAACAATTCTTCATATTTCAGACTTTATTTGGTGATTTTTTCGTATTTTTAGAACTTTTTTCATACTTTTACATTTGAAAAAAAAAAATCTCGAAAAATATATGGAAAACGGCCAAACACAAAAATTTTAATGCATGTTTTTTCGAAATAAGCTTTTATGCACTTATACCCCTTTGGCTCCAAGGGTCTCATATATAAATTGAAGAATATCAAAAAATAAACATTTATTTTATAATCTATAATCAGCTTAGATCGAACGAGTACTGCTTCAAAAACTAATAAATATTTCATTTTTCCGCTCACATACCCATAAAAAATTTCTTGCAGAGATTTTAATTGCAAAACTTTATCACAAGAAAAATAACTTTGTTCTTATTTTATTTATAGTTTTCATCAAAAAATTTCATTTAGCAAAAAAAACTTACAAATTCATCGTTATTAAGAAGAAGTAAAAACTGATAATGTAAAAGAATGTTCCGAGACAAAATTACGATGAAACTATGAAATAAATTTCTTATTTTGATACCCACAAAATAGTTTCAATCGTAATGAAACACAAATGTTGGTGTTAGATGGAAATCCATTTTTTTTAAATTCAATTTTCGGGGAACGGAAGGTTCCCTGTTAGGAATTTTTTTTTCTATTTTCAAAATCGACGATTTTGAAATCAAAGTCAAAATATTATAAAAAATCTTCGATTTCCGAATAAAAAGCATGTAGATGAAATTGAAATAAAAATTCAAAATAAATTTCAAATTCAGTATCAGAAATTAATTTTTTAATTGTTCAGATTGCAAAATCATAAATTATGTTCTCTAGCGCTGAATATACCATTGTTCACTTGTGAAATTCTAAATAAATTACATCATGAATTTCGATTTAATTTCAAATTTCCCCGAAGATCTGAAGTAATTTTGACTTCTAAGAAGAAGCTTTAATATTATTCAAAAATGCCGGATCAAGCTCGGATTCATCCACAATATAAGCGAAACCAAACCAAAATCATAAATTAGGTTAACACAATTCATTATTTTTGAGTCGAATGGATTTTTTTTAATTGTTCTATCGAAACTTGTAAACATTTTTTGGAATTTTAAAATTAGATCTAAACGCCCCTGATGTGACTTGATAAATAAATTATTTTACATGTGTTTATTTTTCTTGCTTTCTTTCATTTTTTTATGACAAATACCAGGATTTTTGCAGAACTTTCCCGGATGTTACCCGATATTTTAGCTGAAAACTTTGAAATCTGATATCCATATTTTGCCAGTTTTTGTGTAGAAATGCTTGGGCCGGATAAGTTTTGAAAAAATTCTGGAAATTTTATGTGGTAAAAAAATTTATCACAAATTACGATCAGTTTTTTCTGTAACGTTTATTTAAAATAAATAATTTTTTAAACTTTCAGTTTGAATAAAATTTAAAATCAAGTATATTTGCTTGCAATTCTTAATCAAATTATTAAAAAAAACAAGTTTCATAAGCATCGTACCTCAGATCCTGATTTTGGTGATCATATTTTAATATTTTGAAATAACCAGGTAGATAGAGAGATAACCAGAATTGACAATGAGAGTTGTATTTTAGAATTGATAATAATAATACAATATTTCCGAATAACTTATTCAGTGAAATATTTCAGAATAATATTGAAGCATCATAGTTTAACATTCAGCATCAAATTTATTACAACTATTTTCGAACACCTATCTCAATTATTTTCTTTTACAAACGTACAGCTGCAAAATGAGAGTAATTAAAATTCTATTGTGAGTCTTTCGCTGATCTGAAGAAGCCTAGAAAAAAATACCAAACTAATAAATTTTCTCTTAATTTTCTTCTTCAACAACATTTGTATTATTTTCAATCAAATAACATTTCTTACAAGATATGCCTTGAAGAGCTCAAAAGCTGATAATTTTTAAACTTCCAGATTACATTAAAATTTCCTTTGTTTTGGCGACCTTTTCCTTTGAATTAAAAAATATCTATTCGCTTCGTGTAGGTTCGCCGAGTTCTGTTATGTTAAAGGATATCGAAGTAAGTATATTTAGAAAATAGGACCGCGCCTGCTTGGATCTGATTATAAATTATTCGGAATTCGAGTTTCATACTTCGATTTAGAATCTTATTTATGAGTCTCAATATGAATTTTAAATCTGATTCTGAATATAAGTGAAAAAAAGAATCCTTTCATATGTATATCGAAATAAAAGTCATTGAACTTCAGAAATTTCTACCAGTGGCTAGTTATGTTCTTTTCTTAGGTGTTTTTTTGGTATTTATAATATTATCTAAAAGGTTTTCACCGTCGGTTTTTCCCGATTGAGTCAGTTCATACGAGATGAAATAATAAAACTTACCGCTACCAGATTGTCCTTAACTTCGCCCGTCAGCAGATGCTTCTTCACATTCAGCATGATATCCTGAAAGTCGAGCGCCGAAATGAACCCGGACCCGGATGTATCCTTCATCCGGAACGCTTCCAGGGCGCACTCCTCATGAAAATCATGCAAAAACTGGGCAAACTCCACATAGCTGATCGCCCGCTGCCGATCCTTGCCGAAGTAGAGCTGTATGAAGGGACCGTCCAGTTTGAACGGAATTTTAGCGTGCAGATCTGTCTTTTTGAAAACATCGACAAACTCACTGTACGTCACCGACCCATTCCCATTGCGGTCGAACAGCTGGAAGGCGGTTTTGTACAGGGCATCCGGGGTACAGAGCATCCCCTCGAAGGCCTGAAACTCGGCGAACGATATCAGGCCATCCTTGCTGGTGTCCGCGATGCCGGCCAACAGTTTGACCGAATCCTGGAACGAGGAAAAATATTTTTTTAAACTCTCATTGAACATAAATTAGTAGCTAACATTAAAATAAAAACACTCGAAGCACGTGAATGCGGTATGACTAAGAAAGTGAGCACATCAAGCCTGAAAGCGCCGCCATACGCAAGGTCGCCGAAAGGTTATCGAACCCTTGTGTAGCCTTACCTCATTATAGGACTGGCCGAGAAATCCTCGCACGAAGTCATCACTGGTCATGTGCAGCTCCCCGTTCACATCCTGGGTGGCATATTTCTGGAAGATTTCCCGCAGCTTTTCCGTCGAGGCACGCTTCAAGTACGATGGACTCTGAAATGTGAAAAGTAAAACAAAAACAACTCGTTAGCCGGAAACCGATTTGGGTGATACGAAAATTTGAGAAAACAAATCAATCCAACCGTTTGAATATGTAACATTCTGCCGGCCGGCGTTGATTATCTAACTTTAATCGCTACGCAGCACGTAATTGTAACGTGTACTTTCGCTCCTGAAATGACTAATCCCAAAGAGTGACTGAAGACGATTACGACGCAGCGTAGACCAGCAAAACGAAAATCGAAATCAACTGACTTTACCGAATTTACGAATCGATTAGAAACAAGCAAGCGTTCTTATCGGAGTCAGCGTACCGCGTGTTTGTATGCTAGATTTGGCTGATTTAAGGTAAGTGTTCGAATTTTGAGCTTCTTTCTCGAAAATTCCACATACAGTGAGCGAAATAAGAATAGCACCACTATGTGTTTTGCTTGTAAAAATATGAATGATTGGAAATCACGAAAATTTTCTTCTGCAGTTTGTTCTGAATTGCTTAACGGATAAATCTAGCATAAGTTTACTTTTTTTGGATGTAGCAATTGGCGTTGAGGACCAAAAATGTGAAAAAAGGGTGCGAAATAAGAATAGCACCACTTGAGTTTTTCAACAAAAACAAGATTATTTTAAAAAATTTACTGTGTAAAAGAGATTAATAATGCTTCTACGAATAATTTAAACAGATAACTGCATTTTAAGGAGTTTTCTAGAATTCCAAAGATTTTCAAAGGTTTTAAAATGGGGTTTTAAGAGATGCTCTTCTAGCGTTAAGGTATTTGATATTTGAGCTATAATTCTTTATCAAACTACTTACTTTCTTCATTAAAATGACGTGAAATGATAAAACAAACATTCGGGATTTATTTTGAATCAGATAAAAATAGGTTGGAAATCAAAAACTTAGATTTTTTTTAAAAACCACACTTATTCCAGTTTCCAGTCATAGATGGCAGCACTATCTTGCAGTTAAAACCAAATTAAGTCTCAATATTGATTTTACAGGTTTATTGAGGCCCATATTCATCATTTTGAGGTACTTGCCCATCACAGCTTTGTGGAAATTCACGCTGCAGAAAGCTTTTCCGAATTTGCAAAAGAATCACCAGCACAAAAATGTACAACCGCCAAAATTCCTGCTCATCTCAACTTCCGATTCAATGGCAAATCATACTAATAATACTGCTAGCCGTCTGGTCCATCAAGCTCCATCGCAAAGCAAAACTTTATTCTGATAATCGGTACAAAAAATTCAATTTTAGAGACCTTGATGCAATTCTAATTTTTATTGATTTAGTGATCTTAAAATTTCCAAAGCGTTCACACGGTACCATGTATTTATTTCTTGACTAAAATCATCCAGCACACCCTAATTAATCCCGGATATTCGAAAATGAGCATGAATCTGGTCAAATTGCAAGATAGTGCTGCCATCTATGGTTTAAAACTAGAGAAATAGTGTTTGACTATTAAAAAACAATAGTATTTTTCAATTTCAACCTGTTTTTCTTGATTCAAACTCAGCCTCAAATCTATGTTTCATCATTTTGCATCATACTTATGAATGTTAATGAAGAAATCATGCAGTTTGATAAAGTTTTATAGCTCAAATATCAAATTCCTAAACGTTAGAGGAGCATCTCTGAAAACCCCATTTTAATACATTTGAAAACCTTTGGAATTCTAGAAAACTCCTTAAAAAGCAGTTATCCATTCAAATAATTCGTAGAAGCATTATTATTCACTTTTACACAGTAAGTTTTTAAAAATAATCTTGTTTTTGTTGAAAAACTCAAGTGGTGCTATTCTTATTTCGCACCCTTTTTTCACATTTTTGGTCCTCAACGCCAATTGCTACGTCCAAAAAAAGTAAACTTATGCTAGATTTATCCGTTAAGCAATTCAGAACAAACTGTAGAAGAAATTTCCGTGATTTCCAATCATTCATATTTTTACAAGAACAACACATAGTGGTGCTATTCTTATTTCGCTCACTGTATTAGCTTATGAAATATTTGGAGCTTGTACAAAAAAACTAAAATTGTTCCGTCTCTATATGGGTCAATCGGTCAAGATAACGACTATTTACGAGCATTCCGTTAAACTGAATGTGTTCTTCCTTACGTTGTGTATTTGCGGCTGTTCAAAATGGAATGCAAGTCAAAAACATCCGGGTTACAATTGATGCATTCTAAACTGAAAACAAGACTCTCTAAAGACAAACTTGTTATCTTGAAGCTAAGTTGGTATCGATTTCAAACTGAATTTAGACTCTATCGAAAGTGTTTTGTCCTCCTAAATCATTAATTTGATATTTTTGTGTGTAATTCACCCCAAACAAACATGTGATTACCTCGAGAAACTCTTCAAATTGACTCTAGCTAGACTGATTTGAGACTGCTTTGAAACTGGTTTTGAGTTGAACTGAGACTAAATCAAGCAAAAGTTCGGACTAACTTGAGCTGCTTGAGAATGTTTTAAAACTAACTTTAGACTCAAATTAACTTGATTTGACTGACTTGACTGATCTTAGAACTAGACAAACTTATTTGGAAGTGATTTCAGAATGACTTCAACCTGAAATTAGCTTGACTACAAGGTGCAGCCTGACTTGAAGATTAATTAAGACTGATCTGATACCAACTTTAAGTGGGAATTGGTTACAGAATGACAGACAGACTTAAGAATTTCGTACGAGATCAACTTTGAACTGGCTTGAACATGAAGCATCACTCATTAAAGATTGACTTTTAGAAATCCTTCCACAATTGATTTGGTTCTAACGGATTTAGGCGAGCATTGTAGTCAATTAGTTACTCATGCGGACCTCGATTCAGACCACCTTCCAGTAACTTTTTCTTTATCCCAAAGTCCCATTGAAAACCCTTTAAAATCAACTTTTAACTTTCAAAAAGCTGACTGGGAGCGATATAGGAATTTTATTAAACGTAATTTGGATGTAAACGTTCCACTTAATTCAAAAGAAGATATTGATTTGGCTGTAGAAAATTTGACAACTTCAATAGTCAATGCTAAAGCCGCTTCAATACCTAAAGTTAAACATAAATTTAATCAACCTTTGATCGATGATGATCTTCAGTTTTTGATACGACTGAAAAACATTCGTCGACGCCAATATCAACGTACTAGGGATCCTTATTTGAAATTTATTTATTGCGACCTTCAAAAAGAGATCAAACGTCGTTTAAATTTCATCCGTAATGAAAATTTTGCTAAAGCAGTAGAGGACATAAAACCCTACTCAAAGCCATTTTGGAAATTAACTAAAATTCTGAAAAAGCCCCAGAAGCCAATTCCTACTTTGAAAGATGGGGATAAACTTCTTTTAACTAATGCAGAAAAAGCTCGAAAATTAGCCCAACAATTTGAGTCTGCTCATGATTTTAATTTAAACGTTGTAAGTCCAATTGATGCTCAAATTTCCCTTGAATTTGATGATATTCTTTCTAAACAAAATGTATTTGAAAGTTCTTGTGAGACAAATATTGATGAACTTAAATTGATTTTCAAAAAATTTAAAAATATGAAAGCTCCAGGGGAAGATGGGATTTTCTATATTCTTATTAAAAAGTTGCCTGAAAGCACTTTAAATTTTTTAGTTAAAATCTTTAATAAATGTTTTCACTTGGCTTATTTTCCCAATAAATGGAAAAATGCCAAAGTAACTCCAATTTTAAAACCTGGAAAAAGTGCTTCAGAGCCTTCAAGTTATCGACCAATTAGTTTGCTTCCATCTTTAAGTAAACTATTTGAGAGAGTTATTTTGACTAGAATGATGATTCACATTATTCAGAATTCTATTTTCCCTGATGAACAATTTGGTTTTCGTCATGGGCATTCTACTACACATCAACTTTTGAGTGTAACTAATATGATTAACGCTAGCAAATCTGAAGGTTATTCAACTGGTGTTGCTCTTCTAGATATTGAAAAAGCTTTTGACAGTGTTTGGCACAAAGGTTTAGTAGCAAAATTAGCTCGATTTGATTTTCCTGTATATCTCACCAAAATTATTCAAAATTATTTGACTAGCCGAACCTTACAAGTAAGCTATCAAAATTCATGCTCTGAAAGGACACCCATTAGAGCTGGTGTCCCTCAGGGCAGTATACTTGGACCAATCTTATACAATATTTTTACTTCTGATCTTCCTGATGTACCAGAAGGAAAAGGTAGAAGATTATTTGCTGATGACACTTTGCTTTCAGCCAAAGGTCGGAATTTACGGGTGGTACGCAGTAGATTGCAACAAAATTTAAATTCCTTTTTGAATTACTTGAAAATGTGGAAAATTTCTCCTAACGCTTCCAAAACTCAACTTATTTTATTTCCCCATAAGCCAAGAGCTAAATTTTTAAAACCTAATGAAAATCATTCCATAACTTTTAATGGGGTTTCATTAGAATGGTCTGATCACGTGAAGTACTTGGAACTCACACTTGATCGGAACCTTACTTTTAAAAATCACATTGAAGATATTCAATCTAAATGTAATAAATACACTAAATCTCTTTATTCTCTCATCAACAGGAAATCCCGACTGTGCCTGAAGAATAAGATGCTTATTTATAAGCAAGTCTTCCGACCAGCGATAATGTATGCAGTTCCGATTTGGTCTAGCTGCTGCGCGACGAGGAAGAAAGCCATCCAGAGGATTCAGAACAAGGTTCTGAAAATGATTTTGCGGCTTCCACCTTGGCACAGCACCAAAGATCTTTATCGGATTGCGGGCATTGAATCGATCGAAGAGATGGCCAACAAAATCATCTCCAACTTCAGAGGCAAATCGATGCAGTCTTCCATCGCAGAGATTCGTTCTCTCTACAATTAGTTTAGTTTTAGGATAGTTTTAGTTTTTAGTTATAAGTTTAAAATATTTTTGACATTACAGGATGTTCTCCTCCAAGAAATTCTTGATTGTGCTCAGCAAATTTAAGTTGAATAAATAAACTTGAGTGATTAGTAAACTATAGGGCTCTGGACAGTTCATTATTGAACTGAACACCTAATTTAATGAAATAATGTAATATAAATGTAATGATGAATTGATACAAATAAAGACATATTTAAAAAAAAAAAAAGATTGACTTGATGTAGATTTATTTACCATAAACAAACTAAACTGAGATTGTCTGTAAAAGGACTAAACAGATGTCCAAATGCGGGAAATTCAACATGCTTTGTCTCGGCAAGCACTGGACCAACCTCAACAGTCTTTTTGTTGGTTTCGAATTTCGAATCTATTTATCTTGAATTATTCTTCTTTAAAAATTTCAATCAGGGGGAAAATGAAAACAAGAAATCTCATATTTGGTCCTCAATGTGTTAAGACTAGATTGAAACTTGCCCTTAAATTTTCTTATGGATGAGTTTAAGCCTGACTTGAGACTTGGAAGCTTATTTCCGATTGACTGAATTGAAATCAATTGAAATAGTCTCAGCACAGTCATAACGGTTAAATCCAAATTTAATTCAAAATCTCCTATTTTGTTTTTATGTATTTTTGGGGATTTTCCCCTGCAACGATGATTCTTCCTTAAAATAACCAAATCCTAAATCTACTCCTGACTTTGATCCGAAACCAGTTGGTAGATCCTGGATACAGGGTTATAATCTCAAATCAAGGATTTTGGATAAGTGTTCCCAAGATGTTGGATCACAAGTCTGATGCTGATTCTGGACTCTGATCGCGGTTTCTAATGCTCATTCTGGATCCTGATCCCGATCCTGAGTCTGGATTATAAATCCAGATATAAGATGATGATGTTTTCGGATCCTTATCTCTGGTTTTGAATACTCTATCTTGAGCACGGTTTTTGAGCCAGATTTTAAATCTAAAATCTTGATCCGGCATTATTATACTCGATCCTGATCCTGGAATCTGATCTTGGATCCAGAATCCCGAACTCCGATTTCGGAATCTTGCTGATCCTGGATCCTGAAATTGAATAGTGATCCCGGATAATGTTAGATTTGAACTTATCGCCACAAATGTTTACTCCCAGATTTTATCGACATTTTCGGCGAGTTTTAATATGGAAAAAATAAAATTTACCGGTTGTCAAGGCGGATAATGAACACTTTATCTCGATTTTGAATCCTAGGTCCTGAATCTGATTTCCACACTCTATCCTAAGCTTTGATGTCGGATTCTGATCCTAAACCATGATCCTGGATTCAGAACTCGAATGCTGATTCTGATCCATGATCCTGGATTCTTAATTCTGATCCTGATGCCAGATTCTGAATTCTTCATTCTGACCCTGATCCCAGTTTCTAAATATGTACTTTGTTTTTAGTCTGAATCCTTGTGTGGATACGAGATGAAGAATGCTTAGAATGATGAATCCTTGACTAGAGATGAGATGAAGAATGTTCAAATTAAAAATAAAAGTTATTAACCCTTTATTTCATGATTTTTCCTTAAAAATCATTTTTAACAGTTGGAAATAATAAGTACATCAAGAAAAAAAAATCAAATAAACTACGATTTTTCACTTTTTTTAAACATTAATTGTTGCAAATTTGTTACTTTATGAAACGAAGGGTTAAAATAAATTAAACGAAAATGTGGCAACACTGAAAAAGAAGCTTTAAAGTGATTCTATCTCTAAAAATGAAGAGATGTGATGAATAATATGTGGAAAATAAATCAATCATTAAAAAATAAATAAAATGATAATTGAATTCGGCATCACTGAAAATGAATTAAATTAAAATAATTGTCTATGGCAACGTTTGTAATTTTGGTAACACTAGGAAAAACAAACAAAACAAAGTCAGTAATCTATCTATTCTTGAGAGATACGAATGTGCTTGAGTGAATCTCTGAACTGAGATTCGTAAGAATCATTAAATCACGACAATAACGGCGTAGTTGGTTGAGTAAGCACAGAAAACGCAGATTATCAAGGCTGTGTTACGAAAGAGAGCGCAGATTTCTAAGGCTGCTGCTACAAAGAAAAGTTTCTGATGCGGCACTCGAAAAAAAACGGATTCACGGAGAAAAAAGTATAGTATTTCCAACAATAATCCACTTATATTCAATAATATATCTAATTGATTCTCGACCAATTATAATTATCAAAATTTAAACATTAAATATAACTAACAATCTGATTGATTTCGTACATTCAACAATATATTTAATACATTCAACTATGGTTGTATGATTGATTTTGTGCATTCAACTATAAATATAAAAGATTCAACTATAATGTATGATTAATGTCATACATTCTACAACAATTATTGTAGATTCAACTATAAAAATAATATGATTGATTTGATTGTAAATATGATAGATTCAATTATAATAATATGATTGATTCAATTGTAAATACGGTAGATTCAACTATGATAATATGGTTTAATTAATTATAAATATGATGGATTTAATTATATTTTTATGGTGGCTTTAATGAGGTCAACTATAAATATTGTAAATTTAAATTCTGTTCATATCGAAAGTTATCATATCTTATGATGTTTAATTTTCTTTTAATTTATTATTTCTGTTTTTTTTTTCAGTTCTTATAAGCCGCCGTGATGCTGGAAAAGCTAACCGAAAATCCCGATATCCATGTACTGGTTCCGCCGCTGTTTTCTTTTTGCATCTTGATGCATGGTTGCCCACCAATATGTGCGTCTTAACTAATCGGTCCCGGAAGACGTCATTGGAAATCGGTGCTTCTGCACCTGGCGAAGATTGATCTTGTGTGATCTTGTGGGGGGAAGATTCATTCAATATCATGACATCAATCTATCATTTGCTTAACCAAACTTCCTGACTTACAAAGTGGCATCCCCTGCCATGATCACGTAAAGGAACGACGAGATCCACGTTGATTTCTCGGGCAGCCAGAGTAGGTGTACGTTTCCCAATTTCAGGAACTGGTGGAGGAAAAAGGTTCTCCACCGCCGGAGAGCGCTTGCGCTTTGCCACCGATGTCAGGAACTGCCAGCAGAGTCCTCAAAATAGCACCACGACCGCTGCAGGGAACGCGTACTGGTCTCACATTTCCTTTTTTTTTGCTGATGAACACGTATGAACACTATAGTATTCAAGTATCACCAAATCAATCATGAAAATATAGTTGAATTTACTATATAAGTTCAATACCTAGAATCAATCATACATTTGTAGTTGAATCTGTCATATTTACGGTTGAATCAATTATGCCACTACAGTTGAATATAGCATATTTATAGTTAAATTTTAGAGGTCAACCAGAAATGTACAATTGAATCTATTATATTTTAAGTCAATACCTAAAATGAATCAAAAAATTTTAGTTGAATTTATCATAATTACAGTTTAATCAATAATACCATTACAATTGAATCTTTCATATTATGTGTATAGCACCAAACCGAATAGCAATAGTAGGACTAGCGACGCTTTTTTACTAGCGGGATCTCTGTCATTCGCAGGTTTGTTTTTCTTTTTTCAGTCCAGTAGGCGATTTTGATGTAGTAGGGGAGATGAGGGCATAACGAGCACCCAGGGCATAATGAGCACTCCTTTTTTCTACATAAGTACGTATTTTATTAAACATGTTTTCATAAGGACTTGTTTCGTACTACCCATAGTATTAATTTTTCACCAAAAAAGAAATATCCTTTTCATCTTTACAGAAATATTAAATAATAACCAGCTAAGTTCTCAAGTGACGAAAATATTATAATTTTTGAGCACCACCAAATAAGCTTTTATGACCTTTAAATCATCTTGATCTGAAATGTACGCACTGCAACATGATCTACACATTGTTTCTCAATTTTCAACATCATAAAATTTTTGATTTTTCACTTTAATCAATTTTAAAACGCTTTCTTACTTTAATTTGTTCACTAGAGGCGAACAGAGCACTTTCAATGAAGGCATAATGAGCATTTTCTGCCGGGGAATCTAGCAGCGAATTCAACTCGATGAAGTCAACTGAATAATAGAGCTACAGCTTGGCATGATTCGTCTGTCGATTTGGCCTATTGGTAAGGTGTCGGAGAGGTAATCAGTAGACTCGAGCTCGATTCCTGTTCGAGGGGATTTTTTTGCACATACCATTCATGATTGATTTTTTTTATTGTTACGTTATACGGCTAATAGCATCAAAGCATCATCCGTCAAACAAAACACCAGTAACATAATGTATGAGCATGTGTTAATTCTTTAAATTCTACAAACAGACCTAGATTATTTTGTTATTGCTTTGTTTGATGAATCTACGCCTCACCGTTCAGTGCAATCATGATCATGAATGATAAATGAAAAAAAATCACCTCGACCAGGAATCGAACTCGAGCCTACTGATAACCTCTCCGACATCCAACCAATAGGCCAAATCGTCAGACGATACAAGTCAAGCTGTAGCTCTATTAGTCAGTTGACTACATCGAGTCGCATTTGCTGCTAGAATCCCCGACAGAAAACGCTCATTATGCCTTCATTAATGGTGCTCATACTGCCTCGGGGGGTTTCTCATTATGCCTCTACAGAGACTGGTTTTCAGCTATCGGCAAAAATTTTTAAAATGCATTTTTAAACGTTTTTATCTACTTTTTCAAGTTTCATCCAATTAGGCAACAGACTATTTGAGTTTTTGAACACGAAACAATGATGTAATTCACATATTACAGCTGTTCTCTATGGTTAAATAAGCGTTTTCCTTAAGGTGGCCATTATGCCCCCATCTCCCCTAGGTACTCGAACATTGTTTATGTTATTTACTGTACATTTTCCTTAGGCCATCAATTGCATGCTTCAAGTCTCCAAGGAAACTCGCGCTGCGTCGTTATTATTTTCAACGTCGCGACGTATGTAACATGTCGCTAGTAGGCACAGCTGCTATGATAATTAGCACTCATATTTTGGATTTTTTCTGCATGTATAATATTTATAGTTAAATGTGAGAGGTCAACCCGGAATGTATAGTTGAATCTATTATATTCATAGTAGAATGCCTCAAATCAATCATACAAATGTAGTTGAATCTAACATAGTAACAATTGGATCAATTATTGCTGCTGATTGTTTATTTCGATTTGGCCTTCCAGTGGAAAGAGACGGATTAACTGCTACTATTGTTTGTTGGTATTGATTTGGCCTTCCGGTGGAAAAGACGGAATTAGCTTAGGAAGCGCAGATTTTTAAGACTGTGCTGCTGATTGTACGTTTTGATTTTAAGGCAGCTTCTGTTGATTATTTGTTTTGATTTGGCCTTCCGGGGGAAAAAGACGGATTGGCTTAGGAAGCGCAGATTTTCAAGGCTACTTCTACGAAAAAAGCGCAAATTTGAAAGGCTGCTGCTTTGTTTGTTTTGGAATGATTCTAACTCCGAAATTGAAATTCAGCTCGTTTAAAAACTTCAAATTGAACGAAGTTTGAACTTTAAAAGAAAGTTCAAGTAAAGTATAGAATAATCAGAAAACCAAATTGAAAAACAATCGGTTTTGAAAATGCCTTTTCAAAATATAAATTTTAATTAAAGATTAGAGGTGGGAAGGAATGTGAAGATGAGAGGAAGAATGTTCAGAATAAAAATTTATAAAAATAAATTAAACAAATATGTGGCAACACTGAAAAAGAATCTTCAAAGTGATTCTATCTAGGAGTTTTTGTGATTTCGAAGGACCTTGAAATGAGTTTCGTTGGATTTTTTTTATGGTTTCGTCGATTTCGTGATCATTTCTTCAAATAAAAATAACAAATTCTATTCATATTTTCATACATTTAATCATATCTCTACAAAGAGCAGAATCAGGAAACGACCTAAAGTTAGAATTGTTGCAAAAGCATCTGATTTGAATATGAAGAAGTGGAGCTCACTCCGTTGCTTAGATAAACCAGCTGAAAGCTGAAAATCTCTGTAATAAATATATTTAAAAAATACTCCGTTGCTTGATAACAGACGTCTTTTAATTAGAATGTCTTTTTTAAAGTAACAATTTTCGTGCCGCGAAATTTGTTCGAGAACTTCCATTTGTCTTCCTATAGTTTTGCAGTAAGACGTAATTCTACGGCAAAATATGTCTTGGTTTTGATTTATTTTTAGGTTTTGAGGTTTCGTAAAATTTATAGAACTCTCGGAGGTCGTTTGAACAGAAAAGAATTGGAACTATGATTTGGTGCTCGCAGACAAAACAAATATTTAATACGTTCCAGAAGAAAGAATGAAATAAATACAAAATCATTCCTAAGTTTCAGAATTAATTTTTTTTTTTCATTCTGATGAATTATATGTCTCTGTTAAAAAAAAAAGATTTCTTTCAGACAGAAAATTTGTAAGGTAATTTAACCGGAAATTGTACACCATTGTGCGGTATATTCGGAAAAAATGAGCTAGCCCTGTTCATTGCTTTCAATAAACACAAGCGTTAAGGTGGATTGATCAAGCTGCTCCGAAAACTGAATAAAAACACAATTATGTGCCAGCCCGTTTTTCGTCACATCAACAGCTGTTAGTTCGAAATGCAGCTCGGTATTCAAATACCGACAAAAAAAACCTACTCCTCTAAACCGATACGCAAACAAACTGTTTAGTGCGATCGCGCGTAAATTTCTCGCGTCAATAAGTGTAAGTATAAACAAATTTAAATTTGTGAAACGCTTCCCCACTTCCTTTTCACGTTGCTTTGAGCACCTTCCTCTGCTTGGTGTGTGAGAATTTTTATACTTTCATTCATTCATCCGGACCACCACATCAATCAGTCAGTCAGTCTGAGTCAGTCCAATTGCGCGGGATACCTTCTTACCATTCTCTTATAAATTGCCATCCGAAATTCGCGACGATGGAAAGTGCTTTTTCTGTCAACGCAACGGATCACGCTTGTAGCTTGTGACAGATGATTTTTTTTTTTTTTTTTTTTGGTTCTGTGACCTGCGAATGAGGGAAGCGCGTGGTTTTTTTTTTGCCTTCTATATATTTAGAATGCCATCACGCGAAACACGAGGCGAGAGAGAAATTTTTGTCTATATTTTTTTCAGTGATTATATCTTTTCTCTTGTTTGTATGTTGGTGTGCCAACATGGTACATGATAAGAATTTTTTTTTTGGTTCCACGGAACAATTTTCTCTGTGGTGATTTTGTTTTGGGAAAGTTCAATTGATAGGTGAGAACTTCTTCAAAAGATTTTTTTCTTTCCGATGAAACCAAAAGTTTTTGAATGTCATTAAATCGAGCTATGTTTAATTCTGTTTGGCTTCATTTGGGAAATGGTGACATTCAACAGAAGTTAATTTTTTATATGACAAACTTCTCCATATTGACATTCTGAGTCGAAATCCTGGTCTTACTTCCTATATTGTTGATTTCGTCATATCAATTAAAAATGGTGAATCTATGAAAGAGAGGTCATCAAAAACTCTCACCGTAAGCAACAATTAGAAGATGACTGATTGGATTGATTGGAAACAGAAATTGAACTTGAATGAGTGAGACCTTTACGTGATGATATTTTTAATCCAGTTATGGAATGTCCATATCCATATCGGATGCACAAGTCCTAATCCAATAATCTCAGACATATTTCAAAGCAAAACAATAATACCTATATTGTTACATCAGAGGTGGAGTTGAGGTAGGCAATAACTTTACTCTCTCAAAGAATTGAGAACAGAATGAAAGAATTAATTTAATTTTATTATGTCCACATATGCCTTTTCCAGTAAGGAGAGGTTTTTTGGTTAGCAATTAAATCAGGAAACAAATAAAGTCGAAAGGGTTATGTCAATCGTAGGACAACTGTGTAACTCATGGTCGAATTTAGAGGAAGGGGATGTTCCTCTGAAAAAATCATGTCAAACAAGAGCAAACCAGGGGTGAAATTATGAATCCTATTCGATTCGAGTTACCGGTTTCGAGTTTAACTCGAATCGAATTAAAATCAGTATTACGAATCTCGTTCGAGTTCTAAATTTTAAAGTACTAGATTTCGAGTAAATCGGGTAATAGATCATCGCGAAACGTTCCATTCGAATCGAGATCGGTAATGCCAAAGTTGGTCGAATCGAACGAAACTCGATTGTTTCGAGTTCCATAATCCCGCCCCAGATCATTTTTACAGTTAAATAAGGAACGTTTACAATTTACATAATTGTTCTAATATTTTCATAATCTTAAGTAAGCTTATCAAATTGCCCGATTTTATCCTGATTTGCCCAGATATACAATTTTTTTTTTTTTTTTTGGAAAAGTCCAGTCCGGCCTGGTTGCCCGGATTTCAATGAAAAATGCCTGGATTTTGCCCAGATTTATTTACTTTATATAGCAAATCAAACAAAAAAAACCATACGTTTTATAATTTTTTTTTATGTTCGTCCAAAGTGAAATTTGAGCAAGTTTATAAAAATTAACATGAAAATTTTTTTGAATGCCTAAAATACAATTTAAAATAAACTGATAAGTTTTTGATGGAAAAAAAAAAATGGGCAAGTTTTTTCTTCTTGATTTTTATAGAGTAATTCCTGGATTTAGACAAAATTCGCCCGGATATTGCCCGGATTTTTGGTCGAAATTATTGAACGCAAATGCCAGATTTTGCCAAATTTTAAATAAAATAACCCGGATTTGCCCGACCCGGACACGTGCTGAAGAAATTATGGCAACCTTAAATTAGAACCCATATCAATCTTGATGTTAAAGTTTATCATTTTGAAAAGTATACGTTTAAAAAATTATTAAATTTTATAAAAATTACAAAAATTTGTGATTTTTGACAAAAAATGACAATAAAATCTGTAATTTTACAAGAATTTTCGCAATTCTTCGTGACAGAATCTGTGTCACAGACCACAAAATTTCAAAGTTTCTCACAGACAATTTACAATTTTTTTTTAATTTTGAACATTTTTTCAAAATTCAAAATTTTATGTTACTCCTGACTTTGAATTTCTGACCCAAATTCATGAAAAATGTTATGACCTTGGTAGTGTTAATCGATTTTAATCAAGTGAATTTAATTTCTGGTTCCAAGTCACAAAATTGTAGACTTATTTGTCAAAATCACAAAATTATTTTTCGACAATTTCATGGCAGCCAAAAAGCCATATTGAATTTCAAAAATCAACCATAAACATTTTTTTGGTGGTCCAGGAAACTGACCTGCTCAAAATTTGTGCTTAATGAGATTTGACGCTCAAAATTTTGATTTTTTTTTATTCTCAAAAGTCACCGAAAAAAATCGGTAAAAATCTAAAAATGCATGAAACATCGAGATAAATTTCGAAAATAAAAAGATTTGCCGAAAACCGAAACTTTGATGGAATGTTCAAGAATAAGCTTGTAAAATAAAACACAGTTCGCTCCAAATCACATTTTATCCCTTCGCTTGTTAATATGGCGTCTCAAAATTAATTTATCACTCATATGGTTTATAAGTCTTCTAATATCCATCCACCATAAAAGAAATTCGAACACAAAAGACAATGAAAACACATTAGAAAACTTTCTCACACGATGATCCGTAAAAATTCTTCAAAAACACAGAATCACCAAATAGAAATATAAATTGACTAAAAAGAAAATATTTTGAAAACAAATATTGCAAAAATAAAATAATGATTATTACAACAGATAAGACACAATTAAAAAAAGGGATTAACATGATTAAAATAACAAAAATGAAAAACCTAGCGAAAATAACATAAATTGCAAAAATATAATCATGAAAATAATAATAAAATGACAAAACATAAGAAAAATCACACAAAAATAAAAAAATGTATAAAAACTATCAAAAATTACAAACATTACAAAAAATTCAAAAACAACTGAAAAAACAAACATTTGTCATTCTGTAATTTTGATTTATTTCATAGCTGGTTTCTGAATTTTTCATTTTTTTTGTAATGTTTATAACTTTGTCATTTTTGTTATAGTATTATTATTATTTTTGTCATTTCCGTCAGAATTGTCTTTTTTTTGTCTTACTTGTTTTTTTTGTCATTTGGGTAGTTTTATAGAAAAATATTTGTGATTTGTCATTTAAATTATTTTGAATTATATTTCGAAGCTATTTAATGATTTTTAGGACAACCCTGGTGGAAAAATAATGATCCACCAATAATGCAAAAGTGAAATAATAATAATTACAACAAAAAAGACAGATTTTAAAAAATGAATAAAATTACAAAGATGAAAAACCTAGCGAAAACAATTAAAATTTAAAAAATATATATTCATGAAAATAATATAAAAAAATGAACAAAAACTACCAAAAATTACAAACATTACAAAAATTGCAAAAACAACTGAAATGACAAACTTTTGTAATTCTCTAATTTTGGTTTATTTCATACCAGGATTCCAAATTTTTCATTTTTTTTGTAATGTTTGTAATTTTGTCATTTTTGTAATAGTTCCGTCATATTTGTTTTTTTTTGTTTTTTGTCTTATTATTTGTCTTTTGGGTAGTTTTATAGAAAAGTCTGTGTGATTTGTCATTTCAATTATTTTGAATTCTATTTTGGAGTTTTTAAATTATTTTTAGGACAACCTTAGTGGAAAATTAAAGACTGACCAATATTGCAAAAGTGAAATAATGGTAAATACAACAGAAAAGACATAATTTTAAAAAAAATTGATTAAAATTACAAGAAGAAAAAGCGAAAATAACAAAAATTTAAAAAATATAATCTTGAAAATAATATTTAATATCACAAAAATTAGAAAAATCACAAATTTTTTGAAAAAATTACCAAAAACTACAAAAACAACTGAAATGACAAACTTTTGTCATTCTGTAATTTTGGTTTATTATATATCTGGTTTCTAAATTTTTCGTTTTTTTATGTTTGTAATTTTGTCATTTTTGTTATAGTATTTTTGTAATTTTAGTCATTTCCGTCATAATTTTTATTTGTTTTTGTTTTATTTGTTATTTTTGCAATTTGGGTATCGTTTTATACAAACATCTGTGTAATTTGTAATTTTATTTTCTTGAATTGTATTTTGGAGCTTTTTAATGATTTTCAGTACAACCCTAGTGGAAAACCAATGATCCAACAATATTGCAGATCAAACAATTTGCAGAGGTAAAAAAATGATAATTACAACAGACAGAATAAAAAAAAAGAGAAACAAGATATTAAAGTTACAAAAATGGAAAACCAAGCGAAAATAAAAATTTTAAAAATTAAAATCATGAAAATAATATTAAAAATTAGAAAAAATCACAAAAATGTTGAAAAAATTAAAAAGCTGCCAAAAATTTCAAACATTTCAAAAATTACAAAAACAACTGAAATGGCAAACTTTTGTCATTTTGTAATTTTTAATTTATTTTTCATGTGGTTTCTAAGTTTTTGTTTATTTTTCTGTAATGTTATGTTTGTAATTTTGTCATTAAAGTATTTTTGAATTTTCAACCATTTCCGTCAGAATTGTCTTTTTTTGTTTTTTTTTGTCTTATTTGATATTTTTGTCATTTGGGTAGTTTTATAGAAAAATCTGTGTGATTTGTCATTTTAAGTATTTTTAATTCTATTTTTGAGCTTTTTAATTATTTTTAGGACAACCCTAGTGGAAAACTAATGATCTACCAATATTGCAGATCCACCAATATTGCAAAAGTAAAATAATAATGATTACAACAGAAAAGACAGAATTTAAAAAAATGATTGAAATTACAAAGATGAAAAACCTAGCGAAAATTTCAAAAAAAAATTTAAAAAACTATAATGATAAAAATAATACAAAAAATGGTAAAAATTAGAAAAATCACAAAAATTTTGAAAAATTATCAAAAATTACAAAAACAACTGAAATAACAAACTTTTGTCATTCTGTAATTTTTGCTATTTTCATACCCGGTTTCTAAGTTTTTCGTTGTTTGTAATGTTTGTAATTTTGACATTTTTTGTTAAAGTATTTTTTGAAATTTTTGCCTTTTCCGTCATAATTGTCTATTTTATGTTTTTTTTTTTGTCTTATTTGTTATTTTTGTAATTTGTGTCGTCTTATACAAAAATCTGTGTGATTTGTCATTTTAATTATTTTGAGTTCTATATTTGAGCTTTTAAATGATTTTTAGGACAACCCTAGTGGAAAACTAATGGTTCAACAATATTGCAGATCCAACAATATTGCAAAAGTAAAATAATGATAATTACAACAGAAAAGACAAAATTAAAAAAAAAATGAGAACAAAATGATTAAAATTAGAAAATAGAAAAACCAAGCGAAAACGATTATAAAAATTTAAATCATGAAAATAGTATTAAAAATTAGAAAAATCACAAAAATTTGTAAGGAATGTATGAAAATTATTATTATTAAATTACAAACATTACAAAAATTACTAAAACAACTGGAATAACAAACTTTTGTCATTCTGTAATTTTGGTTTTTTTCCCTAACTGGTTTCTAAGTTTTTCGTTTTTTTTCGTAATTTTGCATTTTTGTCATTTTTGTTATAGTAATTTTTGTCATTTCCATCATAATTGACTTTTTTATCTGTTATTTTTTTCATTTTGGTTATTTTATACAAAAATCTGTATTATTTGTCATTTTAATTGTTTTGAATTCTATTTTTTAGCTTTTTAATTATTTTTAAGCACAACCCTAGTAGAAACATAATGATACACCATAGTGAAAAACTAAGCGCAAATGATTCATATCTTACAAATGTTTAAATTGTAGTTTGGACCTAGATTTTATTGGCCAATTCTTAAACATTCTGTTTAAATACAATGGAGTTCCGAAAAACAGCGAAGTCTCAGAAAGTCGTCGAACATTTTCGTTGAACATAAAATTTTCGATTTTCCAATTTTACTTAACTCTCCTTAACTATTGATAGGTCATTTTTGAGGGTCAAAGAATTAAAAAAAAAACACCACAAATTAAAACCGTTAAGCTCAAACTTTGCACAAATAAATTCCTTGGGCCAATCCACTAAATGTTTGTGTTCGGCTTTCAAAATTTCCCATTGCCACCCTTCGGTGTAGCATGTAAAGAAGTATAAAATTAGGGTTGCAATGGATGTATGGAAAAAAAACACCAAGATCTAATTTTGAAAATCGATCATATTCATTTTGTAGATTGGCCCAAACAACTGACCACTGCAAAATTTCAGCAAAATGGGACTTGATTTAGGAGTGCAGCAAAGCGCTCAAAGCTTCGGTTTTTTGCCCCTCAAAAATCCCCGAAGAGGGACCAAAGGAAATCGGAAAAATCTAAATTTTAATTTTGAGATACCTAATGACTTAAAAATGCATATAACTCCGAGATCTGGTGATATCTTGAAAAAATTTTGACCAAAAATCGACTTTCTGGGATGGTTTTTCCGAAAAACCGGCCGTTTCTCCAAAAACCGACTAAGTCCAGAAAGTCCATTTTTTTTTCAAACATTTTTTTCGAGATAACATCAGATCTCGACATTTTATGCATGTTTAAATCAATAGGTATCTCAACATTAAAGTTTAGATTTTTCCGATTTGTATCCCGATTTGTATGTAAACCGATGGTATCAAAATTAAAATTTCAATTTTCCATATTTTCCAGGGTTAATTAATTTTGAGGGTCGAAAAACTTGAGCGCTTTGAGGCACCCCTTAATCGAGTCAGAGTGAGATGAAATTTTGCTCAGGTCGTTTTTTTTTGGGCCAATTTTCAAAATGTATATGGTCGGTTCTCGAAATTCGACATATCCCATTTTGCTGCCACCCTAATAAACATTAGGGTGTGTCGAACTACAACTTTTCTGAAATATAAAATACCCTGTACTTAGTCTAAAAAAAATTGCTTTATGGTCAAAACGAACGATAGAGTTTTTGCAGATTTTATAAATTACATTTAGGTAGCCGGGTTTTGATTTGAAATTGTGCATTGAAAGCCGAAAAAAATTGTTCGGAAAATGTTGGTTTTTCTTGAATATTTTGTTCTCACGCAATGCAAATGGAATTCCAACATATAAGCGGTAGGAGTAGCGCATTATTTTTTCATGAAAAGAAACTAGCAACACTAATAAATTGCCGTCAAATTTTAAGAATTATTATTTTAACAAGAAGTAATTGATTTTTTAGCCAGCGAAAAAAATTCCTTCAAAGAATTTATAGGTTGACACCAAAAAGACAGAAGGTTCGGTTCTACAGAAGAGAGAAAAATGATGTTGATTTTCCAGAACAAAATACTTAATTTTCCATAGGTACATAGCCAAGAATTAAAATTTACTCACTATTGAAAAAAATCTTGAATAAATTTTGAAGTTAAACATTGTGTTTTAGACCCCGGCATTGAGAAATTTTAAAATGACCACAAATCGACTCAGCCTAATACTACAGCTTATCATTCCGGAATATCTACGCAAGATTGTATAACATTCAAATTTGATAGAAAGAACTTCCGACTGGTAGATAAACGATACCAATGCATGACATTTACTTTTCTGCCATTGCACGGAAATAGATGTAAGCATGAAGGTACTCCAACAACGGTTTGAGAACAAACATAATTCCATTAAAAACACAGGTAATGAATTGTCTGAGAAACTCCAACCTCACCCCGAGTCCCATTTCAATTGGTATTTACCTCTTCATCTTCCACATTCGACGGCTTGTCTTCGGCTCCCATCAATGCCTCTTCTTGGCAATACTCCTTGTATCGTTACCTTGTATCACTCACTCAACAACTTAGCAGCGAAAAACAAAACCCAAAGACACACCAAATCGATATCGTGAAAAAAGATTTCCACGCGCTTTTCACCTGCTCACCAGCTGCAGCAGTTCCTTTTTAGATGTCTCGAATGCAATTGTGAACGGAATCCGATTTATTTGGTTTTTTTCGGGGATTCCTCGATTAAACTTTGAACTACCAACAACACTAACACAAACAAATGTCAAAAGAAAAACTTAATAGTAAGGACCTTGGGGCCAAACTCCACGGTCGTGACCTCGTCGTTCACGTAGACGGAATGCGATTTAAGTTTTCGCAAAAGCCGAAAAATCGGACTACCATTCCGCGGCGATAGCGTGATACCGTGCGATTGGCGAAATCTGGCAGAAACGGATTGGAAGATTCTCTGTATCGGTATTTGGCTTTGATGGACTTCAGAACGATAGAAGCAACACTCAATTCGGTTGTTCTGAAACATTTTTTTCTGTACGTTCGTATTAATTTTTTAGTAGGTTTTAATAAATCAAAATTGATAGAAGAAACTTGATATATAACTGGAAACTCGACTCCATGTTATTGTTATGGCATGCAGAATTTCCAAGAGACCGTTATTCTTTCTGTGTTATCTTACTGACTAACGGGTAAGACTACACCCACAAATCAGAATTTACTCCAATAATGAGCTTCCTTGGGGGTGAAATTATCGGCATAAGATTATATGCCGCACCGGCATTAACAAGCTTTCTCATCGCTGGCATTGTACTCCCAGCGTGATAGCATTGCATTTGTCTGAAATAAACCAAATAAAACAACTTCCATCTGTACCGTTGAGCCGTCAACACGTACGCTGGAGCATCGTATCGTTGCTGTGTACCTGCAGGAACATTTTACATTATTTATTTTTTCCTTACCTGTATTTCAATCAGCACTTTTCAGTGCTAAAATTATTTTCATTTTCTTTTATTCATATTTTCTCTTTTCTTTCCAGCATGGGGAAGTCTTCGGCCGGCTCAAGGGCCGGAAGAAAACGGATTGCTGAACCTAATCCAGGGCCATCTGCCAAAAAAGTTGAAATTTCCAATTCATTCGATGTCCTTCATAACATCGGTGATGAGGAAATATTCATATTTAATTCTGATAAGAGTACTAAGAAACCTTCTTCTTCTTCTTATACTCTTAAAAACGAAAAGGTTTCACCAATTACGGTCACGATTCCTGACTTCAATGCCTTTCGAAAAGAAATCGTCACTTCCGTCAAGGATGTGAAGATTTCTTTTCAGATCGGTCGAAGGGGAACTGCTCGTATATTGGCGGAATCTTTTAATGATTTTCAAAAAATTTTAAATTATTTGAATAATAAAAAACACCAATTTTTTACGTACGACACTAGAGGTGATCGTCCCTTTAAAGTTGTACTTCGTGGTCTCACCGGCGATCAGACACCGGATGAGATCACAAATGAATTAAATTCTTTGTTAGGTTTTTCTCCATTTCAAGTAATTCAAATGAGGAAAAGAACCAACACGAATAATACCAGTAGTGTTGGTTTTGCTCCTGAACTTTATTTGATCCATTTTAAAAAGGATCAGGTTAATAATTTGAAAATTTGGGAAAAGGCTCGTCTTATGTTTCATTGTCGAGTAAAATTTGAACCTTTTCGTAAATCCCATACCAATTTTTTACAAAATATTACGCAGTGTCGTCGTTGTCAAGCTTTTTGTCATGGCACTAAAAATTGTAGAATGAATGCCAGATGCATGTTTTGCGGCTCATTCGATCATGAAAAATCTAAATGCCTTTTTGGTGGTGATAAGCCAAAAACAGAATTTTTTAAGTGTGCGAATTGCGCAGGTAATCATTCCTCGAATTCTCTAGATTGTCCCGTTAGGGCAAAAATTGTTGCTTCTAGGAAAAACCCCAAAGTTTCCAGAAAAGTTTCTTCTCCTCCTTCCTCTTTTTCGTCTACACACGTCAGACCGGCAAACAACCTGCCTGTTCGCAGTCAGCCTCGGCCTACATTGGAATCACGGCTGGGTAATACCCGAAGTGATTTTAATGTTACCTGGGCTGATTCTGCGCCACAGACTCGTTGTTTATCGTTCTCAGAGGTGGTTGAAAATGGGTTGCCCTCTTCAGGTTTAACTAATAAAAATGGGAAAAAACCAAGTCTCAACGTTCATGCGAAGGCTTGGGAAAATCCCCGAAATTCAAATACTTTTTCTTCTCCTTCCTCTTCTGATTCTAACAATTTTGTTGATTTGGGTGAGATTACTGAGGAAAAATTAAAATTTTTGCATCAAAATTTAATGGAAATGATGCAACTTATGTTGAAAGCAAATTCAATGTTTGAAGCTTTCCAAACTTCTTTTAATTATGCTAACAAAATTATTATGACTTTACGATTCCCTCATGGATCCAAATAGATGTTTAAATATTATGAATTGGAACGCTAGATCTTTGCTGGCTAACCAAGACGAGTTCTTTTTATTTTTGAAAACTCAAAACATACATATTGCTACCATCACTGAAACTTTTTTAAAGCCAGACAATAACTTGAAAAGAAATGCTTTCTTTAAAATTTTACGAAATGATCGACTTGATCGACAAGGTGGGGGTGTAGCTATTGTCATCAATAGTCGTCTCAAATTTAGACTTCTTCCTTCTTTCAATACAAAAGTCTTAGAAACAATTGGAATTGAATTAGAAACTTCTATGGGGAAAATTATAATTGATGCCGCATATTTGCCTTTTCAATGTAGCGGTGAACAGAAAAATTTTTTGAAGGGAGATTTACAAAAACTCACTAGAAATAAATCTAATTTTTTTATTATTGGTGACTTTAATGCAAAACACCGATCTTGGAATAATATTTCATCAAATTCAAATGGGAATATTTTGTTTAATGACTGCTCTGCAGGTTATTATACTGTTGAATATCCTAATGGGCATACTTGTTTCTCTTCGATTAGAAATCCTTCCACAATTGATTTGGTTCTAACGGATTTAGGCGAGCATTGTAGTCAATTAGTTACTCATGCGGACCTCGATTCAGACCACCTTCCAGTAACATTTTCTTTATCCCAAAGTCCCATTGAAAACCCTTTAAAATCAACTTTTAATTTTCAAAAGGCTAACTGGGAGCGATATATGAATTTTATTGAACGTAATTTAGATGAAAACGTTCCATTGAATTCAATAGAAGATATTGATTTGGCTGTAGAAAATTTGACAACTTCAATAGTCAATGCTAGAGCCGCTTCAATACCTAAAGTTAAACATAAATTTAATCAACCTTTAATTGATGATGATTCGAAAAACATTCGTCGACGCCAATTTCAACGAACTAGGGATCCTTATTTGAAATTAATTTATTGCGACCTTCAAAAAGAGATCAAACGTCGTTTAAATTTCATTCGTAATGAAAATTTTGCTAAAGCAGTAGAGGACATAAAACCCTACTCAAAGCCATTTTGGAAATTAACTAAAATTCTAAAAAAGCCCCAGAAGCCAATTCCTACTTTGAAAGATGGGGATAAACTTCTTTTAACTAATTCAGAAAAAGCTCAAAAATTAGCCCAACAATTTGAGTCTGCTCATGATTTTAATTTAAACGTTGTAAGTCCAATTGATGCTCAAATTTCCCTAGAATTTGATGATATTCTTTCTAAGCAAATTGTGTTTGAAAGTTCTTGTGAGACAAATATTGTTGAACTTAAATTGATTTTCAAAAAATTTAAAAATATGAAAGCCCCGGGGGAAGATGGGATTTTCTATATTCTTATTAAAAAGTTGCCTGAAAGCACTTTAAATTTTTTAGTTAAAATCTTCAATAAATGTTTTCACTTGGCTTATTTTCCCAATAAATGGAAAAATGCCAAAGTAACTCCAATTTGGAAACCTGGAAAAAGTGCTTCAGAGCCTTCAAGTTATCGACCAATTAGTTTGCTTCCTTCTTTAAGTAAACTATTTGAGAGAGTTATTTTGAATAGAATGATGATTCACATTAATCAGAATTCTATTTTCCCTGATGAACAATTTGGTTTTCGTCATGGACATTCTACTACACATCAACTTTTGAGTGTAACTAATATGATTAACGCTAGCAAATCTGAAGGTTATTCAACTGGTGTTGCTTTTCTTGATATTGAAAAAGCTTTTGACAGTGTTTGGCACAAAGGTTTAGTAGCTAAATTAGCTCGATTTGATTTTCCTGTACATCTCACCAAAATTATTCAAAATTATTTGACTAGCCGAACTTTGCAAGTAAGCTATCAAAATTCATGCTCTGAAACGATACCCATTAGAGCTGGTGTCCCTCAGGGTAGTATACTTGGGCCTATTTTATACAATATTTTTACTTCTGATCTTCCTGATGTCCCAGAAGGAAAAGGTAGAAGATTATTTGCTGACGATACTTTGCTTTCAGCCAAAGGTCGAAATTTACGGGTGGTACGCAGTAGATTGCAACAAAATTTAAATTCCTTTTTGAATTATTTGAAAATGTGGAAAATTTCTCCTAACGCTTCCAAAACTCAACTTATTTTATTTCCCCATAAGCCAAGAGCAAATTTTTTAAAACCTAATGAAAATCATTCCATAACTTTTAATGGGGTTTCTTTAGAATGGTCTGATCACGTGAAGTACTTGGGACTCACACTTGATCGGAATCTTTCTTTTAAGAATCACATTGAAGATATTCAATCTAAATGTAATAAATACACTAAATCTCTTTATTCTCTCATCAACAGGAAATCCCGACTTTGCCTGAAGAATAAGATGCTTATTTACAAGCAAGTCTTCCGACCAGCGATAATGTATGCAGTTCCGATTTGGTCTAGCTGCTGCGCAACGAGGAAGAAAGCCATCCAGAGGTTTAAGAACAAGGTTCTGAAAATGATTTTGCGGCTTCCACCTTGGCACAGCACCGAAGATCTTCATGGGATTGCAGGCATTGAATCTATCGAAGAGATGGCCAACAAAATCATCTCCAACTTCAGAGGCAAATCGATGCAGTCTTCCATCGCAGAGATTCGCTCTCTCTTTAGTTTAATTTTAGGATAGCTTTAGTTTTTAGTTTAAAATATTTTTTTTTTCACTACAGGATGTTCTCCTTTATAAAAATGCTTGATTAGGCTCAGCAAATTTAAGTCGAATAAATAAATTTTAGTGATTATTAAACTATAGGGCCCTGAAAGTTCATTATTGAACTGAACACCTAATTTAATGTATTAATGTAATATAAATGTAATGATGAATTGGTACTAATAAAGATATATTTAAAAAAAAAACCAAAAAAACAAACCGGCAAAGAACCACCGCACAGTGATCCAGAAATGAAATTTAGCAGAAAACAGTTAGTATCGTCTTCCCCTTAAGTTTGATGCATTTGATGTCATATATAAACTTTTTCAACAACTAATGGCGGTCATTCTGACTCAGTCTTGGTTGAGCTCTTACCGCGAACGGTCGTTTTTTTTTCTCGTCTTGCTGTGTCGACGATGTGGTGAATGCTTTTGTTGGGCGGAGACGCGGACGGATTTTCCAGTGAAAAAATTGAAGCGTATTTTGTAGAACGTAAAACTTCGATAGTGAATTTAAAAGTGAAAGAATGGAAATTCTTCGAATTTTTTTTTCTGCTAGGGGGAAACTAAGTGGTTTTTCGGGTTAGCACTCTGAATACGATGCAATTGTGAAGTGTAAAACGTATTGGGTGTATGGATTTTGTGTGGATCTAGCTCTAATCTTTTGAGTGTGAGAGGACTAATAATTTAAGGTATGTTGCGAAAAATCGAAGAAAATCGAAATTCCGCACGATGGATCCTGTCCCAACAAGTTTTGCAGAGAAAATGGCAGCGAGAAACACGAGATGAAAGCTGGAATGCAAAATCGGTGAGGAAGCTCTAATTATCAGTTTGTGTTCTAGAAATTACAATGAGATTATACACATCCAAAGTACGTCTAAAACTTTATTTTATTTTACCACAAGTCATTCTTTTTAGTATAACTGCGTACAAGCGCGAATCAACGCTATTCAAACTAGAGAAGAACAAGTAGAGCGTTTTTTTTTTCATTGTGCTTTCTAAATGTTGCACCAATTTGCTAACAATGTAGGAAAACTTTTGCTCACATTTTTTTCTGTGTTCCATCGTATGTCAAACAAAATGAGAGCAAATTTGGCTATTGGGGCGTAATTGTAAAATTTGCTTAAATTTTGCCATAAAAGTCAACTTGGGATATATCTAAATATCGCAGAGACAGTTGTTTGTATGAACGACCTTTCTTCTAAGTTTTGTCTCAGAATTTGATATCGTAATTGAATAGGTTGTCTCACAAAATCTTCGTGTATCGATAATTTAATAATTATGAGGACGACCCATTGACCCGCAATTCGAACCAGAAGACCGATGGATTATCTCCTTTGTTGATTTTAACATCGTTCCGCTTATTTTTCACGACAATATCGCATAAACAAAGAACGGGTATCGACTTCTGCCTTAGACTTTCAAATTTTCCACAATTCGTGTTCAAAATTATCTGATCGAAGACAATGACTTTCGTTGTACGTTAATTCGATTCCATCCAAAGTTCTACCAACGCACGGTATTTCTTGCTCGTTCAAATACTGAGGACTGGGAAGAAGGCGCACTGCAATTTTCGTGAAACTCGCGAAGCCTCTTCCCTCCTGAGGGAGGGAGCGCAGACGTTGCTGCACGTGCAATGACAAGTTATTATCCAGCAGCAAACGGTTGTGGTCGTCGTCGTGATGCGCCAGTCAAATCGTTTCCAGCTATTCTAGCTTCTATGGCTGTAGGACAAGCTAGTAGGGCACTTTCGAGACGAACGATAGGCACTACACCTGCAGGTTGTTTGTCTCTGGGAAGGGAGGCGCAAACCGAAAACTACCCCAGGCGTAACAATATAATTAGTGATAAAATGTTTCACGATGCAACACGCTAACGAACTCGGCGACAAACTCACGAAACTTTTCGCGGAACAGCACGAAGAAAAAATTCAGTAGGGCTACTAATTCTATTAGACCGAACCAGATGACCGGAATCGACCTTGCGATCTGGAACTGTGGAGACTGTTATAATTTTTCAAAATAAAAAAAAACTTCGCCCGGACACGTTTTCGCGGGGTGACTCGGTTCAACTGAGCATTGGTTGGATTTTTGTTACAGAAAGATCCTCGAATCAGAACATTTGAACGCCCTTTTTCGGCGGACGTCATCAGCCGGGATCAGTTGGTATTAGTGAAGAAAAACGCTTGGGTCGCTCTTTTGGATTATTGGGAGGAAAAATGAGGAAAATTTTATAATATGTATCTATTGCGTTCGAGAGGGAGATTGATTTTTTTTTATTTTCTGGGAATCTCGATTCGAACCAGCAAAACAAAATTACGCTTGCGCGCTCTCATCAACCACTTGAATTAAAATTGCCCAAAAGTCTCATTGTGTGTGGCCATGGCGCTGCTCAGAATGCTGAGATTTGAACGAGGTTTTCCTTTCGCTCATTTTTTCCGACTTTGACTGTGACCTAGATTTAGAAACAGAAGTGTCTGCGTGAAAAAGCGCGTTGAATGACCTTGTGTGTTGACATTGAAAAAAAAACTTATCGATACTAGACCAAAATTGAGCACTGATTTTCCACAAAAATGATCGAAGAGAAAAATTGTGGCCCCAGAGAGTAATAAAAAAGGGATTTAATTAATTCGAAGTTCAGAATATGATTGAAGTTTCTATAATCAGAACTCGAATCAGTTCAAAATAAGATTTCTTAAACTTATAACTCAGATTGAAATTTTAAACCCTCTGGGTTGAGCTGTATTATTTTTTAAGGGATTTTAACCCCCCATGGATTATCAATCCCTAATTAAGCTGTGTTAAACTCCGTGAGAGATAATAACAGTTTTTCTTCATCAATCTTCTTGAAACTTGTTTTGTTTGACTTGTTTGTTAAAGTAGTCGGATGACCACCATCCATCCATCCAAGGAAGAGCCATGACTTAATTTTTTCCATCCAAACAACCAGCAAGCAAACTACTCACCAATGTCGGGTGTAACGCTCATCATTCAATAAAAAAAATCAACAAACATCCCATTGTCAGTAAACAAACCGGTGAAACGACGACGATTTGCTTATCAGTATACTAGCGGAGTGGATTCTAGGAACTGTCCTCGAAAAAAGTGCAACATTTTGTTTTGTGAATGACTTTTTATAGCGTCTATGGAAATTTACGAAACCTCTAGCAAACCTAGCTTGAAATGTAAATTTTACATATGCAAAATTCGGTGACAATTTATAAAGATGTTTTTAAAGTTATTAAAGTTTCTCAATAATAAGAACATTGCCAAAAAAATTGTAGTAGTAAAAAAATCAGGAAATACAGATAGATCCCAAAACAGATAATCATCAACTTTTTAACCATGCTCCATGAGGTGAAGTCGTTCAAGAAGACATTAAGCTGAAAGTGGAATAAAATCGGAGATGATCAACAAACAGTGTTGAAGTTTTTTCGAGTACAGTCCCTACTTAGTGCAATGCAGTGCAGCCCAGAATGCGACTTTCCTGTTCTTCTAATCAAACAAGTTACGGACGTAGCTGCCTGCTACCTTCGAATAGACATAATAACAAGAACGCATCATCACAAATACAGTGACGTTGCTCTTGATCACGTTTTGGGTTCACGCATCTAAATGAGGTTCAAAATTTAAAAAAAAACTGCAGGATCTTATGGACAAAATTATTTAAATTTGTTAGGAACAGTGTAATACCGTCTTAGTAGCTTAAATTCAATTTCCAGCTACTCATACTTGATACGAAACGATGGTAAGAATTCAAGAAACGCCTTTTTACGACCGACATTCCGTTTGAAAAGCGATTCATTCCTTGTTTCTACAAGTCGTAAACTTGGGTTTATGTAACAGAAATTCTCTGAAGCTTTCGCCTACAGGTGTGACTTGTTTATTTAAAGTTGACTTTATACAAAATAACAACCGGGAAGAGTGTAACTGAGAAAAAAATCCACTTGAAACTCTATTAAACTTAATTTTTTTTTCTAAATTTGGTTAATTTTAAAAATTCTGATAAACAGTGTATGGCCACAGTTTGTTAGTCATAAGGCCGGAGCAAACATTTTATACTTCGTATGCCACTTGAAGCTGAACTGCAGTTAGAATTCCGCGAAACGGATATTGAATTAGCAATGATAAAATTGGCTTGAGAAAAGTCGTTACATTTTGCCTATTTAACCCTTTTAATACCGAAAGACCATATATCGTTTTAGCTGGCGGGCCATGCGCGATCCTATGGGGGGGGGAGTGATCGAGGTGATAAAACCGTCACAAAATATACGAAAACTTTCAGAAATTCATAATTTCATAATTTTAATTTCGGTTCCCATTTATATGTTTCCGAATATAAAATGTTGCAGACACGTGTCCGGGCCGGGCAAATCCGGACTATTTCGTCTAAACCCTACAAAATCCGAGCATTTGATTTCAAAAAATTCCGTCCAAAAATCCGGGAGATATTTGGGCAAATTTTTTCAAAACCCAGGTATAACCCTTCAAAAAAAGAAGAAACATCTTTTTTTTTGTCTTGACACATAAGCCGATTATAAATCGTATTTTGAGCTTCTAGAAAACCATTATGGTAATTTTAATAAAATTTGCTCAAAACTTTCGTATCTGGATGCAAAATTAAAACGATTAATAACTTAATTGGTTTTTTTTATATTTTATCAAAAAAAGGACGAAATCCGGACTTTTTACAACAAAATCCAGGCAACTATGCCGAATCGGGCCTTTCCTAGATTTTGTGTAACATATTCGGGCAAGCCCGAAAAAAACCGAGCAATCTGAGTTTGCAGTCAAGAAGGGATAATAAGTTTTAAATACTAACGCTAGTTTAATATCAAGAAATAAGTAATTTGACGATAGACATTTATATTCAGCTCCAGAATTCAAAATACTGATGAAGTTTTTTAAATGAGCCAGAACAAATGGTATAGACGAAGGCCAGCAAATTGTAAGATGTATTTTAAAATATTAAAGCGTAGGATTCAATTTTCAAAATATAATTTTAGTGTATGCGTTTAGAGTATGCTCGAAACGTCTGGACAACTGGTAAAAACGTTTTTATTTTCTAAAACTCACCGAAAAACGTCGATTAGATAACATAGAATTCAAAATAATCACTCACAATAATAATTTAAACTACCCCATTATCAGTCGACTATTTGTCTCGGTAACGAAGCAATTGCTCGAAGATCTTAGAGTGAATTTTGAGCACAATTGATCGGGTCACGATGAGCTCTTTCTGCCGTAGAATCTTGCAGCGAATTTAATTCGATGAAGTCATCTGAAATAGATGAATAAGTGATCAACTCGGCAAAATTAAACTTTATAAGTAAAATGCCTTAATAAACAAATTATAGAGCCACAGCTTGACTAGTTTATATCTGATGATTTAGCCTATTGGTTAGGTGTCGGAGAGGTAATCATTTACCATTCATGATTGATTATGTTTATTGTTGCATGTAAGGATAGTAGCCAAAGTTGCCGAAATCACAGAAATATCTGTAATTACACAGAATTTCGAGCAAATTTTCATCACAGAATCTCGGTCACAGAACACAGAATTTTGGAAAATTCACAGATTTCACAGAATTTTTGAATTTTAAATGGATTTCCAAAACCATAATTTTTTGGCCAATATAAAATTAAAAAAAAAATATCACCTCGACCAGGAATCGAACTCGAGTCTTTTGATTACCTCTCCGACACCTAATCAATAGGCCAAATCGTCAGATTAAATAAGTCAAGTTGTAGCTCTATAATTCAGTTGACTTCATCGAGTTGAATTCGCTGCTAGATTCTACGGCCGATAATGTTCATCGTGCCCCGATTAATGGTGCTTATACTGCCCCAGTGGAGACTACAGTGACTGATTTTCAGCTTTTGGCAAAAAATGCATTTTAAAACGTTTTTATCAATTATATCACAGCTCCCGGTAAACCATTTAGCGGTATTCGTTTTGGCGGTATGACATTTCGCATAAGAACCTGTTTGGCGGTTTGTAACACTTGGCGGTTCCTCATTTGGCATATGGCCCTTTTGTCGGTTTGCCATTCAGCGGTTTTATAACAAATGTGTCAGCTAGCGGGTTCAGCGGTGTTGAAACTCCCCTATATATGGCTCAGGGTCGGCTTAAGCTACAGACGATTCGGCTAGCCAAGAAAACACTTTGTATGCTTCGAAACCTCCCACGTTTTATTCCGATTCAGTCAACTTATAATTGGGTCATGTGCACACTAGGGACTACGTCCCACCCCCTTATGCTATCTCCTACCTCGTGACACGTAGTGATTGCACCACCTTGTGTCTCACCTTCCTGGGTGGACCAGCCTATCTGCTCCGCAACAGCGATGCCACTCGGTGATAGATACGGACGCCGACGGTTTGTTCCCCACACGAACTAGTTTGGCTTCGGGTTGTAGGTTCCCACGCTAGCGGTCGAATTTGAGTGTAATTCGGAAGCCTCGGGCGGGACGGCTCACCACGGTGGATTGCAAAGGCGGGTCCTTGGCACTCTCGACGTTCGGTAGATTGTGGACCGATGCGTCTATGGCTCGTGTGTTGACTTAGTAAGTATCGCTGCGGTGTGCGTGTGATTGCGACCTGCAGCGATGGCGGTTTCTAGGCAACAAAAAGCCGAACTACGGATCAAGGTAAAACCTCGGGGTCCTGTTAGGAAATCGGAATGGAGTTTGAATATGGCGTTGACGAACGGTGATCACTGTTGCTACGGGGCATAACCTGGATATCCTATTAAACTTGCACTTCCGAAATTTGAATAATTTCACTACAAGTACATACATAACTTGCGCCTTTATGTGCTGGCGTTTTGGCTTGTCGTAACGAAATAGTGAATAAGTCTATTTTTCGGTATGGATAGTTGTCAACTAAGTCACTTCGCGGTCTGTTTGAAATGTTCAAAAGTCCGGCCTAGAAACATGGATCAGACTTACGAGGATCGTCCCTAGCTTTGGGTAATCCTAGAAACACGGGGCTTTCGTTGGTATTTCAGGAAGCCTAGAAAAAACGTCTTAGAAACCAGTGTTCTGAATATCACTCATTTTCAATGAATGTTTCTGATTGCACTTCGCACCTGAACGTACAGCGGTCGGGTTTCGTTATTGATTGCTACTGGACCTACCCGATCATCGATCGTTCAATTCATCGCTAAAATACAGATCACCTCGCACGATGCTTGCTGTCAAAACAGTGCAGCACCATCATCAAATTGGAATATCACCAATGCGCAATGCATATGGCGAATCTTGTTGGTCTTCGATCAGGAGTGAATGGATCAGGCAGTGAGTGAATGATACATGAAGCCGATCATTAGCGTATTTTGTTTGATTTGATATAAAGCAAATTAATAAATTTATTTGTTGTTATAACGTTTTTTAACATCAGTATGATCAAAATCAAATTGCAGTTGTGTTTGTGAGGGAAAGATGTTCACTTTCGCCGTGTTTTTCAATTTTTACAAGTTCTCTTATTAAAATGTCGTACGTCACGTTAAAACTACTGAGAATTTATGGTGTCCCGCACAACTGTTTGATTTTTCTCGTCCTGCAAAAAATAATTTTGAATTTCATATAATTCAGGCAGATACTGAGTGAGCTACATTCAGAATGGATCAGTTTGTATCTCACTCATCTCCGATATGCGATGTTTGCTGAACCGATGATTCTGAATGATGCGACTCGGTTTGCATAGCTGATAGGAGCGCTGATCGAGATTGCATACCAGCCAGGCGAAGCAGTAGCGAGAGGCGCTATCCCATTATACAATCGGAATGTTTCCAACAGGAAACGCATCCTGAGTGTTTGTTTTGATTGATTTTCGGACCATTGTTAGAAACATAAAGGATTATACGGTCAAAATTTGGTCAAGGGAGAACGCGTGTAAATCGGTGAAATCGTTCATTTAAAAAATCAAATTAAATTTCTTTTTCAAGTTTAATTATAGTATAAAAATCAGGAAAAATATTCAGTTAGGCTTCCGCTTTTCCAAATCCGAATTTCCGGGCCTTACGCTTAGCCCCTGCCATCAGATTTTGTACAGCCACCTTGTCCACCTTCTTCGTCGCAGAAAGCCAGATTGCCTTGAACTGCTGCTCGTCCTTCGCAGTTTTTTTTTGTCTTATTTAGGTTCCGCTTGACAATAGCCCAGTATTTCTCAATTGGGCGGAGCTCTGGCGTGTTGTGAGGGTTCTTGTCCTTGGGAACCACGTTGTTGGCGGCGTACCACCCCATGGCCTTTTTACCGTAATGGCAAGATGCCAAATCCGGCCAAAACAGTAAATTTTTTGGTTGACAGTCCCGGGAGCTAAGAAAATGCTGCTTTTCAAGCCACAGGTACAGATGGCTTGCCAAACCAGATATTTCTTCGCGAACTTTGACATTTTCATGTGCTTGAAAATATCTGCTACCTTTCCCCTTCCTTTTGCCGTATAAAACTCATGTCCCGGAAGCTGCTTGTAGTCGGCTTTGACGTAGGTTTCGTCGTCCATTACCACGCAGTCAAACTTCGTCAGCATCGTCTTGTACAGCCTCCGGGATTGCGCTTAGGCCGTCGTATTTTGTTTATCATCGCGATTTGAAGTCACTACCTTCTTGTAAAGCGATAGTCCGGCTCGTTTTTTGGCTCGATGCACGGTTGTAGACGATACACCCAGCTTATTTGCGGCATCTCGGAGAGAGAGGTTAGGGTTTCGCTTGAAACTGCCGGCAGCTCTCTTTGTCGTCCCAGCGGCTTCCGGTTTTTGATTTCCCCCCGATCCATACTTCCTGGCTGTCGACAAACGTTCCCCAAACACTTTAATTACATTTGTAACGATTGATTTGGCAACTTTTAGCGATTTTGCCAGCTTTGCGTGCGAATAGCTCGGATTTTTGCGATGCGCGAGCAAAATTTTGATACGCTGCTCTTCTTCCTTGGACGGCATTTTGACAACTGAGGAGTGAATTCCAAAATCAAAATAGGAACAACATTCTACACATACACCCCTTCAAAATGAGGGGTGTTCAGGTTTTTTGAATGCAAATTTGAAAGAAATACATTAAGTTGATATTGACAAAATTTTGACCGTATTACCCTTTAAATCAGAGCTTAGAGGCCGCCTCCTCACGCTGCGCGTTCGAACTATGAATGATGTACGGTCCTTTGCTTTACGTTTCGAAACCACACACTCGAAACCAGAATAAATATTTGGGTACAACATTTGTTCGATATATATCTGATCAAATATCTTACCGCATAATGTTGCATATTGCCAAAAAGACAAATCGCAAAATACTCATACCGCAAAAAATAACACCGCCAAACACTATACCGCTGATGTAAAAACCGCGGACAGAGCTACAACCATTTTTATCTACTTTTTCAAGTTTTAACCCGTTAGGAAATAGACTTTTTTAGTATATTAACACGAAACAGTGAAGAAACACACAAACTATAGCTGTTTTCTATGGTTAAATTAGCGTCCTTTTTAAGGTGGCCATTATGCCCTTATTTCCCTTAAATGCTTTATACAAGTATAACCAATCAACAGCAAACAAACAAGTGTTTAGCGTTTAGCGAGTGTAAACATAGCTCCAATTCAAAACAACCACCCACCGAAAAACATTCCAACAGGCGTCAATGGAAACCGTTGTAAGTGTGGGTGTAGTGCATCGCTTCATTGAACACCATTTCGCGAACTACTCCATTCTACCGCTAGTTAGCCCAGCTGCGATAAGCAAATTTTTAGTACAACTTCCAGCAGGGGGAGCAAGGCACAGCTGTTTTGAGACATCTGATGAAATAGTCTCAAATTGAATCTGTTTATGAATTAGGTAAATTGAAATAAAAAAAAATTCAACCAAATACCAACATTTTTCTTCCTGCTTCAAATGTTTGACACGCTAGGTGTTAATTGATCGACCCAATCATCAAATATTTAGGCCATAATGATTTACATATGTCGATGTTTTCTGTAAACAATTTCAAGTTACATTTTTTTTAAATCCAAAGAAACGTGAAGGTATTGATTGACAATTATTTAAAGGAATCCAATAATTCTTCTGGCTTCCATTTATATTTGATTTCAACGTGCCCCTGTAGGTATGCAAATCATGCAAACATGTTTGACAGTTAGTCCGTCCTTGGCATGGCAGCATAAACGTTCAAACACAATCCTTTCTCGAAAGGGGACGAAAATCGTCTCCCCTCATGAATGCAACCAAAACAAACTCTCCTCGGAACCTCTGTTTCCGACCTTGCACGTCGTCGTCACGAGGCACTGCCTGGAAAGATGAACCAAGGACTCGGTGAAGGTTATCGGAAACGTCATCACAACCATTTTTGAGTTTTCTTCATATTTTTTTAGTTTATTTTGAGAGTATCCCACCTATGAATTTAAGACTTATTAGCAAGGCTGACAAATTTCAGTCAATTCCGTTTGATTCGACCAACGTCTAGTAGTCAATGTTATCGAAAGAATATCAGTTATTAGCCATAAAATAATGTTTCTCACCTCCTGACAGTAGGCCACCATTCCGCATAGATTCAGCACTTCCTCCAAGGTGAGCGACGGCATCGCCTTCTTCATATCGAAGCAGGCACACACACGTTGCTAGAATCGGCTTACTTGGACTGGATTACACCTTATCACACACTTTTTTACAGCTCGATTCAATCTAGACTGGTCCAGACTGATGTGGACGTAATCACTTCCGAAAAATCGACCTACTGACAATCAGCCGATAGTCGCGTGCCGACTTTTTTCGTGTTTGAAGGAGGAAGAATAATAAAACAGGAACCCCTCCTATTATTAGTGGCACTGATTAAAATGTAATCAATTTTTCGGGGGCTACTTATTTGTCACTTTTCGGGTCGATAACCGGTGATGACTGGGTTTGGGATGAATACTTTTTGTCGACAATTTTTTTTTCTCTTGTTCCTGACAGAACAACTGATTTCGGATAGCACTTTTCCACGATTTGCGTAATCTTTTTTCTTCCAACAAACACAACACAGACGAACGACGACTGGTCCGGTGTCTCATAAAGATAGATGGGCGGCCTTCTCAAAGTTGCCCGACATCAGAGATAACAAACCGGGACTGATGCATTGTCACGACGTGTATCTTACGATAATTAGAAAAAGTTAAAAAAAAAACCGCACACCTTTAGAGGTGACTTTCGTCGAGGGTGGCTATTAAGATAACCTTTTCTCGCGTTGTGGATGGACGAAATAGTTTTGCGATTGTTCTAGAATTTTGACGCGATTCGAACCGATTCCGATGGCTGACTGAAAGTTGCCTCCAGCGGAACTTTCACCGAGCTGGATGCTCTCTCACTATTACATTTGCCAGCTGATGAACTAGAGGAATTACACCATTCAGGGAAGTGGCTGAGACTATGCACTTACTACTTACTAATCGCCACTTGTTTGTATCAATGATGGACGAGCAATCGGAACAGACTGCAGCAATAGTTGTTAGTTCGGTACCTTTTCGTGTGACTTCCAGTGCTCACAAAAACAGTAGGGATGAGCTACTCACTAACAGGCTGATAATCCGAGCAGAAACAATCCACGACTCTTAAACTGAAGTGACTGAATTGATAATGAATCTGTTGTTGGATTCCACCAAAGCCACTAACCACCAACTTTTTCGAGAGCATTCGCAGTCTGTCAAGTCGAGCGAGAGCTGCTGCTGGAAGCGTGGTTCTAGTAGGGATAAAAGGAAAAAACACATGGGGGGGTGTGAAGGAGCAGCAACAGCAGCTGGGGAAGGGTTTGTTTTGTTGATTTCGCTTTATGAACATGTCATGTGGCGGAGCTGGCTGGAGTTGTTACCGTTCGGTTGCGCAATGAGGGACTGTCGATGGATTTTAACGGTAGTTCTATAGATTATCATGGGGTACAAAGGTACATTAGCAAGGCTTTTTCGAGGTAAGAAAAAATTTTCATGAAAAATTGCCATTTTCAACGCAAAACAAATGGGCAACTTTAAAAATTTAAGTACTGAGGCTGGAGACCTGCGATCTGAGAACTGAGACAAGAGACCTGAACCTGAAACCAGACATCTGCGACTTGAGACCTGGGACCGGGGACATGTTCCAAGAGACGTGAAACCTGATATTTCTATCTTAAACCTAAGACATGAAACATGAGACCTGATAAATGTCCCATGGACGTAAAACCTGAAATTTGAAATATGGGGATTTTTTTTGATTATCAGACAATTTGCGCAGGGGGTCTTCAAATCTTCCCCAAAATTTCAAATTTGGTTTATTTTTAAGATATAAAAACAAAAGAAATTTATTTTTTTTAATTGATCGAGATACATTTGGTTAGATTTTTTTGGTAAGTAAATTTAAATATTTCAATGAAACATAACTTTTTTATTTTACAACGGAAATTATAAAATAGCACTTCAAAACGAATTGGAATTTTATCAGTTGGTTAAATTAAATACTGAGAAGTAATTAAGTTTCAACTTTTAACATGAAATCTTGTAAATAAGCTTAAAATGATTTCTAGTACTGCCCACATCACCGAATATTCTGCGAAAAACACCATTGCAGTAGAGCACAGTTTATGATGTAAATTCCCTCTGAAGACACCAAAGTGGGCCATCAACTCTTTTAAAAGTTGCGAAAGAAATGATGACAATAAATCTCTTTTTTTTTTGCATCGAAAACAAAGAATGATCGAACAGCTGCATTCACATACTCAGGTAACGCGCGCTTCTAACCACGTGGGATCAAAAGTACTTACCAAAGCAGTTAAAAAACGCAATTTGTTCGTGCTTTGTACAGAGTTTGCAGCAAAACGTATTTTAGTTTCAACTGATTTCACTACTAGTTTTTCACTTTTTGCTCTCATTAAAAGATGAACCAAATTTAAAATTTTGGGGAAGATTTGAAGACCCCCGGCGCAAACCTCTCAGATAATAAAAAAAAACCCCACATTAGATCTTAATCCTAAAACCTAAGCCCGGAGGCCTGAATTGAAATCTGAAAGCTGTCACGTATTGGAGCCGGACATTCGGCCGAAGGCCGATAGGCCGAAACATGTTAGGCCGAAGATCGCTAGGCCGAATGGGTTAAAAGGCCGACGGATATTCGGCCGAATAGGACAATAGGCCGAATGCGACATTAGGCCGAAGGTTATTTGGCCGAATTTTATTTGGCTGAATTTTATTTGGCCGAATGGATGTTAGGCCGAATGGTCATTAGGCCGAATGGCCACTAGACCGAATGGTCGCAAGGCCGAAAGGTCACTAAGCCGAATGGTCATTTGGCCCAATGGTCATAAGGTCGAATGGTCATTTGGCCGAATGGTCATTAGGCCGAATGGTCATAAGGCCGAATGGTCGTAAGGCTGAATGTTCGTAAGGCCGAATGGATGCTAGGCCGAAAGATCGTTAGGCCGAATAGTCACTAGGCCGAATGGTCGTCGGGCCAAACGGTTGTAAGGGCGAATGGATGCTAGGCCGAAAGGTCGTTGCGCCGAATGGTCGTAAGGCCGAATGGATGCTATAAGGTCGTTAGGCAAAATAGCAACTATGCGTTAGGTTGTTAGGCTGAATGGTCGTTGGGCTGAATTTATGCTAGGCCTATAAGACATATTGTCTCTTTCTTGCATGTTAGTCCGATCAGTAGTTAGGCCGAATCGTCATCAAGCCGAATGGTCATCAGGCCTAATGGATGCAAAGCCGGATTTGTCCATTCGGCCTGTCGTTCATTCGGATTTACGAACATTCTGTCTAATAACCATTCAGCCTTGTAACCATTCGACCTAATGAGCATTCGGCCTCATGAACATTCGGCCTAACAGCCATTCGGCCTAACAGCTATTCGGCCAAACGACCTTTCGGCCTAGCATGCAGACAAGTGTAAAAGATTTCTTATTGACCTAGCAACCATTCATGACGATCATTCAGCCTTATGACCATTCGGCCCAACAACCATTCGGCCTAGCATCCATTTGCCCTTACGACCATTCGGCCTTACGACCTTTCGGCCTAGCATCCATTCGGCCTTACGAACATTCGGCCTTACAACCATTCGGCCTTACGACGATTCGGCCGTACGACCATTCGGCCTAATGACCATTTGGCCTAATAACCATTCGGCCTCATGACCTTTCGGCCTAGTGATCATTCGGCCGAACATCCTTTCGGCCTTGCGTCCTTTCGGCCTAACAGCATTCGGCTGGATAACCGTCGGCCGAATAACCCATTCGGCCTAGTGACCTGTTCGGCCAGATAGCCCATTCGGCCTAACGTCCATCGGCTGAATGACCTTCGGCCGAATCGCTTTCGGCCTCATGACTTTCGGCCGAATGACCCAGCCTCGTCAAGGATACCTGAAAATGAGAGATGAAACCTGAGATCTTAGACCATGAAACATGAGATCTCATACTAGAGACACACGACCTGAGGCATGCAACCTGATACATAAGAGTACGAGACTCGGGACATGCGACCTGAGATATGAGACTAAAATATATTTATAGTCAGTGAGTTTGTAGGTAACCAGAAACAATTCTCAGCACCTTATTGGTTATTTACCTTTTTATTAAAATGTTTTATAAAATCAAGTATGCTTCTTACTCATCATTTTAAATGCCTTCAAGACTACTGTGAAACTAGTTTTATGCAAAATAAGTTAACGTGTGAGTTAGAGATAGAAGTATGTAACCATAACGAAAATTCAGAATGACAGACGGTACTGCTGACCCATTTCCTGTATGAAAAGGTACAGGTAATGTTATGACCTGTTGACCTGCGAAACTTGATGCTTTAGGATCTACAGCCCTTACAGTTTTAAATATTAGACCTTAGAGCTCATTTATCAGGTTTCTGGTCTCAGATCTTACATCTCACCCCTCATGTCTCTAGTCTAAGATCTGTCGTCTCCTCAGTTGTGATCTCTTCCAGGTTTTTGACCCTTATGGGAAAATCTTTCTATGCGCTCCAGGATACTAAAAAACGATTCTAATAGCCTGTACACAATTGTGCTCTATAGTGTCAATTTTGGATAACTCTAACAACATAAAAAATATCAAACCAACCGTTTTTTGGGTCTCGCGCCGTTGGTATCCCTTTTGAAGAGCTAGTCTAAGTGATCGGTTTAAACCGGAATTGTGCAGTTATCAGATGATTTTTTTTTTCAAGGAGTAAAGATGTTTCTACTGAACGGACTGCGATGAACTCTTTAGATGTCATCTGGAACATCGAGAATCCATGTAGAAGAAAAATTACACGTGGGAAAATTCTCTTCACTATCTTTAAGTGATGGTATCTTAGCTACATATCTTCCTAAGAACCCGAACCTATGCCTTCACCTCAAAGATCATTTCACCGGTGCGGGTCCAGCGCATTCTCCTCCCGTTTTCGCCCAGATCAGCGAGCTATTTTTTCCTTTCGCATCTGTCGGAAGGCCTCGGTGCTCATCACATTCCCTTGTCCCTCACTCGCTTAGATCTTATTTCGGGTTGGGATTAGCTTCTTCAACCACCACGTTTCCACCTGGTTTCTTTTATTAGTTGGTTATCCATGTGGTAAATCCACGTTTACGGAATGCATTCCAAGGCACGTCGAGCCACGTATTCCCAGTATGCTACTTTGGATCCATGAGTGCAATTGGTCGACTCTAGATACTTTGTACCCCTCCTACGCCATAAAGTCCACCTGGGGCCTCTGGCCATAATTCCCATTCGGACCTGCAACGAAGGCTAAACCCATGATGGGAAACCCTACTCGCACAAAGCGCTTAACGACAATACTCGTTTATACGTAGTACTCCAGCATATATACCCTGCCTCTTGTTACGATTCAAGACTAAGGACCTGTCCTGTGACGACTCGAGGTCCGGCCTTTAATCGTACGTAACTCGAGGCTCGCTTGGTTTTCACGACTATCGTGCGCTTCGCCTCTATTCGAGACCACGGCAAGAGACCAATGACCTCTTCTCTAACGACTCGAGATCTTGGCTCCGCTTGGTTTGGCTCGAGGCCCCGTCCTCTTTGCCCATCCGTGTGCCGAACCGAGAGCAGCTTATCCTAGACTCGTGCCTGTAACAGCACACGTCCGGGGGTTTACGAAACTACCAGGATGATTCCCGACGAAGACGTCACTTAAACCGACTCGAGTAACTCACCCGCCGACGACGTGAAGTCACTCTACCCATTTGGCGGCGTGAATACTCTTCCCCCTACGAGTTCGACTGCAAAGAAGGTAAAGTCTTATCCCCGCAGCTTTCGTCGTAGGGAGCGCCTTCTACTCGGATACTCCGCGGCGGTGGAGGTATTCTACGCAAAGTTCTCGACGTACCTCTCTACCCGAGAGTTCTCCGCGACGTGAATATTCTTCCCCCTACGAGTTCGACTACGGAGAAGGTCATGTCTTATCCCCACAGCCTCCATCGCAGAGGGCGTGTTCGACTCGGATACTTCGCGACGGTAACATTGGAGGTATCCTACACAAAGACGCGCGACGTACCAGGCAGCTTGGCATACGCAGAAGGTAGAGTCTTATCTTTGTACGCTGCCAGGATCGGATGCACACTATGACACTACTAGGTGCTCCCCGACGAAGGAGTCACCCTACACCGGTCGCGGACTGGTGCTGGTTTCAACTCCTCTGCAGGACAGTCATGATCCGGGTGAACCCATCGCTGACCACGCGCCAAGTATTGGCATCCTCACACATCCTCCGCAGGATTTTTTCGGCTGTCGTGTCTCTGGTCCGCAGGCGGCAAGTATGTTACCACGTACCCCTTGGACAGTTGAACACTACGTGCTCTGGTGTCTCTATTGTGTCACCGCAGGTTGGACAGGATGGCGAGGCCACGTGTCCAAACCGATGGTGGTACTGCATGAAACATCCGTGACCAGTCAAGAACTGTGTCATGCAGAAATCCACCTTTCCATGTCTCCGGTCCGTCCAGGATCCGATGTTAGGGATCAAGCGATGGGTTCACCGGCAACGTTCCAAGCTGTCCCACTGTTGCTGCGAGTTGGACATCGAGGCCTCTCTGGCATGTTTCCGCACGTCAGGCATATGCCTGTGCTCGTAGCAGAAGATATCTTCCTCTAAAAAGACCGAGATGGGCATGACCCCCGCCACAACATAAGCATCTACCGAGGACACAGTTCGGTATGCGCTGATTACTCGCAGGTTCATCAGCCGCTGCACACTGCAGAGCTTTTGCAGGTTACACTGCCTGCTCAAGGCTGCCTTCCAG